>NC_138769.1:2471482-2818491 GCF_965119305.1 Pelophylax lessonae | reverse complement strand
GTGCTGGTGGTGCCCTGGTTGCGTTGGCGACCTCTTCCTCCTCCTCCTCCTCCTCTGCCTTGTGCTTCCACTGTGGCCCCACTGTCAGGTGGGAATGCCAGCAGCATCGCGTCTACCAGCGTGCGCTTGTACTCGCGCATCTTGCGATCGCGCTCCAGTGAGTGAATTAAGGACGGTACGTTGTCCTTGTAACGGGGATCCAGCAGCGTGGCCACCCAGTAATCAGCACAAGTTAGAATGTGGGCAACTCGGCGGTCGTTGTGGAGACACGGCAGCATGTAATCGCTCATGTGTGCCAGGCTGCCCAGAGGCAATGAAAGGCTGTCCTCTGTGGGAGGTGTATCGTCTGTGTCCTCTGTATCCCCCCAGCCACGCACCAGTGATGGCCATGAGCTGGCCTGGGTGCCACCCTGCTGTGAAATGGTTCCATCTCCTCCTCCAGCTCCTCCTCCTCATCCTCCTCATCCTCCAGAACTGTGCCCCTGCTGGATAATTGTGTCCCTGGCGTTTGTGTGTGCAGGAACCCACCCTCGGAGCCCCTTGTGAATGACTGCCCTGAAAGCCTTGGAAATGTTACCTCTTCATCCTCCTCCTCCTCCTCATCCTGTGCCACATCCTCTTCCATCATTGCCCGAATTGTTTTTTCAAGGAGGCATAGAAGTGGGATAGTTAAGCGGACAACGGCGTCATCGGCACTGGCCATGTTGGTGGAGTACTCAAAACAGCGCAACAAGGCACACAGGTCTCGCATGGAGGCCCAGTTATTGGTGGTGAAGTGGTGCTGTTCCGCAGAGCGACTCACGCGTGCGTGCTGCAGCTGAAACTCCACTATGGCCTGCTGCTGCTCGCACAGTCTTTCCAGTATGTGCAAGGCGGAGTTCCACCTTGTGGGCACGTCACATATGAGGCGGTGAGCGGGAAGGCCGAAGTTACGCTGCAGCGCTGATAGGCGAGCAGCAGCAGGGTGAGAACGCCGAAAGTGCGCACAGACGGACCGCACTTTCTGCAGCAGCTCTGACATATCGGGGTAGTTTTTAAGGAACCTCTGCACCACCAAATTCAGCACATGCGCCAGGCAAGGGATGTGCGTCAAACCGGCTAGGCCCAGAGCTGCTATGAGATTTCGCCCGTTATCGCACACCACCAGGCCGGGCTTGAGGCTCGCTGGCAGCAACCACTCATTTGTCTTCTGTTCCATGCTCCTCCACAACTCCTGCGCGGTGTGTGGTTTTTCCCCCAAACAGGCAAGTTTTAAAACTGCCTGCTGTCCTTTACCCCTGGCCGTGCTGAAGTTGGTGGTGAAGGTGTTACGCTGTCCGGATGAGGAGGCGGTAGAGGATAAGGAAGCGGAGTAGGAGGAGTTAAGAACAGGAGGCAAACTGAAGCGCCCTGCAATCCTCGGTGGTGGAAGGACATGCGCCAAATTGCTATCCGCCCTCAGGCCCATCCGCCACTGCATTTACCCAGTGTGCCGTTAGGGAGATATAACGCCCCTGACCGTGCTTACTGGTCCACGTATCGGTAGTTAGGTGGACCTTGGCACAGATGGCGTTGCGCAGTGCACACCTGATTTTTTCCCCCACTTGGTTGTGCAGGGAAGGGATGGCTTGCCTGGAAAAGTAGTGGCGGCTGGGCACGACGTACTGTGGGACAGCCACTGACATAAGGTTTTTAAAACTGTGCGTCTCCACCAGACAGAATGACAGCATTTCAAAGGCCAAGAATTTTGAAATGCTGGAATTCAGGGCCAGGGATCGCGGGTGGGTAGGGGGGTACTTCCTCTTCCTCTCAAGTGTTTGGGAGATGGAAAGCTGAATGCTTCCACAGGACATTGTGGAGATGGTTGGTGACCCAGGTGGTGGTGTTGCTGACAGATCGTCTGTTTGCGGGGTGGCAGGTGCCGGTATCACTACAGATGTGGCTGGAGCGGCCGAGACTGCAGCAGAAGAGGAAGCAGGATGAGCCAGAGACGTTTCTTGGTTTTGAAGGTGTCTACTCCACTGCAGCTCGTGCTTTGCACTTAGATGCCTGATCATGCAGGTTGTGCTCAGGTTGAGAAGGTTTATGCCTCGCTTCAGGCTCTGATTGCACAGGGTGCAAACCACTCGTGTCCTGTCATCAGCACATTTTCTAAAGAACTTCCACGCTAGAGAACTCCTTTGAGCTGGCTTTGGTGCGCTCGTTCCCTTGCTGCGTTGGGCAGTAGCAGACGTAGTGTCTAGGGCATGGCCGCTCCGCTTCTGCACCCTGCTCCCTCTTCTGCTGTGCGACCACCGCCTCTTCCTCCAAACTACTCAGGTCACCTGCATGACCTTCATTCCATGTGGGGTCGTGGACCTCATCGTCCTCCACATCATCTTCCACCCAGTCTTCACCCCTGCCCTCCTTGTCGGTCTCCACAATTCTGAACGCCGCAGCAGTTGGCACCTGCGTTTCGTCATCATCGGAGACGTGCTGCAATGGTCCTTGCATGTACTCATCTTGAGAAATAAGTGGTTGGGCATCACTACACTCAATCTCTTCCACTTCTGGGGCAGGGCTAGGTGGATGGCCCTGGGAAACCCTGCTGACAGAGTCCTCAAAAAGAAGAAGAGACTGCTGTATGGCTTGGGGCTCAGACTGCTTGCCTGATTTGCAAGGGGGTGAGGTGAAAGACGGTTGGACATTAGCTGCAGGTGCCAACTCTGACCTTTCTGCAGTAGACTGGGTGGGAGACAATGTGAAGGAACTGGAGGCACTGTCAGCAACCCAATCTACTATCGCCTGTACTTCTTCAGGCCTCATCACGTCTAGAGGTGCATTATGCCCTACCAAATACTGCTGCAGGTTCTGTCGCCTACTCACACTTGAGGAATGTGTTTCACTTGTGCGTGTAGCTGGCTCCTTGCAACAGGAGCTCTACCAGCAGCACCACGACCCAGGCCACGGCCCCTATTTGACGGTCTCCTCATATTTCTGTAATTTATGATCGTGCCCTAGAAAGGTGTTTATTGAATAGCGGAACAAAACAACAACAGTATCGCACGGGTGTATCTGACAGTCAAATATGCAATCTATGCCGCAATTTAATGTTTTTTACCCCAAAAGGGTGTATATTGAATTGCGGAATAGGAAAAAGGATAAAAAAACGGTGTATCTCACACGTACAAACACAGACTAGGCCCCAATTAAAATTTTTTGTACCCTAAAGGGAGGATGAGGAAGAGGAGTAGGAGGAGTTGGGAACAGGAGGCAAACTGAATTGCCCTGCAATCCTTGGTGGTGGAAGGACATGCGCCAAACAAATTTAAAAGGTGTATCTCACACGTACCGATACAGATTATGCCATAATTTAATTTTCTTACACTCCAAAAGGGTGTATATTGAATAGCGGAATAGGACAAATTTTACAAAACGGTGTATCTCACACGTACAAACACAAACTAGGCCCCCGATTACAATTTTTTGTACCCTAAAGGCAGGATGAGGAAGAGGAGTAGGAGGAGTTGGGAACAGGAAGCAAACTGAAGCGCCCTGCAATCCTCGGCGGTAGAAGGAGATACGTCAAACAAATTTAAAAAGGTGTATCTCACATGTACCGATACAGACTATCCCGCAATTAAATTTTTTACACTCAAACAGGGTGTATATTGAATAGCGGAATAGGACAAATTTTACAAAACGGTGTATCTCACACGTACAAACACAATCTAGGCCTCGATTACAATTTTTTGTACCCTAAAGGCAGGATGAGGAGTAGGAGGAGTTCGGAACAGGCAGGAGGCAGACTGAAGCACCCTCAAATCCTCGGCAATATGAGATGCGCCCCAAAAATTGGAAAGGTGTATCTCACACGTACCGACACAGACTATCCCGCAATTTAATTGTTTATACCCAAAGGTTTTTTATTGAATAGCGGAATAGAAAATATGATATAAGATTGGTGTGATTTATCAAAAGCACATGATGTGAACAGCAATGTCTTATATCATTCAGCTCTGCTGCAGGCCACAATTTAATTTTTTTTAACCCAAGGCTGTATATTGAATAGTGGAATAGAAAAAAAGTGTATGATTTTTGAAACCACTCAATAATAGCACATGTGAACTGAACACTGAACACAGCAGTGTATGATCAGAGTCAGCACAGCACAGCTGAAGGAAAAAAACGCTGCACACAGTGACTGATAGAAAAAGACTTTTCTCCCTCCTCCTCAGTGGGCAAAAAAGATTGTGTTCACTGCACCCCACACACAGCAAAATCGATGTGGACCACTGACACCTGCCTATCTCCAGCCTCTCCCTAAAACGGATTGATATGATCGGTCACTGCAAACCCCCCCACACAGCAATATCGATTGTAGAACACACTGTCTGACCCTAAAAATCAGCAGCCTCTCTCCCTAAAAGGATTGATAAGATTGGTCACTGCAAACCCCACCCAGCAATATCGATTGTAGAACACACTGTCTGACCCTAAAAATCAGCAGCCTCTCACTAAAAGGATTGATAAGATCGGTCACTGCAAAATCGATTGTAGAAAACTGACCCTAAAAATCAGCAGCCTCTCCCTAAAATGTCCTACAACTCGCCCTGCCTAACACACTCCGACCTGTCCCTCAATTCTAACCGGACACAAATGTTTTTTTTTGCCTGTCTGTTCCTAATCAGCAGCCAGCACGTATGATGTGTGCTCTGTCCCTGAACTAACACAGCAGAATGACGCAGCGGCGCTGCCTCGGACTTATAAAGACTTTGTCACATACTTCAGATGGCCAATCACAGCTACTAATACATTTGTAGGCATGGCTGGGATGGCTTAAGGCACACCAGTTAAACGCTTGTTGATTGGCTGTTGAAAGCCCGCCATGAAAAGCGCGCCAAAGCATACAAAACCCGGAAATAAAATGACCGAACACGGATTCTTACCCGAACATACAGTAAAGTTTTCGGGTCTGTGTTCGGGTAACAAAAATCCAATTATTCGTTACGAACATGAATAATACAGTCCGTGTTCGCTCAACCCTATATACCGGAACAGCAGTCTTCCCCTATGAATTCACAGAAACCCCCCTTGGAAGCTAAAAGGAAATCTAGTACCATTTTCTCCTACAGTAAAAACACCCGGAGTTTCATTGGTGAGATGACTGCTATACCTGTCCTACAGGTTGTAGATCCTACAAATCTAGTTCCGGTACCAAAACTAAAGTTAAAACCCAGCCATGGACTACCTGATTGTCCCGATACCCAAATTGTATTGACCAGAAAAGAACAGGAGCCAGAGCTAACATAAAAACTAAAATTGATGTTACCCTCTAGGAATGTGTCATTAAATTCTGTGGACAAGTGTCTCTTGTTGTCTTCATGATGATATGAACGTCTGCCATTGCTGGGGTGTAATAGCTAGGTGGGGATTTGGAGCATACCCAGCCATTAGACCTGTTTGCCGTCTTGGCCAGCTGAAAATGCATTACCCTTGCTAAAACACACTTGCTAAATATGTAAATAAAAATGATACTCCTCATTATCATTCTTGGATGGAGTTGAGCAGCTTTTTGCAGTGGTGTAAGATCCTAGCACTCGCAGTGCCTCCTATCACATAATTTCCGGGTGCATTCCATCTACCTAGGTAGATGGAGTGCATATAGATGTGTTTCCCTTTAAGAGTGCTGATGTCATCACTGAGCGCCGGACTGAACAGCTATTTAAATCACCAGCTTTCACTCACATGTGTTCGTTCAACCTGCTCTGTTACCTGCTGTGTGCTTTGATGCTTATATGCCTTGATGTTCACCTTACCTGCCTCGAAGCTGCCTTGAAGCTCTCATGCTTGCAAGCATACCTCGCTGTCGGAACCACTCTGCGCTGATCCCTGTATCCCGCTACCGGATCATCCGCTCTTGCCGAACCTCTCCTTTGCTACATTGCTACTAGTGATAAGTACCCCACAGGGGAAACCTTTATACTAAAAGCTTACACTATCTAGCGCTGCATACTAAAGACTATTACTGCATCTGCATTATCTAAGATTGCTAGCTCTTGAGCCCCCTACCATCTGCTCTTGCACTGGGTTGATCTCTCCTGTATGTTCACCTGCTAACCTATCTGCATCCCATCTGCTACTATCCTACTTTCAAGAACATTCCTTTCAAGTATCTGTCACCTATCATCTCCACCCAACCTGTCTCTTCAGCCTATCATCACTGTATCACTATATACATAAGTCACTCTAGGAACATCTTATTGAGTGTGTGTATTTACTTGCTGAATTGAGATCATCCACACATGATGAGTCTTGGGAGTTGGGATTGGTGTCTCAGCGTTTCTCTACATGACTACTGAAGTGGAATATTTCTGCAGCTGTAAATCCATCCCTAACCAAAAACGCATGAACGTTACAGAGAACGTTACAAGTGGCTGGCATGGATCCAGAGCTTCAAGGAAGTCGGCGTTGTCAGCTGAACCTGGTAATACCTCAGAATACCTCCGCTCCAATCCCGTCCCTTGACGTTTCCTCAGAACGACTCAGTCACCTGGTTGGACAGAATGTACACCGGTTATCGTGTCAGGGTCCGGGAGAGACTCCCGAACCCTATGATGGACCCTTTGGAGCTCCCTTTGCACCCACCCCGTCAGCTGAGAATGTAAAAATGACAGCTGCTGAGGAAAGTACAATCCAGTCTCTGGTTGACTCCCAAACAAAACTTTGTAGGGTGATAACCCATGGGGCATTCCTGTTGGGGTGAAAAAACATTCAAGCCATGGCTAATCCCTGAAGAGCCGTACATACCTCTGCAAAGATCTGACCAGTGAAGTGTGATCCGCGATCTGACTCGATCGTTCCAGGCAGCCCCCTTGCGACAAACTATCTCAGACAGGATCTTTTTCGTGGTGGCAGTGGCAATGGCATGGTGAATGGGCCAAGCCTCTGGCCAACCAGAAAACATCCGGACAAACCAAGACACGCTCGTTCCCCGGCAAAGTGATATAGTCTATCTGAATGCGCTAAAAGGGATATTCCAGTTTGGGGGAGTGCCTTCTCTGTGCCGTTACTGTTTTCAGCTGCGGTAGTAAAGCCAGAGCTAATCCAATGCTCCTCCACCTATGCACACATAACCATCTTTGACTGGTGCCCGGGGTAATGAGCCGAGTGGGCCATCATTGGAAAAAGGGATCTGGGTAAACACTATTTACCATCAAGACCCCAGATGTCACCTGGACCCTGTGTAGCCCCCAAAACCATCCATCTCCTCTTTTCCTGCACTTCCGCTTTGGACTGCAGCTTCTTAACACATCAGAGGGGATGGCTAGCATCAGGGTCTCTGTCACCGGGCTCAGAACACCTTCCTTAGCAGCTCTATCTGCCAAGGCGTTTCCATTGGCTTCCATAGTCGTCTCAGTAGTATGAGCCTTTACCTTCAGAATGGTTATCACATGTGGCAAGCAAAAGGCAATGAACAGCTCTATCAACCCCGCACGTTTCACCGACCTCCCCAAACTAGTCAAGAATCCTCCTGCCTTCCAGACAGGACCACAATCATGTGCCAGCCCAAAAAGCGTATCTCAAATCTGTATAGAAATTGATCCTCTGATCTCTATGTCTTACCATCTAGGGTGTAGTACCTGGAACCATCGACAAAAAGGTTAGCAACTGGAATGGGGGTCTCCTTCACCGGACTGACAGCCGCTGATTGCCACTCCATCAAAGAAAGACAATCGTGTTGTTTCGACTAAAGTTGATTGATGAGAGAGAGAGAGAGAAAGCGAGATAAAGTTTTGAAAATTACCATTTTTCTGCACAGCCTTCTCCCGCCTTCTGTTCCTCCTTAACAGGAAGAAGAGACGCAGGGTTCAAAAATAGTGCATCGTTTAAGGTTACGAGGACTTTGGGAGGCCCTTCAATGTCTGTATTCTCTGAGTGGTTAGATGTTGGGTACCTAGAGAAATGCAATGACCTAAAAAAAAAAAACAAGCTTCTCTTTGCAAAACTGGCCTAGCCTGCAATAGAGAGGTTCAGTCACTGACACTGTCTGGCCCGTGAGACCTACAGTGGGAGTCGTCTTCCCTGGAAGGGGAACCTTGCCTCTAGGTTTTTGAGATCTTAAAACCGTTTTGGCTGCATCGGTGTCAGCGAGGCAAGGGAGAGGCTATTTTAATTCCTCTAGGATGTGAGCTGACACCGGTTTATCAATGCCCTATGATAAGTTATAGTTGTTTCTGACCATACCTACCTTTGAATTTTCCGGATCGTCCGGAATAAATTGCCACTTACCCCACGGACCAGCCAGGTTGGTCAGACAATTATGCCTGATGTACCCTGACTTTCCACATCCATAGCAGACCTGTTAAAAGAACTTCTAGTTTGCCACAGAGTTAGAAGGAGAGGGTTCAGCTGTTATGACAGGCTGTTGAGAGATAAGAGACACTATGAGGTGGGACGGTGTTTACCAGTATCAAAGTCTGCACTGTGAGCTGAAGAAAACGGAGATTAAAGTGCAGAGACAGGTTCAGTGTCAGCGGATCTGGCTCGTCTTGGTAAAGTTAGCCCAGTAAGAGCTTCCTCCACGTCTCTCACCGGATTGCTGGGCTCTGCTATCTCATCAGGCCAAGTGTACATAATGCGGGTTCTTCCGGACTGAAACCGCCTCTTGCACGCCTTGCTGATTGACCATAATAGATCTCTGAAGCCGCAAACTTAGCATCTCTGTTGCCTGGAGCCTAGTTCTGAATTCAATAATTAACTCCTCCCACCTCCAGACATCAAAAACACCTTTCAAAAGGGATGTACCAACTGTTTCCCTTGGTTATTCCCCTTCCTTAGGGGTCCCATGCCTGAGCCCCAAACGCAGACTTCATGCACCGCGAAGCTGTTTGGCTAACCTGGGGGACCTGCATTACCCCCCCCCCCCCCCATTGCATGGATGTACTATTACCCATGACGATTCAAATTGCTTCCTTGCACTTGGTTTACGAGCCACACTGCCAGGTGCCAACTTTGACAATGTTGGCCTGCTTCCGGACTCACGCGCCGGTCTAGAAGACATCAACCCGGTGGCTTCGTATGGCTATACAGCTCATCAACCCCCACTTGCTCCCCAGCTTCCAATTATCTTATACGGCCTAATGTGGGGCGGGATTCGGTATCTACTCCTCACACGTTGAAGGCTGAAACAAGCGTGTCGCAATCACCCGTTTCACGTAGACGGCTCAAAGTACACACGTTCGTTTCGACATAACCCGTGCAGCCAAACAATCCCGAAAGCACAATGAAAGTCCTCCTATGCAAACCTTGGCTTCAGTCTATTCCTTGATGTTGCATTAAAAATTAAATTGAGATGCCGGTTACAGATTGCACACTGGAAGGTATAACCTCTCTACCTAAAATCCAATCTGCATTACCGAAAACTATCTCTGTGAGAAACAACCGCTACTCAGCACAAAACAACCCTGAAAACTGAATCCAATAAAAGAATGGATCAGTTACTCCACAATGTACTCTTATCATTGGAAAAAAACTTAGTTACAACAAAAATGAGACAAAATACCCCACAAAAACAGCTTAACCAAAAACTTACAAAACAAAAAAATAGTTACCCCTGAAAACAGACATAAAAACACAAAAAACAAAAACTGATGGGTTGGATATGTATATATATATATATATATATATATATATATATATGCTAAATATGAACAAAAAGATGAACAAAGCTAGCTAGAAAAACAACTGCAATGATCCTGTAAAAAAATCTAGATGCCGTATTCAATTAAAATTAAAAAACATTACTTTTAAACTGAAATACAGTGCAAAAATTACATCACAAAATTGCCCTTTAAAACTACTAAAAAAGAGAAAAATGTTTGTTAAAGCTCAAAATAGCATTTCGGCCACATGGGTTTCAACACCATTTAACAAAATGGTAATGTGGAGTCCAAAAAAGAGTGGCTGCCACACAAAGGAAATAGCATCCTGTTACAAAATGGCTGCCAAGCACATGGTCCACACAAAAGAGTTTGAGCAACCGTGTGGTACTTCGTATACAACAAAGATATACAAAAAACAAGAAAAAACAGACAATAGCTATCCTGGTGGAATGCTGATTTTAGCCTGCACAACACAATCTTCTGCTTAAAACAGAAACTTAGTCCAAAACCGTCTGCTCTATGCTCAATTCAAACCAAAGAAAAAACCAGTTTCACTAATAAACGAGTTCCCGCCAAAAACCAATCCAGCACACACACCAACCAATCTGCCGCCCAAACCAACATCAATCGATAATATATTGTTATCCCATCGAACGAAGCTGATATCACAACAGAGATGTTACAAGGCAATATTTAACACATATATCTCACAACCCCAGGATGTATTAACTGGGAACCTTGTATACAGGTTTCTCCCCCAATTAATAGACCTGATCCCCAGCCACAAATATTAATAGAAATAACCCCATCGTTACACAAAAGAGCGAACGCTGCAAATGAAAAGGTTCTTTTGCTAAGCTTTGTTTCTAGCTTCCACAGCGGACAAAGAAAGTAAGCTTTGGTTGGTTTTAAACAATACATTTTCAAAAACTGAAATTAAGTGTCTTACCACATGGCCGGCCTTTGTTGTAGCAAACTCGACTCACTTCCCTCCTGTTTTCCGCTGAGAACGCTAGGAACTGTTAGGGCTACCTTGCTCGCCATACTGTCGTGGAAATTAATAGGGCCTGGAGCATAAAAACCCGCTTCAGTGCGCTCAAGATTATTACGCACCAAGCTCCATTAATAGCTTGTACTGAAAAGTACATTTGTAGCGCTCTTTTGCATAAGGTTTACCAAGCGCTCGGCGACAAGAAAGGAACAGACACGCTGGGTCATTTCGATGCCATCTGCCAGGTCTCTCTCCGGATATGTATGTGTGTGCATGTGTGTGTGTGTGGGTAAGAGTTTTTGTGTGTCTGCATGGATGATTTGCTGTGTGAGCGTGTGTGTGTGTGTGTGTGTGTGTGTGTGAGAGAGCTTCTGTGTCTTCTGTGTGAGTCTCAGGGCAGGGCTTGGTTTATTTACAGCAAGTGAACAAAAGGGAGTTACAGGGAGTGGCTTCACAACCACCAATCACGGAAAGTAAAATGGGCAGTTCTTATGTAGAAACACAGCCATGTGCAGAGATGAGCAGAAATGGCTGCCATCTTATCACTAACAAGTCTTTCCTGCAATGACAGTTAAAGCAATAATCACTGTGAATATCGATTATCGGTATAACCGACACTGGGAGACATTATGACTATTTAACTAAAGAAATGTCTATCAAAATTTCAACAACAAGGAGATGGTCAAAGACTGCAGACACACTACAGTAGATGGTAGAGACTGCATCCATACTACAAGAGATGGTCAGAGACTGGCGACATAGTACAGGATATGGTCAGAGACTGCAGAAATAGTACAGTAGATGGTCAGAGACTTCAGACTTACTACAGGAAATTAATAAATAATATTGCTGCGCTAAGTGAATAAATATCAAAATTAATCGCTCAGTAAGGTATAATATATCATGTGACCATAAACTCAGATACTGTGAAAGACACTAATAAATCAAAAATCAGTGATATTCAAAGTCCCAATAACACAGTGCAAATAAGATAACACAATACTACTGTGATATAAAAGTCCCAATGCACAGTGCAGCTAAAGTGACACAGTGATAAACAGAATAAAGTGACACAATAACAGGCAAAAGAATCTTCATCTGTGATTAACGTGATGCATGCTTCACTCCAAGTGTTCCACGTGACAATGGTAAGATTAGCAGCTCACCTCAAGGTAAGACTCATGAGAGTCTAAATGCACAGAGGATAATATCACAGTCGCCTGGGGAACTCTCGCAACCGCCTCTGATCAATTCAAATGATATATGGCATCAATAAAGAAATAAAGAGGAGATCTAATGCTCTCTGTCTTGAATAAGGGGCCATTTATTACATTTGCTGAAATTGCACTTACATTGTATGGCACTTAAGCAGTGCTAGCTATCTCGGCATCTAGACACTTCCTGGTACCTCCGGGATCAGCGTAATGACGTGCAAGCTCCTCCCCTGTACGCATTGCGTCATCGACTTCGTCAGCGGGGTGGAGCCTAACGCCAACTGCAATCCTTTATACAGCTATAGCGGCCATCATCCCGCCCCACTACTGGCGTGGAGACCGCGCCGCTCAGCGCAACGTGAACTTACAGAAATTTGTCCGTACGGTAAATCAAAAGAAATATTTTCTCTCAAAACCAGATAATAGGCCGCTGGTGGTGCAAATGTTACCATTCCACTCTTAGGAACAAATCAGTTTTCAACCCGGCCAATACTGGTAATCAACACATAGAAGTCTTCCGAAATATGGTAACAGATGACTTGGAAAAATTAAATGTCCGGAAAATCCCGAATCCAGAATGGATCAGACAGGGCATTAAAGACTTGGAAAAAGACAAAAAAGTGATAATTAGACCAACGGACAAAGGGGGAGGGTTGGTGGTTATGGATCGATCGTACTACAAAGGAGAGATGGAAAGACAATTATCCGATACAGAAACCTATCAATTATTGAATAATAATCCGACATTGGAATTTAAGCAGGAATTGGATCAATTAATAAAAAGAGGAGCGAAGAAAGGGATATTAAATAAAAAAGAAGAATTATTCCTTAACCCCTCTGCATGCAGGATACCTATAATTTATTTCCTACCGAAGATCCACAAGGATCCGGAGAAACCACCGGGGAGGCCCATTATAAATGGGATCGACTCCGTGTGCGCCCGATTGGGCCAATACATCGACTATTTTCTTCAGCCCCTAGTCAACCAGACGTGGGCATTTACCAAAGACACCAAACATGTCATCCAATGTCTTGAACAATTGGAAGATACTGAAGGATGTATACTGGCCACAGCGGATGTCGGGTTCCTCTATACAATTATCAGTCACGAGGAAGCGATAGCATCCACCAAATGGGCCTTATCCGAATCGGATCTTACATCCAAGCATAAGAAGTTCCTGCTAAAGAGTTTAGCTTTTTGTCTCCAGCATAACTATTTCTGGTACGATCACCACTATTATCTCCAAACAAAAGGCGTGGCTATGGGGGCTAGATTTGCCCCCAGCGTTGCCAATATTTTTATGGCCCATTGGGAACAAGAACATATTTTAAAAGAACAACCACCAGAATTGATCTGTTATAGAAGATTTATTGACGATCTTCTGATTGTCTGGAGGGGCGACCAAAAGTCTTTTAACAGATTCAAAGAAAAAATGGATAGAAATAACAATATACAGCTAACCTGGAATATTAGTAATGATAATATAGTGTTTTTAGATTTAGAGATTTTTAAACACCAAGGATGCCTTTTTACCAAAAATAATTTTAAACCGACAGATAGGAACTCCTATCTTCCAGTAGCTAGCTGTCATCACAAAATGTGGTTGTGTAACATCCCCAAGGGACAATTTGTAAGATTACGGAGAAATTTTACCAAGGAAACCGATTATGTTATCCAAGCAGAGATGCTCGGTAAAAGATTCTTGGAAAAAGGTTACCGAGCGGAAGATGTACAAGTAGCCAGAGAACAAGTCCAACAAATGGACAGAAATGCCCTAATAGGAAAAACAAATGGCGGAAGGAGAGAAAATCCAATTAAGGAAGAATTCAGGATTATTTTAGATTATAATGTGCAATATAAACAGGTGGAAAAGATTGTGAGGAAGCATTGGGATATTTTGAGAAAAGATAAGATACTCGGACCGGTATTACCGGAAAGACCGAAATTCGTGTACAGAAAGGCCCCAATTTTGATAGACATGATCGCACCCACCTATACAGAAGAAGGAGGGACTTTTCTCATTCATAACGGGCTTTCATGCATGTGGAAGATGTCCCGCATGCAGACATGCAGTTAATACCCAAAAGAAGAGAAAAGAATTCAAGTCTAACAGCACGAATAAAAAATACCCCATCAAAGATTTGATAACATGTAGTACCGTAGGAGTGGTCTACATGTTAGAATGTGGATGCGGTCTCCAATATATAGGGCACACCTCCAGAAGTCTTAGCGTTAGGATGGGAGAACATGTAAAAAACATTAAAAAAGGCTCCATCAACCACAATGTATCAAAACATTTTAGGTTGGTCCATAACCGTGACCCTAGATCCCTCAAATTTTGGGGGATCGAACGGGTGGTTAGACACTGGAGGGGTGGCAACTTCATTAGGCAACTAAGTAAACGTGAGTCCTATTGGATTTATGAGGTCCTTGCACCGAGGGGTTTGAACATTGAGTTTGACCTCAATTGTTTTATTAGTGATAAATGATTTTACCTTGCTCTATTTATTGCATTTTATTCATTATAGTATCCCTCTGTCTTATTCAATCCCCTTTAAATAACTTTTTAAAGAAATTTTTTTTAAATAATTTTTTAATAAATTTTTAATTATTTTAATGGTTTTATCTATTTTAGATAATCCTTGGTAATTTTAAAGGTCTTATGGGGTTTACATTGATTTTAATATAAATTTAATATTCATATTTGTATCAAATTTTAATTTTAAATATTTAATTACAAATTTTTGGTAATGATAAATAATTAATTATGTAGATGAGAGATGAACGGGATTATGGATTCGGATATGATGCAGTATATTTGGGGAAACCCCTTTCATATCGGCGCTTTTACATTCTTATTTTATTTATTTATTTTTATTTTTTATTTTTATTTGTGTCATTCTAATTGTATTAATAAAATTATTTATGTAATATTTATTAGGTGTTAATAGGCTATTTATGGACACTTGTCCAAATATGTCAATTTGTTGAATTATTAAGGCTGTATATTATATATATATATATATATATGTTTCAGTAACAGACACATGTAGGATTGTATTGATAATCCATTTATTAACACTCAAGCTGGACCACCGGGGGCGTGATGCGAGCAGGCTCCATTAGAAAGAAATTTTTTTAACAGATGATGTTTTGATTGGAGAATCGGTCAGTATATGGACGCCGATCGAGAATCCATTAGAAATACAGATAGGGCGGGTCAGCTATCTCTGACCTGAGTACTGGCATATGCTGATAATGGCGCTGAGCGACGCGGTCTCCACGCCAGTAGTGGGGCGGGATGATGGCCGCTATAGCTGTATAAAGGATTGCAGTTGGCGTTAGGCTCCACCCCGCTGACGAAGTCGATGACCCAACACATACGGGGGAGGAGCCTGCACATCATTACGCTGATCCCGGTGGTACCAGGAAGTGTCTGGATGCCGAGATAGCTAGCACTGCTTAAGTGCCATACAATGTAAGTGCAATTTCAGCAAATGTAATAAATGGCCCCTTATTAAGACAGAGAGCACTAGATCTCCTCTTTATTTCTTTATTGATGCCATATATCATTTGAATTGATCAGAGGCGGTTGCGAGAGTTCCCCAGGCGACTGTGATATTATCCTCTGTGCATTTAGACTCTCATGAGTCTTACCTTGAGGTGAGCTGCTAATCTTACCATTGTCACGTGGAACACTTGGAGTGAAGCATGCATCACGTTAATCACAGATGAAGATTCTTTTGCCTGTTATTGTGTCACTTTATTCTGTTTATCACTGTGTCACTTTAGCTGCACTGTGCATTGGGACTTTTATATCACAGTAGTATTGTGTTATCTTATTTGCACTGTGTTATTGGGACTTTGAATATCACTGATTTTTGATTTATTAGTGTCTTTCACAGTATCTGAGTTTATGGTCACATGATATATTATACCTTACTGAGCGATTAATTTTGATATTTATTCACTTAGCGCAGCAATATTATTTATTCATTATCTTAGGTGTTTTGTGCTTGGCACTGATTGCTTGCTGCTTTGTGTTTATTACTTGTATTATTTAGATAGGGATTGCGCTGATTATTTTTTCATTTTTTACTACAGGAAATGGTCAGAGACTGCAGAAATAGTACAGGAGATGGTCAGAGACGTTAGACTTACTACAGGAGATTGTCAGAGACTGCCAATATAGTACAGGAGTTGGTCAGAGACTGCAGACATAGTATAGAAGATGGTCAGAGACTGCAGACATACTACAGGAGATGGTCAGAGACTGCAGACATAGTATAGGAGATGATCAGAGACTGCAGACATAGTATAGTAGATGGTCAGAGACTGCAGTCATACTACAGGAGATGGTCAGAGACTGCAGTCATACTACAGGAGACGGTCAGAGACTGCAGACATAGTACAGTAGATGGTCAGAGACTGCAGACATAGTACAGGAGATGGTCAGAGACTGCAGATATAGTACAGGAGATGGTCAGAGACTGCAGACATAGTACAGGAGATGGTCAGAGACTGCAGACATTGTACAGGAGATGGTCAGAGACTGCAGACATAGTACAGGAGACGGTCAGAGACTGCAGAGATAGTACAGGAGATAGTCAGAGACTGCAGATATAGTACAGGAGATGGTCAGAGACTGCAGATATAGCACAGGAGATGGTCAGAGACTTCAGACATAGTACAGGAGACGGTCAGAGACTGCAGACACACTACAGGAGATAGTCAGAGACTGCAGACATAGTGCAGGAGATGGTCAGAGACTGCAGACATAGTACAGTAGATGGTCAGAGACTGCAGACGTACTACAGGAGATGCTCAGAGACTGCAGATATACTACAGGAGATGGTCAGAGACTTCAGACTTACTACAGGAGATGGTCAGAGACTGCCGATATAGTACAGGAGATGGTCAGAGACTGCAGACATAGTGCAGGAGATGGTCAGAGACTGCAGACATAGTACAGGAGACGGTCAGAGACTGCAGATTTGGTACAGGCGATGGTCATAGACTGCAGACATAGTATAGGAGATGGTCATAGACTGCAGATATAGTAAGGGAGATGGTCAGAGACTGCAGATATAGTGCAGGAGATGGTCAGATACTGCAGACATAACACAGGAGTTGGTCAGAGACTGCAGATATCGTACAGGAGATGGTCAGAGACTGCAGACATACTATAGGAGATGGTCAGATACTGCAGACATAATACAGGAGTTGGTCAGAGACTGCAGACATAGTACAGGAGATGGTCAGAGACTGCAGACATACTATAGGAGATGGTCAGAGACTGCAGACATACTACAGGACATGGTCAGAGACTGCAGATATAGTACAGGAGATGGTCAGAGACTGCAGATATAGTACAGGAGATGGTCAGAGACTGCAGACATAGTACAGGAGATGGTCAGAGACTGCAGACATTGTACAGGAGATGGTCAGAGACTGCAGACATAGTACAGGAGACGGTCAGAGACTGCAGAGATAGTACAGGAGATAGCCAGAGACTGCAGATATAGTACAGGAGATGGTCAGAGACTGCAGACATAGTACAGAAGATGGTCAGAGACTGCAGACATAGTATAGGAGGTGGTCAGAGACTGCAGACATAGTACAGGAGATGGTCAGAGACTGCAGACATAGTACAGGAGATGGTCAGAGACTATAGACATAGTACAGGAGATGGTCAGAGACTGCAGACATAGTACAGGAGATGGTCAGAGACTGCAGACATAGTATAGGAGATGGTCAGAGACTATATTCATAGTACAGGAGATGGTCAGAGACTGCAGACATAGTACAGGAGATGGTCAGAGACTATATTCATAGTACAGGAGATGGTCAGAGACTGCAGACATAGTACAGGAGATGGTCAGAGACTGCAGACGTAGTATAGGAGATGGCCAGAGACTGCAGACATAGTATAGGAGATGGTCAGAGACTGCAGACATAGTATAGGAGATGGTCAGAGACTATAGACATAGTACAGGAGACGGTCAGAGACTGCAGACATAGTACAGGAGACGGTCAGAGACTGCAAACATAGTACAGGAGATGGTCAGAGACTGCAGACATAGTACAGGAGATGGTCAGAGACTGCAGACATAGTATAGAAGATGGTCAGAGACTGCAGACATACTACAGGAGATGGTCAGAGACTGCAGACATAGTATAGGAGATGATCAGAGACTGCAGACATAGTATAGTAGATGGTCAGAGACTGCAGTCATACTACAGGAGACGGTCAGAGACTGCAGACATAGTAGAGAAGATGGTCAGAGACTGCAGACATACTACAGGAGATGGTCAGAGACTGCAGTCATACTACAGGAGATGGTCAGAGACTGCAGTCATACTACAGGAGACGGTCAGAGACTGCAGACATAGTACAGTAGATGGTCAGAGACTGCAGACATAGTACAGGAGATGGTCAGAGACTGCAGATATAGTACAGGAGATGGTCAGAGACTGCAGACATAGTACAGGAGATGGTCAGAGACTGCAGACATTGTACAGGAGATGGTCAGAGACTGCAGACATAGTACAGGAGACGGTCAGAGACTGCAGAGATAGTACAGGAGATAGTCAGAGACTGCAGATATAGTACAGGAGATGGTCAGAGACTGCAGATATAGCACAGGAGATGGTCAGAGACTTCAGACATAGTACAGGAGACGGTCAGAGACTGCAGACACACTACAGGAGATAGTCAGAGACTGCAGACATAGTGCAGGAGATGGTCAGAGACTGCAGACATAGTACAGTAGATGGTCAGAGACTGCAGACGTACTACAGGAGATGCTCAGAGACTGCAGATATACTACAGGAGATGGTCAGAGACTTCAGACTTACTACAGGAGATGGTCAGAGACTGCCGATATAGTACAGGAGATGGTCAGAGACTGCAGACATAGTGCAGGAGATGGTCAGAGACTGCAGACATAGTACAGGAGACGGTCAGAGACTGCAGATTTGGTACAGGCGATGGTCATAGACTGCAGACATAGTATAGGAGATGGTCATAGACTGCAGATATAGTAAGGGAGATGGTCAGAGACTGCAGATATAGTGCAGGAGATGGTCAGATACTGCAGACATAACACAGGAGTTGGTCAGAGACTGCAGATATCGTACAGGAGATGGTCAGAGACTGCAGACATACTATAGGAGATGGTCAGATACTGCAGACATAATACAGGAGTTGGTCAGAGACTGCAGACATAGTACAGGAGATGGTCAGAGACTGCAGACATACTATAGGAGATGGTCAGAGACTGCAGACATACTACAGGACATGGTCAGAGACTGCAGATATAGTACAGGAGATGGTCAGAGACTGCAGATATAGTACAGGAGATGGTCAGAGACTGCAGACATAGTACAGGAGATGGTCAGAGACTGCAGACATTGTACAGGAGATGGTCAGAGACTGCAGACATAGTACAGGAGACGGTCAGAGACTGCAGAGATAGTACAGGAGATAGCCAGAGACTGCAGATATAGTACAGGAGATGGTCAGAGACTGCAGACATAGTACAGAAGATGGTCAGAGACTGCAGACATAGTATAGGAGGTGGTCAGAGACTGCAGACATAGTACAGGAGATGGTCAGAGACTGCAGACATAGTACAGGAGATGGTCAGAGACTATAGACATAGTACAGGAGATGGTCAGAGACTGCAGACATAGTACAGGAGATGGTCAGAGACTGCAGACATAGTATAGGAGATGGTCAGAGACTATATTCATAGTACAGGAGATGGTCAGAGACTGCAGACATAGTACAGGAGATGGTCAGAGACTATATTCATAGTACAGGAGATGGTCAGAGACTGCAGACATAGTACAGGAGATGGTCAGAGACTGCAGACGTAGTATAGGAGATGGCCAGAGACTGCAGACATAGTATAGGAGATGGTCAGAGACTGCAGACATAGTATAGGAGATGGTCAGAGACTATAGACATAGTACAGGAGACGGTCAGAGACTGCAGACATAGTACAGGAGACGGTCAGAGACTGCAAACATAGTACAGGAGATGGTCAGAGACTGCAGACATAGTACAGGAGATGGTCAGAGACTGCAGACATAGTACAGAAGATGAAAATATAAATACAATTAGTCAGGGGTAGTCTTGGTAATAATCCAATCCAGAAAACTGAAGGGATACCAGGCAGGGGCGTAACTACAGGGGTTGCAGGGGTTGCAATCGCTACCGGGCCCCATGCTCCAGGGGGCCCGGTAGCAAACCAGTGGGTGAACTTCTAGGATCTCAAAGGTCACACTTGCGACCGGGCCCTGGCATTTCACCACTGTGGGGAGGCCCCAAGATTGCAGGAAGGGGGCCCACTGCAGAACTTGTGAAAGGATCATAATAAAAGGCCATGCAATGAGATTAAAGAGCCCCAGGATTAGTGGGAAGAGCCCCGGGCTTGAAGGGAAGGGCCCTGGCCAGGGGTCTGGGGGGCCCTTCATGGTTTCTTGCATCGGGGCACTGAAGGTTCTAGTTACGCCTCTGATACCAGACTTCCACCCTGCTAAATATTTGGTATTTTCAAGGGCTGTGATATGGTCTGTAGGGATATAGAAATACAGAAGACTACATAAATAAAAAAATGAGAACAGCTTTATTTATAGTACATAAACATACATATGCACATGTCATATAATCTTAGACAAATAAGCAGCAGTGTTAATTGCAGGGGTCCTACATGTTTCCCCGAGGCATAAATCCTCCTACAGGGGCTTCTTCAGGGACCAGATGCTTGTTATGTTATTGCTTCTAGATAGTAAAATATAAATAATTACAGAAACACACGGAATATGGGAGAGTCCTATGTACATACAGAAACACACGGAATATGGAAGAGTCATATGTACATACAGCAACACACGGAATATGGGACAGTCATATGTACATACAGAAACACACGGACTATGGGAGAGTCATATGTACATACAGAAACACAAGGACTATGGGAGAGTTATATGTACATACAGAAACACACGGAATATGGGAGAGTCATATGTACATACAGCAACACACGGAATATGGGAGAGTCATATGTACATACAGAAACACACGGAATATGGGAGAGTCATATGTACATACAGAAACACACGGAATATGGGAGAGTCATATGTACATACAGAAATACACGGAATATGGGAGAGTTATATGTACATACAGAAACACACGGAATATGGGAGAGTCATATATACATACAGAAACACACAGAATATGGGAGAGTCATATGTACATACAGAAACACACGGAATATGGGAGAGTCATATGTACTTACAGAAACACACGGAATATAAGAGATTCATATGTACATACAGAAACACACGGAATATGGGAGAGTCATATGTACATACAGAAACACACAGAATATGGGAGAGTCATATGTACATACAGAAACACACGGAATATGGGAGAGTCATATGTACATACAGAAACACACGGAATATGGGAGAGTCATATGTACATACAGAAACACACGGAATATGGGAGAGTCATATGTACATACAGAAACACACGGAATATGGGAGAGTCATATTTACATACAGAAACACACGGAATATGGGAGAGACATATGTACATACAGAAACACACGGAATATGGGAGAGTCATATGTACATACAGAAACATACGGAATATGGGAGAGTCATATGTACATACAGAAACACAAGGACTATGGGAGAGTTATATGTACATACAGAAACACACGGAATATGGGAGAGTCATATGTACATACAGCAACACACGGAATATGGTTGAGTCATATGTACATACAGAAACACACGGAATATGGGACAGTCATATGTACATACAGAAACACACGGAATATGGGAGAGTCATATGTACATACAGAAACACACGGAATATGGGAGAGTTATATGTACATACAGAAACACACGGAATATGGGAGAGTCATATATACATACAGAAATACACGGAATATGGGAGAGTTATATGTACATACAGAAACACACGGAATATGGGAGAGTCATATGTACATACAGAAACACACGGAATATGGGAGAGTCATATGTACATACAGAAACACACAGAATATGGGGCCATAATAGGGGGAACAAGCGTCTCATTCATTCATGCAGGAACCGGTGTATGCGGACATGGCGGTCCCACGCGGGTAAGATACCCAGGATCATATTAGCGTACCTGTTGTCTGATAACAGACGGGCTCTCCCTTCACTTTATAATGGATTGATTTTTTCATATGCTATTTAGATGTCTGGGATGGTTGGCCTCACCCCTCTGATCAAGCAATATAAATGTAACAGCTCACATTTGGGCTTCATCTATATCCCTAGCTACCTATCTTTACCAAGAGGGACTTTTCCTCCATCGTTGCAGGTATAGCCCCCGCCCCCCCCCCCCCCCTTTTGCTTATTTATTTATTTTTAACCATTCAACAGAGAGATAATATACAGCATTTTGATCACAGATGCAGTACTTGTTTTTGATTTCCATCTCTACAGATCATTTCCCCGCTGGGTATCCTTCCAACTTGGCCGCCATGCTTGACACCCCCTGCCCTATACCTCTTTTACTTTTTACTTCTGACTATACAAACGTGTCTATTCCAGACACTGAATGAGGTATATATGTTAGACCTAATAATAGGTTTTTTCCTTTTTACTCACTGAGCGGTGAAAGCCTCTTTAGTTTACCACACCTACATTTCCATCCCACCCCCTATGTCCCTCCACATCCGCGGGTGAGACGTCTATTCTGGGGAGCTTTCTATCCAATTGGTTTGGTGGTGGATCTCTCTATGGTGATGGCCCTGAGTGTTCCCTTGATGTTCCATATTAGCATGCACTTTTTGCTCTTGTTGTTAGATATATGCATTTGAACTAACAATAATTGTTTGTTGTCACTGTATCATACAGGCACTGTACGTTGATATACTCTTATTCCCCTGAAGAAGCGGTGCAGCATTGCCCGCGAAACATGTCGGGATTGGTTTAATGCTCATCATTGGACCTAGTTATTTACACCATCATTACTGCCTTATGTTCAGTACATTTGCTCTTCTTGTATATGTCAAATTACTTGTATTCATGTTGTACTTTTTGTTTTGCATTTTAAAGATGCTATGTTAATAAATATTTCCAGCTTTTAAATCATGTGTTTATCATTCTGAACTACCTGGTACCTTTAAAGTCCCACCAGCCCTCCCCTCCTCTTCGCATCTTTATTTTCTTGTTCTTTTCCCGTTCCTTCTCCACCTTTTTTCTTCATCTCCCCTTTTCCCCCTTCCAACTAAGGCTCCAGACGGCTCCATTGTTCTGTGTCTGGCTATTGTGTATATTGATTGCCCCCTGGGGCTTCTGTCTCATTACACATAACAGTCCTTCTAATCAAGCTATCGGACCAATCCCTGTTGACTCATTTTCAAGTCCTCATTTGCATTGCTAAGGAGGACCAGAAGGAGGACTACATGTACTTTACAATTGACCAATAGGAAAGCGGTTGTTGGGGGCGGGATGTTCCAAATTCTGTATAAAAGTGTGTTGTGTACCTCCAATAAAGGTCTTCCTGTTTGAACTTACATACAGCCTGCCTGGTGTTTGTTCTAATAAATTCTGAACGGCACATAGCTGTAGTTCGGATCCCGGAGCCTTGGTTGACCGAACCATCAGACGTTGCGATCTGCAAGCTGACTCACTAGAAACAGAGGAGTGTCGGGAGAGCAAAAGCGGGCGAGCAAGGGTCTCGTTACATTGGTTGGCAGCGGTGGGACCAGCTATGCAGCATGCAGGAGAGCCACGCTGAAAGACTTACTTGAGAGCCGTGGAGGGACCGGTGGGACAAAGAACAAGGCTACCCTGATCAGTGAGCTAGCCGAGATGGATCAGAGGGAGGATGATGCAGGACCCCGGCCAGTTGAAGACTTGTTTCAGCAACGAGTTCGAGAGCGGTTAGCATTATATGGTGCTAACCCACCAGAGACCGCCATACAGAATTATCTCCGGCAGCACCATCACCAGGCAGTATGGGTTAATGGGCAGCCGGCCCAGGGACTCCGCGATTCCGAGGCTACGATTACCCTCATCTAGCCTCACATGATTCCCCAGTTAGCCCGGTCCTGCCAGACTGTTGCAGTCAGGGTAGCAGGGGGCAAGGTGCTACGTTTATCCACCACCCAAGTCCTCTTGGATTCGGGCTCAGAGGAGCGTCAGGTGCGAGTGGGATTACTACGTGAGTTACCCGCAGAAGTAATTTTGGGCAACGATTTGGGCCATTTAACTTCCTCGTGTGCCCCAGAGGCCGCCATGGCCGTGACCACCAGACATCAGAGCCAACTTCAAGGCAACTCCACTCCTATGGAGACCCAGGTAAGACCAAATCCTCCTATGTTACCCCGACTTGACAGCACCGTGTCCTGGGATTCTCCCTCTGACGTTAGGCAAGATACTCAGAGTAGGTTTAAAGGGAAAGAGTTTGGTTCTCCAGGGGTTGGTTTGTGGCTGCTTACACCTGTATTTTATTTTGGTTTATACTGGAGATATTCTGTAGCGCTGGTCATCTTTCATTGTTACAACTTTAGCTGGTTATCGGGACAGGGCGGGCAAGGATCCAGGTGGGTTGGGGGAAGACAGAATAGAGTGGGAGGGTTTTTTTATCGTTACACTGAGGGAATGGGCACTGGGAAGTGACAGGGCCCCCAAAAACAGCTAGTTGTCCCCCAGAAGTACAGACGGGAGCTATTGCGACTGGCTCACGACATCCCCTTGGCCGGACATTTAGGGATAGTCAAGACTCGGAGTCAGTTGTCTCATGCTTTCTTCTGGCCCAGATTACATGCTGAGGTGCGAGAATATTGCCAGACCTGTAAAACTTGTCAGAAAGTAGGGAAGACAGGGGATCACCCAAAAGCCTGGCTGCAACCCCTGCCGATTATTAGAGAACCCTTTAGCCGCATATCGGTAGATATTATTGGCCCACTGGCCCGCCCCAGTGCCACCGGGAAGAAGTATATTCTTACGGTGGTGGATTACACCACCCGCTACCCGGAGGCCATTCCCTTATCCAATATCCAGGCGGATACAGTAGCAGATGCCTTACTGCGGGTATTCACTAGGGTAGGGTTTTCCCAGGAGATATTGTCCGATCAGGGTTCCCAGTTCACAGCTGAGCTGACGCAGCAGCTCTGGCATCTCTGTGGGATTAAACCCCTCCAGAGCGCCCCCTACCACCCTCAGACTAATGGGCTGTGTGAGAGATTTAACGGGACCCTGAAGCAGCTGCTTCAGGCCTTCGTGGAGAGTAGGAAGGATTGGGAGAAATACCTTCCCCATCTACTGTTTTCATATAGAGAGGTACCCCAAGAGTCCACAGGGTTTTCCCCATTTGAGCTGTTATATGGGGGAAGAGTTAGGGGACCCTTAGACTTAGTAAGGGCCCAGTGGGAGGGGGTAAAGGATCTGGAAGACCTCCCCATCCTTAGTTAGGTCTTGGAACTCAGGGAGCAACGGCGGGACCTTACTGATCTAGTCCATGAGAATATGTAATTGGCCCAGAGTCAGCAGAAGATTTGGTATGATCGGTCTGCGCGGAATCGCACCTTTTATATCGGACAGAAAGTGCTGGCACTAAAACCCCTGAAGCAAAATAAATTACAGGCCTCCTGGCAGGGCCCCTATCAGGTGGTAAAGGTACAAAAAATGGGGTTGATAAAGAAAATATGCCAAGCCCAGCCTGAAGTCCCTTCCCCAAACCGATTCATAAAAGAAGCAAAAAATATGTCCCTGGGGAATTTTTATTGGACCAGGCTAGAGAGAGTAATAGAGTAAGAAAATACAAGAAGATAGATAAAAAATAACATTTATTTAGTCAAGTTAAAATCGACATACAATAACAAATCACATATATGATAGAGGTAAAAAGAACATGGTAATATAAACACGTTCAAGTTGTAATACACATATCCCAGTGAGGAGTGTAGATCATAGGTTCTTGTGTGTATCCAACATGTTTCGGAATTTGAAAATTCCTTCTTCAGGGAAATGTACACAGACCATACAATCACCACATCAACATCTAGAGAGTATATAAGACAAGTATAAGTAATACAGTGAAGTATATACATGTGCTGGGGCCATCTTTCCATCAAATTCCAGGGAATTCAAGTATTTAAAACATTCATTTGAGTAATTTGGAAAAATGTATGTCCCCACAGGGGTTCATAGTAACAGGAAGGGGTGTGTGTATATATGCAAAATGCATCAACGTACCCAAACGGCAGGATGCATGTGCGTAACCCTTGCGCCGATGAGCCAAGAGACAAAAAAGCAAACGAAGGTCTATGCAACCATTCAGCAAAAACTGTTGATCTGGCCCACTTGTATTGCACTGATGGAGAAAAATCTATATGTATACGTTATACAAAGGGCCACTTGGTGTGGTACTATGTACAGGGGAGCATAGGCCCCCACACATCAAGATGGTCCTGAGAATCCCCACTGTTGGTCCCGTCTCCCTCAAAAGGTCCGTATCCACACAGTGGTCACAAGGAGCACATAAGAAGGAATGGTTGTACACCTGGGGTATAATAGTAAAAAAAGGGGGGAGAGATTACTATGGATCGCTACAAGTAAAAATACTAAGCGCATCCAGATGTATAAGGGGAGAGGGAAGAGCAGTAAATTTTGACTTACCCAAAGAGGGGGAAATCTGATCTTATATAAACAACACAGATGGCTTTATCCAACTGCAATGACCCAAAGGTAATGGGAAATACTATATGCTACTCCTGGCAGTGCTTACCTAATTAGGGAAGTGGATGTAGCTGTGTAGGAAGGTGTCGGTGGATGTCTCCTCCATCCGTGTCCCCATGGCTCACAAATAGGGTGATGTCCGGTTATGTCCATCCCATGATAGATCCCCTCTCTCTCTCTCTCTCTGACGAAGAGAGAAGAGGGATTGGTGACACCATTCCAGCAAGTACTCCCCCGGTCAATGCGGCGTCGGGCGGCGCCGCGTATGGATGACGCAGCGGCGTCCGACGTCACATGACCGCCGACACGGAAATGGGCGGCTGTCGCGGGAAGATGGAAAGAGATCCCGTGGGTAGGCGTGGACAAAGGACGCGCAGCATCACAGGAGGCGTTCGAGTCCAACCACGTCCTAAACAAGTCGCCCAAACTACAGGCCCCAGCATGCATTGCGGGGGCCTTTGCGTGTCGGGGAACACAGTGTGGCCGGCCAATGGGAGATAGGGCGGCAACAGCGGGTATAAGAATAAGTAGTAGGTAAACAAACATAAGAAGTGGCCATATAGTATATTATGCTTTTAAAAAGGGCCAAATATCGAGTTAGATGAACGGTTGTAAATATGATGTTATATTGAATATCCCATATAAAAAGGGATGGAGCGATGGACACCTATAACACAGAATATACAATGCTTCACAAATGATTATACAGTAAATAGATACAAAGTATTGCAAGATTCCCATCTTGAATGTATATAAGTACAAGTACAATATACAAATCCAATTAGTCAGTCAACATTTGCACATCTTAAGCATCTAATTCATATTGTATTACACATCTGAACAGCACAATGCATAAATATATAGCATTTCATAAAAGAGACAGGAAGCCAGGAGGGATAAGGAGGAATCATGAAGGAAGATATGGTAAACATGTAAAAGGAGCCAAGGAATTATTGTTCTTCTAAACAGCAATGTGACACGGGAAACGCCAAATGGAAAAGGATTTAGGAAAACTAGAAGAATGGTCAGAACTCTGGCAACTGAAATTTAATGTGGATAAGTGCAAGATAATGCACCTGGGACGTAAAAACCCAAGGGCAGAATATAGAATATTTGACACAGTCCTGACCTCAGTATCTGAGGAAAGGGATTTAGGAGTAATTATTTCAGAAGACTTAAAGGTGGGAAGACAATGTAATAGAGCAGCACGAAATGCCAGCAGAATGCTTGGATGTATAGGGAGAGGTATAAGCAGTAGAAAGAGAGAAGTGCTTATGCCGCTGTACAGAACACTGGTGAGACCTCACTTGGAGTATTGTGCGCAGTACTGGAGGCCATATCTCCAGAAGGATATAGATACTCTAGAGAGAGTTCAGAGAAGAGCTACTAAACTAGTACATGGATTGCAGGAAAAAACTTACCAGGAAAGGTTAAAGGACCTTAACATGTATAGCTTGGAAGAAAGAAGAGACAGAGGGGATATGATAGAAACTTTTAAATACATAAAGGGAATCAACTCGGTAAAGGAGGAGAGCATATTTAAAAGAAGAAAAACTACCACAAGAGGACACAGTTTTAAATTAGAGGGGCAAAGGTTTAAAAGTAATATGAGGAAGTATTACTTTACTGAGAGAGTAGTGGATGCATGGAATAACCTTCCTGCAGAAGTGGTAGCTGCAAATACAGTGAAGGAGTTTAAGCATGCATGGGATAGGCATAAGGCTATCCTTCATATAAGATAGGGCCAGGGACTATTCATAGGATTCAGATATATTGGGCAGACTAGATGGGCCAAATGGTTCTTATCTGCCGACACATTCTATGTTTCTGTGACAGGATATGAGAAAATCCAGTATAAGGGATTATTCTATAGATCCCATTCAAAGCCACCTGAGCTAAATCCAGGAAGAAAGGGTTTGAAATTAAAGGCTTCGTTGAGCCCTGGAGGAAAAATCGCATTAAGATTTGAAATCCACCGCAGCTCACGTTGGAGGAGAACCTTATTCAGGTCTCCGCCTCGGGGGCTGGGGTGGATTCTATCTAATGCTAAAAAAGTCACAAAAGGAGTGTTGGCCCCATGTACCAGGGCAGAGTGCCGGCCCAAGGGTACATCAGGGTCTTTTTGTTTGATGCTAAGGATATGTCGGTTTACCCGTTTCCCGAATTTTTGGACGGTCTTCCCGACATAATAACATCCACAGTCACAAGATAATAAATAAACGACCGCTGTGGTTTGACAATTGACATAGTGTCTTAGACGGAAATTCCATCCATTAGGGAGTGTTATCTTTTTCCTAGTATCAATATAGCGACACTGAGCACAAGACTTGCATGGGAAGGTACCTAAATAGGTACAGGGGTCACTCCTAGTTTGACACTGATATTCACTGCTTACCAAAAAATCATTCAAAGAGGGAGCTCTTCTGAATGTAATCTGGGGTGTATCAGAGATACATTCCCTCTTTGAATTTTTATTTTGACGCTAGCGTTTTTTTGGGCATTTTTTTGGGTTCTTTGGAGGCAGGCAAAACATCTGAACTTGTGTATAGTGGTGTATATACACACATACTTATATGTATATACACACCTAGACATATATAGGTGTGATAGGAGCAGAAATATGTTGGTGTTAATTATTTCATTAGCGCAAGTAGTTTTTTCTGCTCCTTTCACACCTATATATGTGCATGTGTATATATACAGACATGGGTGTGTATATATACCCCCTATACACATGTTCAGATGTCATGTCTGACTCCAAACATGTGCTCAAAAAATCACTAGCAACGCCTGCAGCCAAAAATGCTGGCAGCGGCGAAGCCATATCCCTGCAGCGAAAGTAACACAAGAGAAACTAGCTTTTCTCTATTGCGGTCACCCTGCTATGGAAGGGTTTGGTCACCCTGCCATAGCAGTCACTGTCAGTTCACCCTACACTACATTACGGTTACCCTGGTATGGAAGGGTTCGGTCACCCTGCCATAGCAGTCAGTTAACCCTACACTACATTACGGTCACCCTGACACTTCACACTTTCCCTACAGAAACTAAATTTATGAAGCTAACTAAAGTGTAAAGGAGCACTCTAACTACACTAGATATCCCTTTCCTCACACTAATAAATGCTAAATGACACTTTTAAAGTAAAATTAGCAGAACTGCTTCCACTCTCTTCCATGTCCTGTATAGGAATTTGGTGGGGGCTATCTTATATACTGGGGGGCGTATTCACTAATGATTGGACTATGGACCCCCTAGTCACTCCATTCACATTCCTAGCATTCTTCTGCCCCCTCAATTGGCTTTTGCTAATGGTTCTGGTCCAATCACAGGCTTTTAAAGCCCATTTCCTGAACCATTGCATTTTGGTCGGTTCTGGTTGCTGAATTCCAAACTTTTTGGGCAAAAAGTTCTAAATTCGGCCGAACCTCGAACACCCAATGTTCGGGCCGAACCGATGGTCGACCCAAACCGTTCGATCATCCCTAGACTGAATACCTGCAGTAAGGCATCTGCTACTGTATCCGCCTGGATATTGGATAAGGGAATGGCCTCCGGGTAGTGGGTGGCGTAATCCACCACCGTAAGAATATACTTCTTCCCGGTGGCACTGGGGCGGGCCAGTGGGCCAATAATATCTACCTCTATGCGGCTAAAGGGTTCTCTAATAATCGGCAGGGGTTGCAGCCAACCCACCTGGATCCTTGCCCGCCTTGTCCCGATAACCAGTTAAAGTTGGGTCACTCTGAGTCTCTTGCCTAACGTCAGAGGGAGAATCCCAGGACACGGTGCTGTCAAGTCGGGGTCGGATTTGGTCTTACCTGGGTCTCCATAGGAGTGGAGTTGCCTTGAAGTTGGCTCTGACGTCTGGTGGTCACGGCCATGGCGGCCTCTGGGGCATACGAGAAAGTTAAATGGCCCAAATCGTTGCCCAAAATTACTTCTGCGGGTAACTCACGTAGTAATCCCACTCGCACCTGACGCTCCTCTGAGCCCCAATCCAAGAGGACTTGGGTGGTGGATAAACGAAGCACCTTGCCCCCTGCTACCCTGACTGCAACAGTCTGGCAGGACCGGGCTGACTGTGGAATCATGTGAGGCTGGATGAGGGTAATCGTAGCCTCGGAATCGCGGAGTCCCTGGGCCGGCTGCCCATTAACCCATACTGCCTGGTGATGGTCCTGCCGATTATCTCCGGCAGCAGTTTGGACAGGATACGCTTCGAAAAGTTTGCCGCACTCTTCCTGATCATCTCGATGGTTGGGCTCATTCTGGAAGCAATGAGCCGCTGGTCTTGATGGATGATTAGTCTCTCGATACCTTGTGGACTGGGTAGGGCAATATCGTTGCAGATGACCGGTTCAGTTACAGGTATTTCACTTAGGTCCGGTAGGAGGGTTGAGTCGGGCTGGGGGTCTAGAGGAGGTACTGAAGTCGGCTTAAAGGCTGGTAAACTGGGCCGAGATAGTGGATAGCGCTCGTTTTCGCCTGACCTTCGAGAGTCCAGATATTCATCGGCCAAAGTAGCCACTTGTTGTACCGTCCGTGGTTGCTTATCTCCCACCCAATCCTGTACTATCGGAGGGGTGTGGTTAAAGAACTGTTCTAATAGTACTAGCTGGGTGATGTCCTCTATGGTATGAGCGTGGCTTCCCTGAAACCAGCTCTTAAGGTTCCGCTGCAGACGATGTGCCCACTCCACGTTTGTTGTGTTGGTTTGTTTCCGGGATTCTCGAAACTTAATCCGGCTGGCTTCAGGTGTAATGGCAGATTGGGCTAGCAAAGCTTCTTTTACCCGGTCGTAGTCTTTAGAGTCCTCGTCCTCCAGGGCCCGATATGCATCCGCCACTCTGCCAGTTAAAATACTCGCCAGTAAGACGACCCAATCTTGGGACAGTACTTCGTGTATCTGGTATAGTCTCTCGAAGTCCTGCAGGAATGCTTCAATTTCCTCCTCTCCTTCCTTAAATATTTTGAACGCCTGAAAGGGCAACTTACGGAAAGTCGCTGCATCTTTAGGCATTTTCTCCGATTGCCGTATTTCTGCCATTCTCTGCTCATGTTGCCGCTCTCGTTCTCTCTCTTGTCGCTCTAGTTCTTTGTCTTGTCGCTCATCCTGCAGTTGGATGTCTCTAATGGCATTCTGTATGGCGGTCTCTGATGGGTTAGCACCATATAATGCCAACCGCTCTCGAACTCGTTGCTGAAACAAGTCTTCAACTGACCGGGGTCCTGCATCACCCTCCCTCTGATCCATCTCGGCTAGCTCACTGATCAGGGTAGCCTTGTTCTTTGTTCCACCGGTCCCTCCACGGCTCTCCAGTAAGTCTTTCAGCGTGGCTCTCCTGCATGCTGCATAGCTGGTCATTGACTGTGGTGGTTTGGAGTGTCCCAGTAACTGGAGAGCAAATCCCACCGCTGCCAACCAATGTAACGAGACCCTTGCTCGTCCGCTTTTGCTCTCCCGACGCTCCTCTGCTACTAGTAAGTCAGCTTGCAGATCGCAACGTCTGATGGCTTGCTCATCCAAGGCTCCGGGATCCGAAATACAGCTCTGTGCCGTTCAGAATTTATTAGAACAAACACCAGGCAGGCTGTATGTAAGTTCAAACAGGAAGACCTTTATTGGAGGTACACAACACACTTTTATACAGAATTTGGAACATCCCGCCCCCAACAACCGCTTTCCTATTGGTCAATTGTAAAGTACATGTAGTCCTCCTTCTGGTCCTCCTTAGCAATGCAAATGAGGACTTGAAAATGAGTCAACAGGGATTGGTCCGATAGCTTGATTAGAAAGACTGTTATGTGTAATGAGACAGAAGCCCCAGGGGGCAATCAATGTACACAATAGCCAGACACAAAACAATGGAGCCGTCTGGAGCCTTAAGACAGGGCAGAAGACCCCCCCACTGTGTAACAGATTTCAAGGAGGAACACCTCCGCATTCCAAGGTCCATGACCTATATGGGGATTGTTTTTGTTGTACTTAGTAGTTTCTGTATGTACATATGACTCTCCCATATTCCGTGTGTTTCTGTATGTATATATGACCCTCCCATATTCCGTGTGTTTCTGTATGTACATATGACTCTCCCATATTCCGTGTGTTTCTGTATGTACATATGACTCTCCCATATTCTGTGTGTTTCTGTATGTACATATGACTCTCCCATATTCCGTGTGTTTCTGTATGTACATATGACTCTCCCATATTCTGTGTGTTTCTGTATGTACATATGACTCTCCCATATTCCGTGTGTTTCTGTATGTATATATGACTCTCCCATATTCCGTGTGTTTCTGTATGTACATATGACTCTCCCATATTCTGTGTGTTTCTGTATGTACATAGGACTCTCCCATATTCCATGTGTTTCTGTATGTATATATGACTCTCCAATATTCTGTGTGTTTCTGTATGTACATATAAATCTCCCATATTCCGTGTGTTTCTGTAATTATTTATATTTTACCATCTAGAAGCAGTAACATGATAACAAGCATCTGGTCCCTGAAGAAGCCACTGTATGAGGATTTATGCTTCGGCTAAACATGTAGGACCCATGCAATTCACACTGCTGCTTATTTGTCTAAGATTATATGACATGTGGCTATGACATGTGGTAGGAGTCCAGGACAACGTGGGCTCTAGTGATCACAGGGTGATCACATTTAGCGTAAATAACAATATAACAACGCTAACCTTGTAAATTAAACCCAGAAAAGTGCACGTGCAGACATGTGATTACTCTTCAGTAATAATAAATATTAAATAAATTATTGAATATGTAAACAATGGACTCCAATTGTGATGTGTCATCCACTAAAATGCATGTGCAAACTTAAGAAAATATATATTAATGGTGCAAACATATGACTATCAATAAACAAAAAATATCATAAAAAATTCATGAAAAATTCCAATATATAAACATCAAAGGATAGTCCGTGAAAAGTTCTTTAAAGTGCAAAATACGTGCTCAAAAACAGTCTCTATTGTGCTGAATGGGATCGTGCGTGACGGTGGTTCTTACAGGTTCTACCACTCTGTGCCGGGTGGAGTAAGGTATCACACTTACCGGACGGTGTGGATTCCAATGGCGTACGCCAAATGGAATCTAAAGCGCTTATTGCTGCTGCTCCTCTATATGGATGCCAAGGTGGACGTTCTCTTTATGGATGAAGGGTGGACACTCAGCATGGAAGAAAAAAAGATATGCTCCTCATAGTGCAAAAAGGTTTTCCTTTAATGGAACTTGCATAAAAACTCACATCAATCTTCACAAACACTGTCCATGTAAAAACACCATAAAAAGTCCCCCGATCAAAAACTGCAGCTAATGCTAAAAAACTCCCAAATGGTAAAAAACACTCCAAATAAAACGTAGGTGACACAGCAAAAAAAAAAAACAGCACAAAATATCCCCAAAAAAGTGTTAAGGGACAATGTGCAAAAGAGGTAGATCGCTATATGGTTACCCAGCCGCAAGGCGGAATTAGGGGCTCAATAGCGATCTACCTCTTTTGCACATTGTCCCTTAACACTTTTTTGGGGATATTTTGTGCTGTTTTTTTTGCTGTGTCACCTACATTTTATTTGGAGTGTTTTTTACCATTTGGGAGTTTTTTAGCATTAGCTGCAGTTTTTGATCGGGGGACTTTTTATGGTGTTTTTACATGGACAGTGTTTGTGAAGATTGATGTGATTTTTTATGCAAGTTCCATTAAAGGAAAACCTTTTTGCACTATGAGGAGCATATCTTTTTTTCTTCCATGCTGAGTGTCCACCCTTCATCCATAAAGAGAACGTCCACCTTGGCATCCATATAGAGGAGCAGCAGCAATAAGCGCTTTAGATTCCATTTGGCGTACGCCATTGGAATCCACACCGTCCGGTAAGTGTGATACCTTACTCCACCCGGCACAGAGTGGTAGAACCTGTAAGAACCACCGTCACGCACGATCCCATTCAGCACAATAGAGACTGTTTTTGAGCACGTATTTTGCACTTTAAAGAACTTTTCACGGACTATCCTTTGATGTTTATATATTGGAATTTTTCATGAATTTTTTATGATATTTTTTGTTTATTGATAGTCATATGTTTGCACCATTAATATATATTTTCTTAAGTTTGCACATGCATTTTAGTGGATGACACTTCACAATTGGAGTCCATTGTTTTCATATTCAATAATTTATTTAATATTTAATATTTATTATTACTGAAGAGTAATCACATGTCTGCACGTGCACTTTTCTGGGTTTAATTTACAAGGTTAGCACAGTATACACACCCATTCATTCACTTTGAGACTACTACCCGTTCAGTTAGTGTCTTTGAATACATGCAGCTTTCCCATATCTGACCATTTTCACCTTGGCGCGAGTATTTTTATCACACAACAATATAACAAGGCAAGAGGGGGACATAACAACCCTAAACTTCAGAAGGGCAAACAATGATGCTCAATGATGGGAAGGGTAAACTGGGACCAAACCCTGGGATCACTGACCACGGAGGAAAAATGGGAATGTTTTAGGAACATTTTAAACAAATGCATCGTGCATTCCTATGGGAAATAAATTTAGAAGAGACAAAGCCAAACCTGGCTGGCTAAACAGTAGCGTTAAAAAACTTATTAGGGGAAAAAAATTGGCCTTCAAGAAATATAAATCAGAGGGCACAGTATCGGCTTTCCAGCAATACAAGAAGGCAAATAAGAAAAGTAAATGCGAAATCAAAATGGCTAAAATCAACTTCGAGAGACAAATAGCGGAGGATAGTAAAAAGAACCCAAAGAAATTCTTTAAATATATCAACAGTAAAAAAAACTAGGTCAGAGCATGTTGCACTCATAATTAACGATGAGGGGAGGATGGTTACAGAGGACACAGAGAAGGCAACCATGCTGAATGCTTTTTTCTCGTCAGTCTTTACACAGGAAAAGGAGGGGTACACTGACCACGACTATATGGTTAATAGTAATTCACAGGACTTGCCGCTATGGCTAATAGGGATGATCGAACTTTTGAAAAGTTTGGTTCGACCAGAACACCCGAACTTCCCGAAAGTTCAGCCCAGATTTCAGAACCCCATTGAAATCAATGTTACCCGAACTTCGGTAATCAAAAAACACCATTTTGAAGCACTAAAACCCAATAAATGCCCCTAAAAGGTGCCTAGGGTTCTGGGTCATGCCCCATGGACTATTAATCACACAAAAAAAAAAAGTTCTTAAAAATTGTCATTTTTGATAGAGAGCCAATTATTGAAAAAATTATTGGAAAAAAAAAAGAGATTTCTTTGGGTTTAGTGTCTGGGGGGTCTAAAAAGTGTACCTGTGAATTTTCAGCTCTGTAGCATTTCCAGAACCAGAAAAAAAAAGTTTGTTTGTATTAGAATTGCAGTAGAGCAGGATAGTGGCTTCGCTATTTTCACAACCGGCTTTTTGTTGCAGGCGTTTATAGGGCTTTTTTGTGGACGTGTTTGGAGGCAGGCATGACATCTGAACTTCTGTGTAGGGGTATATATACACATACACATATATAGGTGTGAAAGTAGCAGAACCCTATGGCTGCGCTAATAAAATTATTAACAGGCATAGGACTTCGCTCCTTTCACACCTATATGTGTGTATGTGTATAAATACATATAAGTATGTGTATATATATACACCTATACAGAAGTTCTGATGTTATGCCTGCCTCCAAAGACGCCCAAAAAATGCCCAAAAAAACGCCTGCTACAAAAACGCCCAGGTGTGTTGTTGCAGGTGTTTTTTTTGGGCATTTTTTGGGCATCTTTGGAGGCAGGCTTAACATCAGAACTTCTGTATAGGGGTATATATACACACACACTTATATGTATTTATACACATACACATATATAGGTGTTATAGCAGAGAAGCCATATGCCTGCTAATTATTTCATTAGCGCTGGCATAGGGTTCTGCTACTTTCACACCTATATATGTGTATGTGTATATATACATACATGTGTGTGTGTATATATACCCCTACAAAGAAGTTCAGATGTCATGCCTGCCTCCAAAGACGTCCACAAAAAAGCCCAATAAACGCCTGCTACAAAAACGGCCGGGTGTGAAAGTAGCGAAGCCACCATCCTGCTCTATTGCAATTCTAATAGAAACAATCTTTTTTCTACGGCGGTCACCCTGACATGGAAGGGTTTGGTCACCCTGCCATAGCAGTCAGAGTCAGTTAACCCTACACTACACTACGGTCACCCTGACACATAACACTTTCCCTACAGAAACTAGATTAATAAATCTAACTATAGTGGAAAATAGTACCCTAACTACAATAGATATCCCTTTCCTCACACTAATAATTGCTAAATGACACTTTGAAGCACGAGTAACAGAACTGCTTCCACTCTCTTCCACGTCCCTGTATTACAATGCTAGAGATTTGGCGGGCTATCTTATATACTGGGGGGCATATTAACTACTGATTGGCCTCTGGACCCCCTAGTCACTCCAATCACATTCCTAGCATCCTCCTGCCCCATCAATTGGCTTTTACTGATGGTTCTGGTCCAATCATGGGCTTTTAAAGCCCAGTTCCTGTCCCGTTGCATTTTGGTAGGTTCTGGTTGCCGAATTCCGAACTTTTTCAGCAAAAAGTTCGAAATTCGGCCGAATTTCGAACAGTCAATGTTCGGGTCGAACCGATGGTCGACACGAACCGTTCGATCATCCCTAATGGCTAAAAGAGGGTGAAATCAGGGAAAGGCTGGACAAAATTAACACAAATAAATCACCAGGACCGGATGGCGTACATCCGAGAGTACTCAAAGAACTTAGTAAAACTATATCTAGACCACTGTTCCTGATCTTTGCTGACAGTATTATGACAGGAAATGTACCAGGGGATTGGAGGAAAGCTAACGTGATACCGATATTCAAAAAAGGGCAGAGGCATGTGCCGGGAAATTATAGGCCGGTCAGTCTGACATCGATAGTATGTAAAATTCTGGAGGGGATGATAAGGGACTATATCGTAGAGTTTGCTAAATACAACAACATCATCAGCAGTAATCAACACGGGTTTATAAATGGGCGTTCTTGTCAAACCAATCTCTTAACATTCAAAGAGGAGGTGAGCTGTGAGCTAGATAGGGGGAGACCAGTGGATGTGGTGTACTTGGATTTCGCTAAGGCGTTTGATACAGTTCCCCACAAGCGCTTAATTTATAAAATAAAGTCTGCAGGTATCGACCGTAAGGTCTGCTCTTAGATACGGAACTGCCTAAAAGGGCGTGTCCAAAGGGTGGTAAAAATAGTGCATACTCAGACTGGTCTGGGTTGGTAAGTGGGGTCCCCCAAGGCTCAGTCCTGGGACCAACCCTGTTCAATTTATTCATAAATAGCATTGAGGATGGGATCAGTAGTTCTATATCAGTTTTTGCAGATGACCCAAAATTGGGCAGGGCAATAACTGCACAGCATGAAGCAGATATCCTACAGAATGACCTGGACAAAATAACAGAGTGGGCAACGACATGGCAAATGAGGTTTAATGTGGAGAAGTGTAAGGTTTTGCACTTTGGGACTAAAAACATAAAAGCACAATACACTTTACAGGGGAAACTTTGGGGGAATCAAAAATGGAGAAAGATCTGGGAGTCTTGGTAGAGAATAGAGTAAGCAATAGTATGCAATGTCAAGCGGCAGCTGCCAAAGCCAGCAGAATATTAGCATGCATAAGGAAGGGATGTATTCCAGAGATAAAACTATAATCCTTCCACTTTATAAAACTCTGGTCCAACCGCATCTGGAGTATTCTGTCCAGTTCTGGTCGCCAGTCCTCAGGAGGGATGTGTTGGAGCTGGAGAGAGTCCAGAGAAGGGCAACTAAATTAATTAGGGGATTGGAGGACCTTAATTATGAAGAGCGTCTACATTTGCTTAATTTATTCTCCCTGGAAAAGAGACGCCTGACAGGGGACATGATAGCAATTTATAAATATCTCAATGGTGATCTCAGCATAGAAGAAAAACTATTCAGTCACAAGGATTGCATGAGGATGTGAGGGCATACAATGCGATTAGAGGAGAAACGTTTTAACCTCAGGCAACGCAGGGGGTTCTTTACTGTTAGGGCTACAAGATTGTGAAATTCTCTACCACAAGAGGTGGTTTCTGCGGGAAGTATGGTGGCTTTCAAAAGACTCTTAGACTTACATCTCAAGGATCAGAACATTCAGGGGTATGAGAGATGATTACAGCCACACACACCTACACAGGTTGAACTGGATGGACTATTGTCTTTATTCAACCTCACCTACTATGTAACTATGTAACTATGTAACCATGTTGGCATTCAAAGATAGTTGGTGGAAGTTTAAAGAGATGATTGCTTAGTTATCCAATCCCAGCGACAATCGCTCTCAGTCTGCTGCCACTTAGATTGTGTCCCGCAAGCTGGAAAATCTTTGTGCCGGGTGAGGCTGAGAGCGGCGTTGTTGGGTATCAGTGACAGCGCGGTGTGAGGAGGACCTGTCATTTGTCACAAGTTGGTGAAGGTGACAGAGGTCTGACCCACGTTTGTCACATGGACATCTTGGAGAGGGTTGGATTTTTTATTAATTAGTCTCATGGGATTCCAGATGGTTCTCCATCAATGTGTGTTATATGAGGGGGGAGGGGAGCGTACACTGTGACCTGACTGGGATCTGTATTCTGTCTGTGCAGGAATTGGTGTTCAGGAGGAAATATTCACCCAGCTGGGATCTGACCTTCTCCTCCCCATCAGACTCCATCTCACCCTCAACCGTACAGATACAGAGAGATGTGACCGGATTTCCTGGTACTATCAGAAGTCTCCTGGAGAAGGGAAAATAATAGCTGTACACAGGAGATGTGATCGGTCTTATAGCAGATATTTCCCCAATACAAGGATATCAGAGAATGGAAGTCTGATCATATACAATGTGGCTCTTTACAATGACGGGATATACCATGTGGAAATATACAACTCTACAGGACGCATTATACAGAGAGATTATTACAGCATCCATGTAGAAGGTAAGTCCCATCCAATCCCCACCTCCAGTCCTAGCAGTGTCCTCCCCGCTCCGTGTCTTTATATCCATACATTATATAGTAGAAGATCTGGGAGAGACGTATGTACAATGTCCTCTGCTTACTGCCCCACCCCCACCATTCCCTGTGGGTTCACATCTGCAGTGCTCAGTAGAGTTGAGCGGACACCTGGGTGTCCGTGTTCGGCGGGTTCGGCTGAACTTGAAAAAAAAGTCCGGGTCCATGACCTGGACTTTTTCCGAACTTTACCTGGGCACCGAACCCCATTGAAGTCAATGGGGACCCGAACTTTCAGGCACTAAAATGGCTCTAAAAAAACAATGGAAAGAGTGCTGCAAATGGCAGCAAAATGTAGTTAAGAGCATGGCAAGTGCTCTGCAAACAAATGTGGATAGGGAAATAACTTAAAACAACAAAACAAACAGAAAAATAAAAAAATTTTCTTCATCTGTGAAGGACGAGGCCCATATGGAGTAGGAGGGAGGTTGAGGTGGCGGTGGATGTGGCAGTGTAGGTGGAAGCGGCGGTGGAGAGGGACGAGGTAGCCAACACTGCTTTTTTTTAGTCATTTTAAATTAGGGTACACCCCAAAAGAGTGAGAAAGATCAAAAATATAACAATGGCTGGGTAAGGCCGGTATCCATCTCTATTCTGCACAAGGTACGGACAAGTCCTGTGGGATCCATGCCTGGTTCATTTTAATGAATGTGAGCTTGTCCACATTGGCTCTGGACAGGCAGCTGCGCTTGTCTGTGAGAACGTCCCCCAGCCGTGCTAAATACACGTTCAGATAATACACTGGCTGCAGGGCACGCCAGCACCTCCAAGGCGTAAAGGGCAAGCTCAGGCCATGTGCCCAATTTGGAGACCCAGAAGTTGAAGGGGGCAGACCCGTCATTCACTACATGTAGGCGTGTGCACACATACTGCTCCACCATGTTGGTGAAATGCTGCCTCCTGCTAAGACGTTCCATATGAGCTGCTGGTGCTGCTGTTTGTTGTGGCGTGCTGACAAAGCTTTTCCACATTTCGGCCATGCTAACCCTGCCTTCTGAGGTGCTGGCGGGGCCCTGGTTGCGTTGGCGACCTCTTCCTCCTCCTCCTCTGCCTAGGCCTTGTGCTTCCACTGTGGCCCCGCTGTGGGAATGCCAGCAGCATTGCGTCTACCAGCGTGCGCTTGTACTCGCGCATATTGCGATCACGCTCCAGTGAGTGAATTAAGGACGGTACGTTGTCCTTGTAACGGGGATCCAGCAGCGTGGCCACCCAGTAATCAGCACAAGTTAGAATGTGGGCAACTCGGCGGTCATTGTGGAGACACTGCAGCATGTAATCGCTCATGTGTGCCAGGCTGCCCAGAGGCAACGAAAGGCTGTCCTCTGTGGGAGGTGTATCATCTGTGTCCTCTGTATCCCCCCAGCCATGTACCAGTGATGGCCATGAGCTGGCCTGGGTGCCACCCTGCTGTGAAAATGGTTCCATCTCCTCCCCCATCTCCTCCTTCTCATCCTCCAGAACTGTGCCCCTGCTGGACAATTGTGTACCTGGCGTTTGTGGGTGCAGGAACCCACCCTCGGAGCCACTAGCGAATGACTGCCCTGAAAGCCTTGGAAATGATCCCTCTTCCTCCTCCTCCTCCTATACCACATCCTCTTCCATCATCACCCGAATCGTTTTTTGAAGGAGGCATAAAAGTGGGATAGTTAAGCTGACAACGGCGTCATCGGCACTGGCCATGTTGGTGGAGTACTCAAAACAGCGCAACAAGGCACACAGGTCTCGCATGGAGGCCCAGTTATTGGTGGTGAAGTGGTGCTGTTCCGCAGAGAGACTCACGCGTGCGTGCTGCAGCTGAAACTCCACTATGGCCTGCTGCTGCTCGCACAGTCTTTCCAGCATGTGCAAGGTGGACTTCCATCTTGTGGGCACATCACATATGAGGCGGTGAGGGGGAAGGCCGAAGTTATGCTGCAGCGCTGCCAGGCGAGCAGCAGCAGGGTGAGAACGCCGAAAGTGCTCACAGACGGCCCGCACTTTCTGCAGCAGCTCTGACATATCGGGGTCATTTTTAAGGAACCTCTGCACCACCAAATTCAGCACATGTGCCAGGCAAGGGATGTGCGTCAAACCGGCTAGGCCCAGAGCTGCTATGAGATTTCGCCCGTTATCGCACACCACCAGGCCGAGCTTGAGGCTCGCTGGCAGCAACCACTCATTTGTCTGCTGTTCCATGCTCCTCCACAACTCCTGCGCGGTGTGTGGTTTTTCCCCCAAACAGGCAAGTTTTAAAACTGCCTGCTGTCGTTTCCCCCTGGCTGTGCTGAAGTTGGTGGTGAAGGTGTTACGCTGACCGGATGAGGAGGCGGTAGAGGATGAGGAAGCGGAGTAGGAGGAGTTAGGAACAGGAGGCAAACTGAAGCGCCCTGCAATCCTCGGTGGTTGAAGGACATGCACCAAATTGCTATCCGCCTCAGGCCCATCCGCCACTGCATTTACCCAGTGTGCCGTTAGGGAGATATAACTCCCATGACCGTGCTTACTGGTCCACGTATCAGTAGTTAGGTGGACCTTGCCACAGATGGCGTTGCGCAGTGCACACCTGATTTTTTCCCCCACTTGGTTGTGCAGGGAAGGGATGGCTTGCCTGGAAAAGTAGTGGTGGCTGGGCACGACGTACTGTGGGACAGCCACTGACATAAGGCTTTTAAAACTGTGCGTCTCCACCAGACGGAATGACAGCATTTCAAAGGCCAAGAATTTTGAAACGCTGGCATTCAGGGCCAGGGATCGCGGGTGGGTAGGGGGGTACTTCCTCTTCCTCTCAAGTGTTTGGGAGATGGAAAGCTGAACGCTTCCACGGGACATTGTGGAGATGGTTGGTGACCCAGGTGGTGGTGTTGCTGACAGATCCTCTGTTTGCGGGGTGGCAGGTGCCGGTATCACTACAGATGTGGCTGGAGCGGCCGAGACTGCAGCAGAAGAGGAAGCAGGATGAGCCAGAGACGTTTCTTGGTTTTGAAGGTGTGTACTCCACTGCAGCTCGTGCTTTGCACTTAGATGCCTGATCATGCAGGTTGTGCTCAGGTTGAGAAGGTTTATGCCTCGCTTCAGGCTCTGAATGCACAGGGTGCAAACCACTCGTGTCCTGTCATCAGCACATTTTCTGAAGAACTTCCACGCTAGAGAACTCCTTTGAGCGGGATTTGGTGCGCTCGGTCCCTTGCTGCGTTGGGCAGTAGCAGGTGTAGTGTCTAGGGCACGGCCGCTCCGCTTCTGCACCCTGCTCCCTCTTCTGCTGTGCTGGTGGCTCTGTGCGACCACCGCCTCTTCCTCCAAACTACTCAGGTCACCTGCATGACCTTCATTCTATGTGGGGTCGAGGACCTCATCGTCCTCCACATCATCTTGCACCCAGTCTTCAACCCTGCCCTCCTTGTCGGTCTTAACAATTCTGAGTGCCACAGCAGTTGGCACCTGCGTTTCGTCATCATCGGAGACGTGCTGCGATGGTCCTTCCATGTACTCATCTTGAGAAATAAGTGGTTGGGCATCGCTGCACTCAATCTCTTCCACTTCTGGGGCAGGGCTAGGTGGATGGCCCTGGGAAACCCTGCTGACAGAGTCATCAAAACAAGAAGAGACTGCTGCATGACTTGGGGCTCAGACTGCTTGCCTGATTTGCAAGGGGGTGAGGTGAAAGACGGTTGGACATCGGCTGAAGGTGCCAACTCTGACCTTTCTGCAGTAGACTGGGTGGGAGACAATGTGAAGGAACTGGAGGCACTGTCAGCAACCCAATCTACTATCGCCTCTACTTGTTCTGGCCTCAACACTTGTAGAGGCACATGATGCCCTACCAAATACTGCTGCAGGTTCTGTCGCCTACTCACACTTGAGGAAGGTGTTTCACTTGTGCGTGCAGCTGGCACAGATCGACCACGTCCTCTCCTTGCAACAGGAGCTCTACCAGCAGCACCACGACCCAGGTCACGGCCCCTATTTGACGTTCTCCTCATATTTCTGTAATTTATGATCTTGCCCTAGAAAGGTGTTTATTGAATAGCGGAACAAAACAACAACAGTATCGCACGGGTGTATCTCACAGTCAAATATGCAAACTATGCTGCAATTTAATTTTTTTCACCCCAAAAGGGTGTATATTGAATAGCGGAATAGAAAAAAGTATATAAAACGGTGTATCTCACATGTACAAACACAGACTAGGCCCCGATTACTATTTTCTGTACCCTAAAGGGAGGATGAGGAAGAGGAGTAGGAGGAGTTCGGAACAGGAGGCAAACTGAAGCGCCCTGCAATCCTCGGCGGTGGAAGGAGATGCGCCAAACAAATTTAAAAGGTGTATCTCACACGTACCGATACAGACTATGCCGCAATTTAATTTTTTTTCACCCCAAAAGGGTGTATATTGAATAGCGGAATAGAAAAAAGTATATAAAACGGTGTATCTCACACGTACAAACACAGACTAGGCCCCGATTACAATTTTTTGCACCATAAAGGCAGGATGAGGATGAGGAAGAGGAGTAGGAGGAGTTCGGAACAGGAGGCAAACTGAAGCGCCCTGCAATCCTCGGCGGTGGAAGATGCGGTAAACAAATTTGAAAGGTGTATCTCACACGTACCGATACAGACTATGGCGCAATTTAATTTTTTTCACCCCAAAAGGGTGTATATTAAATAGCGGAATGGAAAAAAGTATATAAAACGGTATATCTCACACGTACAAACACAGACTGGGCCCCGATTACAATTTTTTGTACCCTAAAGGCAGGATGAGGATGAGGAAGAGGAGTAGGAGGAGTTCGGAACAGGAGGCAAACTGAAGCGCCCTGCAATCCTCTGCGGTGGAAGATGCGCCAAACAAATTTAAAAGGTGTATCTTACACGTACCGATACAGACTATGCCGCAATTTTATGTTTTTTTACCCCAAAAGAGTGTATATTGACTAGCGGAATAGAAAAAAGTATATAAAATTGGTGATTTTTCAATAGCACATGTGAACACAGCAGTGTCTTATGTTTTATGTCACGGTCAGCAGCAGGCTATGAAGGGAAAAAAAAAAAAAATAATTTTTAAATAGCAGATTAGAACAGCATTGTTTAGTAAAATATAGCTGAACGCTGCACACAGCAGACTGATACAAATATTTTTTTTCTCCCTCCTTCTCCTCCTCCTCAGTGGGCTCAAGAGAGGGCAAAAAGATCGTTCACTGCACCACCCCCCACACAGCAAAATCGATGTAGATCGCTAACGGACGATTGTTCTGTCCTGTGTCTCCTATCTGTCCCTGCCTACTCTCTCCAGCCTGTCCCTAAAATGTTTTTCTATCTTTCCCTGCCTACACTCCGACCTGTCCCTACATTCTTTTCAGCCACAATGTTGTTTTTCCCTGTCTGTCCCTAATCAGCAGCAGCCAGCACCGTTGTGTGTGCTCTCTCCCTACACTACAGCAGACTGACGTGCACTGCGCTGTGTCTCTAGCTTATAAAGACCTGGGTCACATGCTTCAGCTGGCCAATCACAGCCATGCCATTAGTAGGCATGGCTGTGATGGCTTCTATGGCACACCACTTAAACGCTTGTTGATTGGCTGTTGAAAGCCCGCCATTAAAAGCGCGCCATTACATACAAAACAGGAAATAAAATTACCGAACACGGATTTTAAAACCGAATATACAGTAAAGTTTTCGGGTCCGTGTCAGGGTAACAAAAATCCAATTATCCGGTACGGACCCGAATAATACAGTCCGTGTTTGCTCAACACTAGTGCTCAGCCCTCCTGAAGTTGCTGTGACCTGAACTGTGCAGACACACTACAGGAGATGGTCAGAGACTGCAGACACACTACAGGAGGCAGTCAGTGAGAGAAGAAGGGGTGGGAGGTGTTTTGCAGTTCGGTATGTATATTGTCTGACCTGCACACTGCCTGAACACAGAGATTTCTGGAAGACTCTGCAGCCGGCCTGCATTACATGTGTAGCACTGCCCCCTACATAGTTACATAGTTAGTGAGGTTGAAAAAAGACATCAGTCCATCCAGTTCAACCTATGATGTGTGTGTATGTTTGCTTTTAACCGTAAATTGTATACCCCTGTATGTTGTACATTGTATACCCCTTAATGTTGTGGTCTTTAAGGTGTCCATCTAATCGTTTTTTGAAACTATCAATGCTCCCTGCTGATGCGACTGCTTGTGGAAGAGAATTCCACATCCTTACCGTTCTTACCGTGAAGAACCCCTTACACACTTTAAGGTTAAACCGCCTTTCCTCTAGTTTTAGTGAGTGGCCACGTGTCTTATTGTATTTCCTTACTCTGAATAGTTTGTTCCTTATGCTAGGGTCACCAGTACAGTATTTGTACATTGATATCATATCCCCCCTCAATCGTCTTTTCTCCAGAGAGAATAAGTTCAGTGCTTGTAGTCTTTCCTCATAGCTGATGTCCTCCATTCCCCTAATTATTTTTGTTGCCCTTCTCTGGACTTTCTCCAGTTCCAGCACCTCCTTCCTGAGGACCGGTGCCCAGAACTGGACAGCATACTCCAGATGTGGCCGGACCAGAGTCTTGTAGAGTGGGAGAATAATGTCTTTATTTCTGGAGTGAATCCCCTTTTTTATACATCCCAGTATTCTGTTGGCTTTGCTTGCGGCGGCTTGGCATTGCATGCCACTGCCAAGCCTGTTGTCTACCAGTACCCCTAAGTCCTTTTCCATCCTAGACTCACCCAGAGGTTCCCCCCCTAGTGAGTAGCTTGCTTTCTGGTTTCTGGCCCCCAAGTGCATTACTTTACATTTATCAACATTAAACCTCATCTGCCATGTAGTTGCCCACCCTGTTATTTTGTTCAGGTCTGCTTGCAAGGTTTCCACATCCTGCATAGAAGATATTGGCATGCCTAGTTTAGTATCATCTGCAAATACTGAGATTGTACTCGATATCCCCTCCTCTAGATCATTTATGAATAAATTAAACAGGATTGGTCCCAGGACAGAACCCTGGGGGACCCCACTTTCCACACCCGCCCAATCCGAGTACTTTCCATTAATCACCACCCTCTGGACTCTCCCCTGGAGCCAGTTCTCTATCCAGGTACTCACCTTCTGATCCATACCTACCTTCCTTAGTTTGTACAGTAATCGTTTGTGGGGAACGGTGTCAAAGGCCTTTGCAAAGTCCAGATACACCACATCCACAGGCTTACCTTTATCTAGGTGGCTGCTCACTTCATCGTAGAAGGTTAATAGATTGGTTTGGCACGAACGATTTTTCATGAATCCATGCTGATTACTACTAATAATACAGTTTTCATTACTAAAGTCTTGTATGTGGTCCCTTAACATCCCCTCCAAAATTTTGCAGACTACAGATGTTGGGCTGACCGGTCTATAGTTACCCGGGATATATCTCGGCCCCTTCTTAAATATTGGTACCACGTTGGCTTTTTTCCAATCAGCTGGCACCATACCCGTCTGTAAACTATCCTTAAAGATCAAGAATAATGGTCTGGCAATCACCTGGCTGAGCTCATTAAGAACCCTTGGGTGCAAGCCATCCGGTCCCGGTGATTTATTTATGTTAAGTTTCTCTAGTTTAGTTCTAAGTCTATCTTCTGTTAACCATGGCGGCACTTCCTGAGGTGTATTATTGGCCTTACAAGCTGGGTTCGTGTAGCCCCCCGATTCTTTTGTGAAGACTGAAGAGAAGAAATGATTTAACACTTCCGCCTTTTCTCTGTCCTCTGTGGCCATATTTCCTTTATCATCTTTTATGGGGCCAATGTGTTCTGGCCTCGCTTTCTTACTGTTTATATACTTAAAGAACTTCTTGGGGTTCTTTTTACTCTCCTCCGCTATATGTCTCTCGTGTTCTATTTTAGCCGCCCTGATTTCATCTTTACATTTCTTATTACACTCTTTGTAGTGCTTAAATGCTGCCAATGACCCCTCAGTCTTGTATTTTTTGAAGGCCTTTTCTTTAGCACTAATATACATTTTTATGTTGGAGTTTAGCCACCCAGGGTTTATTTTTGCTCTTTTAAATTTATTTCCCTTTGGAATGCACTGGCCAATCCCCCTGTTTAGTATGCTCTTGAAGCACTCCCATTTTTCCTCTGTGTTCTTTGTTCCCAGGGTTGTATCCCAATTGATATTTTCTAGCATCAAGCGCAGTTTAGGGAAATTGGCTCTTTTGAAATTCAGTGTCCTTATATTACCCCTCTGCTTCCTATTACTGTAATTAATACTGAAACTTATTGACCTATGGTCACTGTTTCCTAAGTTGTCCCGTATTTCTATATCCGTGATCAGGTCTGTATCATTGGTAATCAGTAGGTCAAGTACCGCATTGTTTCTTGTCGGTGCATTCACCATCTGACCCATGAAATTGTCCTGCAAAACATTTAGGAACTGCCTAGCCTTGGCTGAATGCGCGGTTCCTTCTGCCCAGTCTATATCTGGATAATTAAAGTCCCCCATTATAATGACATTTCCCATCTTTGCTGCCAATCCTATCTGTAAAAGGAGGTCCGCCTCACCCTCCTCCCTCTGGTTGGGGGGCCTATAGCATACGCCCAATATTACCTTCCCCGCCGTGCCATCCCTTTGAAGCTCTACCCATAGCGATTCTGCCTCATCCATAGCTCCATTATTAATATCATCCCTCATATTTACCTGTATACTGTTCTTAATATACAGACATACCCCTCCCCCTTTTTTACCCTCTCTATCTCTGCGATAAAGGGAATACCCCTGAATGGTCGCCATCCAGTCATGAGAGCTGTCAAACCAAGTCTCAGTTATCCCCACAAAATCTAAGTCCTCCTCAAACATCAGCAGCTCCAGCTCTCCCATCTTGTTGGCCAGGCTTCTGGCATTGGTATACAAACCTCGTAATTTTGATCGGTTACATTTATCCTCATTTGATGTTTTTAGGCTGCTCTCTTGATTTTTCCCCATACCCACCCTGGGTTTAGGAGTTCCGAACACCCTACCGCTAATGCCCCCATTTCTGCCCTCTGAAACTTGCTTTCCACTGGCTAATTCTACATCTGTACCCTCCCCCCCAATCCCTAGTTTAAAAGCCCCTCTAACTTTTTGGCCATCCTCGCACCCAGTACGGCTGCACCCTCACCATTTAGGTGCAATCCGTCCCTACAAAAGAGCCGGTGACCGACTGAGAAGTCGGCCCAGTTCTCCAGGAACCCGAAACCCCCTAGATGACTGCTGAGAATTACACCTTCTGAATTCCCCTGGGTTACCCTTAGCAACGGACAGCAGATGGCAACATTAAAAGTCCTTGGCTCAGTCAATAATCAATCCAGCGGATGTTGGGTTTTGTGGTTTTATTGAGAACTGGGATAGGAGAAGGGATGAGTGAGATACTGAGGGACAGCTTACTGTAGAATGCGGCAAGGCCGCTGCTTCGCTTTGCCACTAAGTGAAGATTCTTTAAATGATCCTTAGTAAATATTCTTTTCAGGGTTCTGAAACTTGCACCCCCTTTATCTCAGTACTGGTGTGCTGACACCCATGCCCTGACCCTAGTTTGTGGAGTGATCCTCTTCCTGGCAGACCCCCGGGCAAGTTCCTCTGTACTCATGGACACTGTTTTTCCAGAGTCACCGTTGTCTCCAAACTCCACTTTTCAGCATCCACTGGACCTCTGCGTTTAGCAACACCTTCAGGGTCACCAGTGTGACAGCCTGTGACAACCTTTCCCAGCTCCAGAAGGAGAAACAGCTGTACTCTCCTTCTGGGACTTGGCTTCCTGCCCAAAGACCCCCTGCCACATGTGCCTCTGGCTTTTATAGCCTATTCCAGGATGCACCACAGTTTGTGCCAACCCACTGGGATAGCCACAAAAGCCTGTGTGTCACTGGCTGGGTTTCCGCCACTGTCCAACAGGCCTCTCTATTCATACCTCCCAACTTTTGAACTTCAGAATGAGGGACAATTGAGGGAGTAAGTGAGCTGCGGCACGCTTAACAGCAAAATGTGGGTGTGGCTAAAGTCTTGTTGGTAGGGGCTTAAGGGGTGTGCTAAAAAAAAACCCAGCTCTCTTACCAATGCTCCTAGCTCTCACAAATGCCCCCAGCTCTATCACCAATGCCCCCACCCTAGATTTCTCAGCAATGCCCCCCAGATCTCTCACCAATGCCCCCTCCTCTCTTACTAATGCCCCCCCAACTCTCTCACCAATTCCCCCCTCCTCTCTTACTAATGCCCCCCCCCCAGATCTCTCACCAACTCCCCCTCCTCTCTTACTAGTGCCCCCCCCCAGCTCTTTCCCCATTTCCCCCCTCCTCTCTTACTAATGCCCCCCCAGCTCTCACCAGTTCCCTCCTTCTCACTTACTAATCCCCCAACTCTCTCACCAATTCCTCCCTCCTCTCTTACTAATGCCCCCCAGCTCTCTCACCAATTTCCCCCTCCTCTCTTACTAATGCCCCCCCCCCAGCTCTCTCACCAATTCCCCCCTTCTCTCTTACTAATGCCTCCCCAACTCTCTCATCAATTCCCCCTCCTCTCTTACTAATGACCCCCACAGCTCTCTCACCAATTCCCCCCACCTATCTTACTAATGCCCCCCCCAGCTCTCTCACCAATTCCCCCCTCCTCTCTTACTAATGCCCCCCAGCTCTCTCACCAATTCCCCCCCTCCTCTCTTACTAATGCCCCCCCCCAGCTCTTTCTCCATTTCCCCCTCCTCTCTTACTAATGCCCCCCCAGCTCTCACCAATTCCCCCTCCTCTCTTACTAATGCCCCCAGCTCTCTCACCAATTCCCCCCTCCTCTCTTACTAATGCCCCCCCAACTCTCTCACCAACTCCCCCCTCCTCTCTTACTAATGCCCCCCCCAACTCTCTCACCAACTCCCCCCTCCTCTCTTACTAATGCCCCCTCAGCTCTTTCCCCATTCCCCCTCCTCTCTTACTAATGCCCCCCCCCAACTCTCTCCCCCTCCTCTCTTACTAATGCCCCCCCAACTCTCTCACCAATTCCCCCTACTCTCTTACTATTGCCCCCCCCCCAACTCTCTCACCAACTCCCCCCTCCTCTCTTACTAATGCCCCCCCAGCTTTCACCAGTTCCCCCCTCCTCTCTTACTAATGCCCCCCCCCGGTTCTCACTAGTTCCCCCCCTTCTCACTTACTAGTGCCCCCCACCCCCCCAGTTCTCTCACAAATACAGATTGATTTGAATTCCTGTGCTGCTGAAGCTTCAAGTGTCGGGACTGTAGCATAGAGCCGGGGAGGAGTTTCACAGCACTTCACTCGGCTCCATGCTACAGTCCTCACAGGTGGGAAAGAAGACCCCTCCAGTCCCCAATTAAACAGGGATGTGGGAAGTTGTGGCGTCCCCAGGATGCAGGACACCAAGCAACAAATATGGGCCGTGCCCCCCTGGGTGCCTGGCACGATTCCTCTTACCTTTCACATGTCTCTGAGAGCCTACATCGGGGCCAGTGGCGGCTGGTGCTCAAAATTTTGGGGGCGCAAACAGAAAAATGTAATAGGCATTGCTTTGTGCCAAAAAAACGCTGTAAAAAATTGCGTGACTTTGAGGTCACAAAAGTGTGAAAGGGGCCTTTCTGTAATCAAGGTATAGTGTGCCCCCTTCAATGCAGAGTGACCAGCGTGCCCCCTTTTAATGCAGAGAGACCAGCGTGCCACCTTCATTGCAGAATGACCAGCGTGCCCCCTTTCAATGCAAAGTGACCAGCGTGCCATGCCCCCATTCAATGCAGAGAGACCAGCGTGCCCCCTTTCAATGCAGAATGACCATTGTGCCCCCTTTCAATGCAGAGAGATCAGCGTGCCCCCTTTCAATGCAGAGAGACCAGCGTGCCCCCTTTCAATGCAGAATGACCAGTGTGCCCCCTTTCAATGCCGAGAGACCAGCGTGCCTCCTTTCAATGCAGAATGACCAGCTGTCCCCTTTCAATGCAGAGAGACCAGCGTGCCCCCTTTCAATGCAGAGTGACCAGCATGTCCCCCTTCAATGCAGAGAGACCAGCGTGCCCCCTTTCAATGCAGAGGGGCCAGCATGCCCCCTTTCAATGCAGAATGACCAGCGTGCCCCCCTTCAATGCAGAATGACCAGCGTTCCCCCTTTCAATACAGAATGACCAGCGTGCCTCCTTTCAATGCAGAATGACCATGTGACAATAGCAAATTTTCATTTGCTATTGTCACTCAATGGGTGGGCTCGCGCCCCGGATCCACCCTTTTCTGATCGGGTGCCGAAGACGGGGACGGAGCTTGGAGGAGGAGGGGGCAGCAGAGATGGCTGGCCAGATTTTCCGGGTCTTCAGCCCAGCTCCGCGGGACACCGGGACCCACTTCATATTGCGGGACAGTCCGCAGATTCCGGGGCGGTTGGGAGGTATGTCTATTGGATACAGTGGGGACACTCCCTCAGACCAGATGAATCACATCCTGGACACATGCAACAGGCAAAACTAACAATCAGGCTCCCCTGATAAGCAGACAGAGCAAACTATGCTTTTACCTACCTAGCACCTATCTAGGAGGGTGCTACACATGTGACATTGCTTCTGACGATCTTCAGTTGTTTCCATTCAGCTATGTTAGCTCTGTGCGAAATGCTTTGTTGTGCAGTAGTTGTGGTCGTACCATCTTGTATCTCCAGGGTTCAGGTACTGTGTGTTTCTCCCTCCTGACACTCCCATTCCGCCTCGTTTCCTGCATCTATTTACAGTCATATGTGGTTGGCCGAGGGGGGGAGGGGCACACTGCCTGCTTACTTGCTGAGGATGGGCGGGAGGAGGCGTAATCCCATATACTCTAATAAGCAGCGGGACTGTCCACTGATGGGAAGGAATAATTTAGTAGGGACAATTGCCCCCCTTGTTGCCCTGTAGTGACACTACTGCCCAGGAGTGACAGTGGCGTATCATCCATGTGTGCAGGGTGTTCACTGTGCATGAGCCCCTGAGGGGGGGGGGGGCACTGTGACCCACCCTGCACACATGGATGATCTCCTGGTTGACAGTCAGGAATGATCGGTGCAATGGTGAGGACAGCTGTGAGCACCAATCTCCCTGTATGACTTTTCAGCTGACAGCCACTTCTCCTTCTCTTCCTCCTGTGGCAGTCCTGTGTCCTCCTCCTCCTCCAGCCCCCGTGTCCTCCTCCAGGCCCCGTGCCCTCCTCCTCCAGCCCCCGTGTCCTCCTCCAGCCCCTGTGTCCTTCTCCTCCTCTTCCAGCCCGGTGTCCTCCTCCAGCCCCCCTGTCCTCCTCCTCTGGCCTCCGTGTCCTCCTCCTCCAGCCCCCGTGTCCTCCTATTCCAGTCACCGTGTCCTCCTCCAGCCTCCGTGTCCGCCTCCTCTTCCAGCCCCCGTGTCCTCCTCCAGCCCCCGTGTCCTCCTCCTCCTCTTCCAGCCCTGTGTCCTCCTCCTCTTCCAGCCCCCGTGTCCTTCTCCTCTTCTAGCCCCCGTGTCCTCCTCCTCTTCCAGTCCTCCTCTTCCAGCCCCCGTGTCCTCCTCTCCTAGCCCCCGTGTCCTCCTCCTCCTCTAGCCCCCGTGTCCTCTTCCTCCTCCAGCTCACTTGTCCCTCTCATCCCCCATGTACTCCTCCTTCTCCACCCCTCATGCCCTCCTCCTCCAGCCACCATGTGCTCTTCCTCCTCTGGCTGCAGTGTCCTCCTCCTCCCACCCCCTCTGGGTCCTCCTCCTGCTCCGGCTCCCTTCCTGTCCTCCTTTTCCATCGGCCCCCCCTCTGTTTCCTTCTCTTCCTCCAGCCCCCGTGTCCTCCTCTGGCCCCCGTGTCCTCCTCTGGCCCCCGTGTCCTCCTCGGGCCCCTGTGTCCTCCTCCTCTTCCAGCCCTTGTGTCCTCCTCCAGCCCCCATGTCCTCCTTCTCCTCTTCCAGCCCCTGTGTCCTCCTCAAGCCCCCGTGTCCTCCTCCTCCATCCCCGTGTCCCCCTCATCCCCTGTTTCCTCCTCCTTCTCTGCCCCTCGCGTCCTCCTCCTCCAGCCCCCATGTCCTCCTCCTCCTCTGGCCCCCGTGTCCTCCTCGGGCCCCTGTGTCCTCCTCCTCTTTCAGCCCCTGTGTCCTCCTCAAGCCCCCGTGTCCTCCTCCTCCAGCCCCCGTGTCTTCCTTCTCTTCCAGCCCCCGTGTCCTCCTCCAGCCCCCGTGTCCTCCTTCTCCTCTTCCAGCCCCTGTGTCCTCCTCCATCCCCCGTGTCCTCCTCCTCCTCCAGCCCCGTGTCCACCTCCTCCTCCAGTCCCCATGTCCTCCTCCTCCATCCCCGTGTCCCCCTTATCCCCTGTTTCCTCCTCCTTCTCTGCCCCTCGTGTCCTCCTCCTCCAGCCCCCATGTCCTCCTCTGGCCGCTGTGTCCTCCTCCCACCCCCTCTGTGTCCTCCTCCGGCTCCCTCCCCCCTCTGTGTCCTCCTCTTCCTCTGGCCCCCGTTTCCCCCTCTGGCCCATGTGTCCTCCTCCACCATCCCCTGTGTCCTCCTCCTCCTCTTGCTGCTGTGTCCTCCTCCTCCCACCCCCCTTTGTGTCTTCCTCCTCTGGCCACTGTGTCCTCCTCTTCCATCCCCTGTGTCCTCCTCTTCCATCCCCTGTGTCCTCCTCTTCCTCTGGCCGCCATGTCCTCCTCCTCCCGCCCCCTTTGTGTTCTCCTCCTCTAGCCCCCCTCCTCCTGCCCTCCTCTTCCTCCAGCCCCTCTCCATGTCTTCCTATGGCCTTTGTGTCCTCCTTCTCCTCTGGCCACCATGTCCTCCTTATATGTCCCCTCCATGTCCTCCTCTTCCTCCGGCCCTCCTCCATGTCCTCCTCCTCCAGCCCACCTCCATGTCCTCCTCTTCCTCCACCCCCCATTCCGTTACCTCCTCCTCCTCTGGCTGCCGTGTCCTCCTCCTTCCACTTCCCTCCATGCCCTCCTTTTCCTTCAACCTCTCTCCATGTCCTCCTCTTCCTCTAGCCCCTCTCTGTGTCCTCCTCCTCTGGCCCAAGTGTGCTCCTCCTCCTCTGGCCGCCATGTCCTCCTCCTACTGCCCTTCTGTGTCCTCCTCTTTGTCTGGCCCCTCTCTGTGTCCTCCTCTGGCTGCCGTGTCCGCCTCCTACCACCCCCTCCTTGTCCTCCTCTTCCTCTGGCCCCATCCATGTCCTCCTCTTTCTCCAGCCCCCCTCCGTGTCCTCCTCTTTTCTCCAGCCCCACTCCATGTCCTCCTCTTCCTCCGCCCCCCCCCTTGTCCCCCGCAGCTGGCTTCCCTCCTCTCCTCTCATGCCAGATCCTGGGGGGGTGTATCAGGATGGAGAGGGGAGAAAGGAGCAGTTGGACATAGTGAGCGATCCCTCCTGTGTCCTGTGATAACCGTGCAAACTGTGTTTTACTTTGCTTTAGTTTATGAATGGGGGGAGCTTGTGTCTCCTTTTCATTCATTTTTATTGCGGAGGCTGCTGAGAAATGGACTGAGGAATCTGTGTCCTCACCCTCCCTTCCTCTGTCTCAAAGGGGAGATGTCAAGGGACTGTTTAGACCCTGATATTTCACCAAAGCCCACCAACAGGGCAGATAAAAAAAATCTATAAATATTAATGTAGTACCCTTCTAGCTAGGTGCTAGGTAAAAGCATAATTTGCTCTGCCTGATTATCAGGGGATCCTGATTGTTAGTTTTGCCTGTTGCATGTGTCCATGTGTGATTCATCTGGTCTGAGGGAGTGTCCACATTGTATCCAATAGGTGAGCCTGTTGGACAGTGGAGGAAACCCAGCCAGTGACACACAGGCTTTTGTAGCTGTCCCAGTGGGTTGGCACAGAGAGTGGTACATCCTGGGATTGGCTATAAAAGCCAAGAGCACATGTGACAGGGTGTCTTTGGGTGGGAAGCCAGGTCCCAGGAGGAGGGTGACGGCTGTCTCTCCTCCTGTCAGCAAGGAAGGTGGTCACAGGCAGTCGGCCTAGTGGACCAAGTGTGTGATGCTGAGCCAGGAGGTCCAGGATACTGACGAGTGGAGCTGAAGGCAGAGCAACCCAGAGAAAAACAGTGGCCATGAGTTCCGGGAAGCTTGCCAGGGGTCTGCCCAGGAAAGGGACCACTCCAGTGAAGAGTCAGTGGACAAGGGCTAGCATGCACGGGAAGTGAGAAAGGGGGTGACAAGTCAGGACCCTGAAGAGGAATTAATTCAGGAACATATCTTCTAATTCAGGAACATATCTTCTACTTCACTTCAGTGGCAAGGTGAAGCAGCGGCCTTGCTGCACACACTACAGTCAGTTGTCCACAGAAATTGTTGCAAATAAAAAACAAAGAAAGGGTGCACCTGCCTAGCGCATTATCCTCAGAAAGGCTTGTTTCGGCGCGTTTTGAGGATTTGCCATTTCAGGGCTCTGAGGAAGAGGCAAAGCCTCGGAACGCGTTAGTCATCATTCCATCAAAGACAGTGGACACTATAACAATGGACTCCAATGTTTGAATTTGATACGCTGGTTTACACTTTCTGTTTGTGCGTAGATATTGTATACTTTTTACAAATAAAGCCTTACTGAGGATAATGCGCTAGGCCGGTGCGCCCTTTCTTTGTTTTTTATTTTCAGCATTTTGTTGACCAGCCCGTTCTTTGAGAGCAGCAAGGCCTTAGCCATTGGGGATGCCAAATAAGAGTTCTGTGATAGGAGTGATTTGGGAGCCCTGTTTCTGAGCACAGGAGGAAGGTGCTATGCATCGCAAAATTGTTTTGAAGTAGTCCTCAGAAATTGCGCTTAGTTCAAGTTGGAGTATCCAACTCATCCCTTCTCCCATCCAAGTTCTAAAATAAAACACAAAAAAACAAATTCCCTGGACTGTTCAGTGTCTGAGCCAAATCTTAAAGTGATAATTTTTATCAGACTGTTGCTATGGGTAACCCAGGGGAATCCTCACTCAGCAGCTCCCTAGGGGGCAGTGCTACATTTGAGGGCTCATCTGGGATATCGTCCTGGGTTACTAGAATAGTTGCTAATGGCAACGGCAGAAGAAAAGTTAGAAAAATTTCATTTTTCTCTCAAGGACTGTGTTTAAATGCTCAAGAAAAGTGTGAGGCCTGTTCTACAGGAGAGTGGGATGAAGAATCAAATGTACAGTAATGATTGCCCGTGACAACAAAAGAATTGCTGTCAGAATTGCAAATTGTTTGTTCAAATGATGTGCTGAAGAGCGGGAGAAATGCATCTTACTGTGAAATTGGACTGTGCCTGCTTAACAGTAAACGGTGCAAGTGTGGATGGAGCAAATGGCGGCCCAGGGCACGTGGATCGGTGTTCCGGGAGCCGTGTGTGTGCCAGAGCTATGCAGGAAAATGTTGATCGTGCATCCAATGACAGCGGGACATTCTTCCAAAAAAGTGGCAAACTGGATGCTGTACAGAAATTTGTTGACCATGCATTTAATGACAGTGGGACATTTTTACAAGACTACAGTATAGCGAGTCTTGCTTGTACATGTGCTAAGAAGAGAAATGTTGGCCGTGCATCTGACAGCGGGACAATTCTACTGACTAGCAAGGAGGGTCAGCTGGCTCAGAGTGATGGAGGCACAGTTGGAGCCCTGGTACGAGCAAGGATGGCGGATGTGTGCAAGCTGAGAGGCACAGTCCGCTTTACAGTGACTTCCATGCAGGCTAAGCTGAGAGAGATCTGCATCGGAGGGGTTACTGTACCGCGTGAGAAAGCGCGCGCTGAAAAGTTCTGCCTAGCAGGAGGAGCCACCGCCAATTTGGAGATTCGGGCGGAGACGCTGCTCACGGACAGCCAATCTGGAGCGGGAAGGAGAGTCTATAAATTACTTCTGCCTCCGGGTGGGGCTGAGAGGGAGACACGTGTGTGGAGGAGCAAGATGGCGAGTACCGGAGTGAGCCGGAGCCAGAGGCTATCCTACATGTTAGCGGAGAACCTGCGGAGCAGACCAGAGAGCTGAAGACATCCACCCTGTGGGATACAGGGGTGCGGATGGTGCCTGACGGAAGACTGGCATTGTGCACTGGAGGAGGCGTGGAGCACTTGGGCCTGGTATGTAGTCAGTGTCTGAGTGTTACCATGTGGATGCAAGCTTGGGGCCAGTGCGGCTGTGAAGTCGGGGTCTCTCCTGGGCCGTGGATGAGGAGTGATGCGGTTCATGATGCAGTTGGAGTCCACGCAGTCTGTCAGTGATCCAGCATGCACATGGAAGGAGACCCGAATGTCCGGGCCAGGATGCATGCAGGTAGTACGGGCCGGGGAGTGGCCACTTGATGCAATGAAAACTGCAGCGGCAGAGAAGAAGTCTGCTCCCATACAGGCAGAGGGGAGAAAATGGCTAGCGCTGACCAGGGCTGCTTGTGTGAGTGTGTGCAGCGAGGACGAGGACGGTGTCATTGATGTGGGGTCTCCCAGCTTCCAGAATCAGAGACTGAATGGTAGTGGGGGTCTGGAGATCGGAGCAGTCCAGCCAGTTTTTTGATACACATGATGAGGAGACTAGGGATTACGTGGTGCGAGAAGAGTGCACCAGGAATCTGGGGTTCTGTGAGGCCTATGCTAATTGGGCCCCAGACCTAACCCCACCTAAGAACTATGCCAGGGTCCGGGTTTAAAATTACGCCTACGCCTCCATCAAAAGAGAAGAGACCCCATACTCCCCTAGCTGGGAGAGGTAATCGGAAGACCCTCCCCAGATTTTCCAGAATGCAGAGGTGAATACAGAGGAAGGTTGCCTTAGAGTATGGGTATGACTATCCCTACGCTTCATGGGAGGTCATGCTAGTGTAGCCAGGTGAGGAAGTGGTGTTGCGGTGTAGTTTAAGCTGGGGTATTGTTTCTTTAAGAATAAGTGATTAGTACGGGTTTCTCCTATGAGAGGGGCGAGGTGGATTATGGGGGATGTAGTTTGAAGAAGTATAAAGACTATGCAGGATGGAACTGGCTGAACTACACTCCCAGGGAGCTGAGGGATCCGCAGAGGATTGTGGGAAGAGAAGAAAAACGGGGCGGAGTTGGATGTGCGCTCTCTTGCTTCGGGGACCTCGTGGAGAGCGGAGGTACTGAGAGAGGAGCGGGACTGTTGTGAGCAGAGCGACTGGAGGCTGAGGCCTAAGCTGTGATAGAGCGCATCCCAGAGACAGCGGGAGTCACGGTGAGGTGACTAGCCCTGAGCGGAAGCCGGTGAGATGGAAGCAGTGTGGAGTTGGGTGAGAGAGGCCTAACTACCTTGAGTGCAGAGAGAGTCTGTGATGCAGCATGAAAGAAGGGAGAACCCTGAGCGGCTTAGACGGTTGCCAGTTGACATACCTGAGATACTGTAATGCATGGCGATTTGGAGAACCGCAAATATATTTAAAGTTACACACACTGATCATATTTAAAGCAGAACCTGGATACCCCTTTTCCTGTGGATTACAAATGTCATTTACCTAAATGACCAGAGCTCCAGCTGCTGGAGAAGGCCTTGAAAGGCCTTGCTAGGACAGTGAATCTAGTAATTCATTGCTAAAGGGGGCCCCCTACAGGTGTTAGAGTACATTATTTCAGTTACCAGATTGAAGGTTGAAATACATTTCAATTGATATACATAGAGATGGCCTTGCGGTTCGCCCGGCGGTCGGTTTGCGGCAAATTTTGCCCGCTCTCCTTCCGATCTGGAAGTCAACAACATAGGACGTCACTACCGCACTAGTCGAAGCGTCTAGAAGCCATAGCAACTCTCTAAGTCCTCTTGATATGGGAAGACGCTCCGAAAGTGCTATTACAAAGCGCAAATAAATAAGTATACCTCCAAACGGAAAATCCAATGGGGCTAAAACTATATCTATAAAATATGACCATCATCCTTATATTAAACAGGATATGGCTTGGACAAAAATGCCACAAAACTCATTTTTGCAGAACCCCTATCATCTATTGTTTGCCTAAAGTACACAAAAATGCAGAGAACCCTCCAGGTCGCCCGATTGTAAACGGGATTGACTCAGTCTCCGCGAGACTGGGGCAGTATATAGATTACCATCTGCAACCAGTGGTCAGACAAAAAAATCATACTTAAAAGATACTAAACACATTACACAAATCTTGAGTACTTTATCTAGCACATCAGCAAGTATATTAGTTACGGCTGATGTCGGATCACTTTACACAATAATCAGTCATTCAGACGCGTTGGATGCAGTTAAATGGTCCCTCACGAACTCTGATCTCACGAGGAGGCATAAAAAGTTTCTCTTTCGGGGTCTCAGATTCTGTTTACGTAAAAATTATTTCTGGCATGATCGTCGATATTATCTGCAAACGAGGGGAGTGGCAATGGGAGCCAGATTTGCCCCCAGTGTGGCCAATCTCTTCATGGCCCACTGGGAGGAAGACATCATTTTTGGCAGCCCACCCCCCTCAGTTAGCCTGTTATAGGCGATATATCGACGATCTATTCCTTATCTGGGAAGGGGACATGGAGAGTCTCCAAATTTTCATGAATAGGATGAACAATAATGATAAAAATATCATCTTGACATGGAACATCCAAACTGATAGTTATATTTCTTGATTTGGAGGTGTATAAGGAAGATGGCCAGTTCAAAACTCGTAACTACTTCAAACCAATGGATCGCAATGTCTACATACCGTTGGAGAGTTGCCACCATAAATTATGGCTTTGCAACATACCCCGTGGTCAATTCATGCGGCTTAGATGCAATTGTACCGCCGATGAGGACTATAAATCTCAATCCAAGGTTCTGGCAGGCCGCTTTCTTGAAAAAGGCTATACACACGGAGACATCCTGTTAGCTCAAATCTTGTCAGGAGGCAATCACGATGATATTACAGCCCTTCAGTTGCTAACCCCCCTTTTCTAGATAGTGAATTTACCCCCGTCCGGCCGGGAGTTATGACAACACATAGCACTCAAACGTAGTGCAGTCACAACTAATTTTATTGCATGTGAAGCTCATATTTAAGGCATGTTTTGAGCGGGAAAGACTGCTCCAAACCGGTTTACAATTCATCAGTCAATAGCACATATCAGACAGAATAGTACATAAAAGGGCCTTTGCTTTCGCCATGCATTTGTGTCAATATGAGGTGTTTTGTTGTAGTATCGGTCCGTCTTGTGTTCAGCTTGTCTGTGTTAATGTAAGCAATTGTCAATTGTTTATGGTGGTGTCAGTCTCTATGCAAAATGTCTTGTAATCTAAATGCTAAGCCTTAACTCGTTAAGTGTCTGAATGAATGAATGGAAAAGTGTTGAACATGTCAATGTCTTTTCATCTATATGCAAAATACAGCTGTCTGCTGTCCAAGGTTGTTATGAATAGGTGCTAGTCTGGCTTGTTAAATCTGTAATTGCAGGGGGCCACAGTCTATCGTAGAATGAGCATAAACTGAAATATATATCTGAAATATCATAAGGCATATTAATACAATCTTTCAACCCAACCTTTGATCCCAGCTTATTCATAACAGTGGGATCACTTAGAGTCTCTGATGTAACGATCTGGGGTTTGATTTAGTGAACTGGATTTGCAGCTGCAGAATTTCCACTCAGTAGTCTTGTAGAGATGTGTTGAATCACCTTATCCAACTCTCCTGACTCATCATAGTGGCTCAGCCTGCTTCAGTTTGCACATACACAAACACTCAGATAAGATGTTGCTGGAGTGATAGATATCTATGCAATAGTATTGAGGTGATATACTGAAGGAATAGGCTTGAGTAGTGATAGCAATTAATGATAGACACTCAGGTAGTAATGTTGCAGGAGCGATAGCAGATGGTGACAGATAGTATGCAGGAGGGTTAGCAATCATGTACAAGTAGCAGGTGGTAGGTGATAGCAGATGAAGTGTACAGGAGATGCTAAGTTAATGCAAGGATATAAGTCACAGGTAGTAGTAGGCTCAAGAGCTAGCAATCTAGGTAACGATGCAGGTGATAGATATTGTAGTGCATATATCCTAAAGTTAGCAACAGTTCTTAATATGCAGGAATAGATAGCATGTGACTGGATAGGAAGGGATCCCCTGCGGGGTACTTATCACTAGCTGGTAAGCGAGGTAAAGGATCAGTTAGCGAGGTAAAGGATCAGGTAGCGAGGCTCCGGTCAATCCAGGTATGGGGAAGATAGCTGGAGGATTTGGCAGCGTCAGACAGGCATGTATAACGAGCGGTTGGACGAACACCTTGTGAGTGCACAGCGTCGGTTGAAATAGCCGCTCAGAGCGGCGCCTAGTGATGACATCATCAGATGTTAAAGAGACATGCAGCTATATGCGTTCCACCTACCTGAATGGTGGAACGCAATGCGGAAGTAAGAGGCTAGGCTAGAAAGGTACTGAAAGTACCAGGATCTTACATCTGAATAGCACAAAACAGGTGACATTATATTCCATGGTGTATGTAGGCTGGTGACTTGGTTGTGTGCACATAGGGATATAACTTCTTAGAATTCTATCAAATCAAAACAGACGTGTTCAATGGGGAGGGCCATAGCTTGCAAGAATCCATGGCCTGAAAAATCCAACTCCATTATTATGGCAATAAAGTCACTACAAGTAGACCATGGCAGCACATACCACCTGTTGACGATGGCATGTGATTTTTCAACATGTCCTAAGGCCTTTTCCAGGAAAGGGCAAAAAATAAACCTCCCGTTTAATGAGAGGAAAAAAATTCCCTTTCAACCCTCGTTTCAGAGCGGTCAGACCAAGTCCCTGGCGGCTATAACGAAAAAACAATGTCCTTTGTGTCCAATCGGCTTGACTTTGACTGTAAAGTGGAGACATGAATGTCTCGTGTCTCTCTCTTTTCCTGGGGTGAGCAAGGGCAAAATGAGGAGAGGTTCTCGGGGTGGGTGAGCACATGTTGCAAGTAACCAAACAGTGGCTACTAGTGCTCAGCTTGCTGTAAACAGTACCACTGCTGCAAAAATGGGAAGTTTTCCAGGAGTAGGGGTGTCCGCTGGCATTGTACCAATGCGTCTGTCTAGATCCAGCTGTAATTCATCTGGTGCTCGTCGTCACAATCTCCAGTCATTCGTCTGGTCCAGGGGTGGGGCTTCCGTCTGTCGCGATTCGTGGATCCAAACCGGGGAGTCGTCTGTCAGTACCGCTGTTCTGGTCACTGCTTGAACTATTGCAGGGGGTCCGTAGGGTCGGTCTAGCGACGTCAGCTTATAGAGGGGCCTTCACCAGGACTCTGTCTCCAGGCTTGAATGGGTGGGTTGGTGCACTCCCATAAGGTTGGTTGTCGTTGAAGGCTGTGTTTGGTCGTTCTGAAAATCTCAAATTAAAGTTATCTGAGGAATAAGCATCAAGAAAAGTTTAGTAACAAAACATTTTACTTTTCCTCCTAAAAATAAACCAACGGTTAGAGGAATTTAGCATACAGTAAGCATTTCAAACATTTCCCTTCCTAACAGTGCACTTCTCTAATACCAAAAATTGTTGACGTCAAAGTAATTATTACCACGTGGATTTCTATATTTTTTTATATTATTATGGTATACCATAAACTTAAAGAAAAAAATTATTATTGTTCACCATGGTTGAAAAAAAATGAGCAGCTCAAAACATTAGTAATTTCTCATTTGAATACAAGAACCCATACGTCACCCATTCTTCACCAATTCGGAACATTCCTCAAAACTTGTTTTCTCTACAAAGCAAAACTGATAGTTACATTTGTATGACAATACAACTATTTACAGTCCCTTTGCAGTTACCTGTGTCACAGACAGGAGAGGGGGGAGGGGGGGTTTGTTTGCTAAAAAGGCACTAGAAAATATATTTTTTTTAAAGTCAGTGATAAAGAAAGAAAAGTCAGTGACACAAAACCTTAAAGCGGTTGTAAACCCTTTGAAAAAAAAAAAATAAAAAAAAAAAACCTGCAAGACAAAGGCATAATGAGCTAGTATGCATCGCATACTAGCCCATTATGTTTACCTTACCTTAAAACGAAGCCCCGACACGGACCCCCGGACATCGATGCGGGCGCTGCCATGATCCCTCGTCGTCTCTTCCGGGTTTGGCAGCTCCGGCGCGCTGATTGGCCGGAAGAGACGGCTCCAGCGCGCTGATTGGCCGGAGCCGCGATGACGTCACTCCCGCGCATGCGCGCGGGAGTGATTTTTCCGGCAAGCTCCCGGCAAGTTAATTGAAGGTCCCCCCGGACCTTCAGAGCGCATGCGCCGCTCGCGCGAGCGGCTGCATGCACTGTAAATATCTCCTAAACCGTGCCGGTTTAGGAGATATTATTTGTACCTACAGGTAAGCCTTATTATAGGCTTAACTGTAGGTAAAAGTGAAAAAAAGCGGGATACAACCGCTTTAATGATGAAAGTTCAAAATTGCTTACGATTTTTAAGGATAGAAATACAATTTTAGTCCTTAAGGTCACACTTTACACACCAAATATATATTTCCTTGCTTCTAAAAGATGCCATGACCAGTATAGTACGGATTTGTTACCTTTTTCGTGGCAAAATAACATCACTTTAAAACATAAAACAAATTATTATGCAACCAACATTCATTCAATGTTATGAAATGCTTTGCTGATACAGCACCTTTAGGAACAGTGTTAAAACGAACACAACATAATGATTCATGGATCTAAGGTTGCCCATACACGATACAATTTTCATACAATCTCCCTAAACGTAAATTTCATCATTTTCTCGGAATTCTCCTTACCTTGAAAATTTCCCATTATCTTAAGCTCAGAATACAAAGTGAAATCAGCTGAGTTTGAAGGTTTATATAAATCTATATAGGGGTAGTGAGGTCAGTATTTATACTTTATTGGAAAAACCTAGTTTTCCAATTTATGTGGTTTCCTGCGTCTTAATAATCAGATTTATATACACCCGACTTCATCTATGTTAATTATCCTTGGTGGCCAAGTGTATACCTTCAGGCTCAGCTTAATATCACATACAATCTCCACATACATCTACACAATGGCATGCAATCTTATATAACGACTAAATACACTTAAGTACCTATACAAATATATACACGTTTTGGAGGGAGAATTCACTATCACACACAGTACTGCTTTGTAACCGGGTCCCAGACCCTGGAGTATCTTTGGCGCTTCAGGCGCTGGAGTATCAGACCCCATCTTTGGGAATTTCAGATTCCCGGGAGGTGCTAAAATTAGCGGTTAACTGGGTACCGTTTATCTGCTCTGACAGTATAGGATAGTAATAATAATAAAAAATATAATTACTTACCCCATACTGTGTTTTTGGCAGATCTCACTTTCTGACACCAAAACTGTTAGCTCAAATCTTGTCAGGAGGCAATCACGATGATATTACAGCCCTTCAGTTGCTAACCCCCCTTTTCTAGATAGTGAATTCACCCCCGTCCGGCCGGGAGTTATGACAACACATAGCACTCAAACGTAGTGCAGTCACAACTAATTTTATTGCACGTGAAGCTCATATTTAAGGCATGTTTTGAGCGGGAAAGACTGCTCCAAACCGGTTTACAATTCATCAGTCAATAGCACATATCAGACAGAATAGTACATAAAAGGGCCTTTGCTTTCGCCATGCATTTGTGTCAATATGAGGTGTTTTGTTGTAGTATCGGTCCGTCTTGTGTTCAGCTTGTCTGTGTTAATGTAAGCAATTGTCAATTGTTTATGGTGGTGTCAGTCTCTATGCAAAATGTCTTGTAATCTAAATGCTAAGCCTTAACTCGTTAAGTGTCTGAATGAATGAATGGTAAAGTGTTGAACATGTCAATGTCTTTTCATCTATATGCAAAATACAGCTGTCTGCTGTCCAAGGTTGTTATGAATAGGTGCTAGTCTGGCTTGTTAAATCTGTAATTGCAGGGGGCCACAGTCTATCGTAGAATGAGCATAAACTGAAATATATATCTGAAATATCATAAGGCATATTAATACAATCTTAGATAACTAATGTCGGTAACATCAATAGGGAGTCTTTGTTTAATGATGAAAAAACTGAAAAACTCCAGTCTGATTTTCGCATTGTGTTGGACTATAATGTCCAACACAAAAAAGTAGAATGCATCATTAAAAATCATTGGGAAATTCTGAAGCACGATAAAATCTTGGGTCCCGCCTTATCAGAAGGTCCAAAATTCGTATACCGCAAGGCACCCTCGTTGAGGGACAAAATCGCGCCAGATGTGGTAGATCCCCCGGTTACCAGGGAGAACCGCCTTTTTTCGTTTCTCTCTGGGTTCTATGCACGTGGCAAATGTGCCACGTGTAGGAATTGTAGGAGAAACGTTAAAAAGCGAAAGGAGTTTATATCTACCGCTACGCAAAAAACATACAAGATTAAGAATCTGATTATTTGCACTACCCAAGGGGTAGTGTATATGTTGGAATGCGAATGCGGCCTACAGTATATAGGTAGAACTTCTAGAGCCCTCCATGTGAGAGTCGGTGAGCACGTGAACAATATAAAGAAGGGTCTAGTTACCCATAGCGTCTCCCAGCATTTTAAACTTTGTCATCATAAAAATCCCACCGGATTAAAATTCTCGGGGATAGAAAAAGTTAATCGCCATTGGAGAGGGGGGAATTTTGTACGGCAATTAAGCCGCCGTGAGTCATTTTGGATCTACGAAGCCAAGGTTTTATCGCCACTAGGACTTAATGTGGACTTCGATCTAAATTGTTTTATTTCCAATAGATAATTATATTTTATTTTTTGTGCGGCTTTTTAGATTTTTAGGAATATTTTAACAATTTAATATTTTGAAACGTCGCTATGTTTATTTTTAATATATTGATTGTTTTAAAATAAATTTTAAATACATTTTATTATGTTAATTGTGATAATTTTATAATGCTATGTGGGCTTTTTTATATAATTTATTTGTAATATGATATTACATATGTAATGAGGTCGAGGTACTCCTGCCATCTAGTGGTTGTTCCGGGACAGTATGGGTTTTGTGGCATTTTTGTCCAAGCCATATCATGTTTAATATAAGGATGATGGTCATATTTTATAGATATAGTTAGTCCCATTGGATTTTCCGATTGGAGGTATACTTATTTGCGCTTTGTAATAGCACTTTCGGAGCGTCTTCCCATATCAAGAGGACTTAGGGAGTTGCTATGGCTTCCAGACGCTTCGACTAGTGCGGTAGTGACATCCTATGTTGTTGACTTCCAGATCGGAAGGAGAGCGGGCGGTTGCGCAGCAACGGCTTCCGCAGTGTACATAATGGCGGAGTTAGGGATATATATGCTGGCCTGTTAGTGGTTGTCCCCGCCCCGCTGAAGAAGTCCCGCCACGGACGCAACGCGTACGAGGGGACGCCGCATGACCCACCAGCTATCCCCGAATTAAGGAGGAGAGAAGCAGATGCCGACGCTCCATCGTTTTGTATTTCATGAGAGATGCTTTGAAAACATTACCACCATGTGAGTGCAATATTGTTCTTTATCAATAAAGTGTGTGCAACATTAACAGAGAGCACTTAGATCTCCTATTATTGTTTCCCCATACATGTATGTTGTGGAGTGCTATTCACATCGGACACATTGGAACCAATAGAGAGAGAGAGGAGGATTGTTTTCTCTGTGTACATGCTTATATGCGCATAGACCCTGCAGGGTCGCCGTGTGGAGGTGAGAGGCAGTGATACCTGTGGTGATGGGAGTTTATACACCTTTTGTATGTCCTTTGCATGGCTTCAAGTCGTTCCAGCACTTGGGTGATTGATGTCATTATCAAGGATTTGCCTGTCACACCAGTTTTTTCTGCACTAATGGACTCTCTATGATGGACTGATTTGCACTTATATGAGCATTTTTTAGCAGTTTTGAAGATATATGAAATTGCGTTGCACTGTTTTTTGTCATATTGTTCTGGAAGGGGATATAGATTGCCTTTTAGTGTTCAGCTGCTAGTTTCACTTCATTTATTATCTTCAGTTCAGCGCTGAATATCCTATTACTTTTGACATATAGTGCTGTGAAGATCCACAAAAGTCCTTTTCAGGGCTGGTATTTCGGTATAGGTCTACTAGTATCTTTTGAGTTTAGGGAGAGGTATCCAGTCGTTGCTTTAGGGGCAGTTAGAGATCGTCAGCAGTAACACAAATCGCTCTGTGAATGTCCACAAAAGTCATTTAAAGGGCTGCCAATTTTTTGGTATTGCTGTGCAGTGCACTAAAAAGGGGGGGGGGGGTAATCCACAGTATAATATACTCTGTAGAAAGCATATTATAGTGGATTAGTAGTATTATTGTGCACTGTGCAGCATTGTGACAGGTGTGGTGACTGAGCGTTTCTGCAGCAATACTACACACAGTGACAAAAGCACTTATAATGTATTATAACTGGTGTGATAGACCAATTGCCCCCCCCCCCCCTCCCCAATGCCACACATTGAAGTGGGGTGTTATCTGAGTATACTTTTACATGTTTATTTGTGTCCTGCAACAATATTGCCTCTTTTTCTGAGTGAAGTCTGGTACACACAGTGCCAAACTCACTGGCCAATTTATGTAACTGGTGTGATACACCAATGGCCCCCCAATACCACATATTGAAATGGGGTGTTATTTAACAGTATAATTTTCTAAGAGTGTATTTTAATCCTGCAAAAATTTGGCCTCTTGCTGTGTAAACAGTGCTACACACAGTGACAACAGTTACTGGCCAATTATTTGTAGAACTGGTGTGATAAACCTGTGGCCCCCGAATAACACAGATTGAAGTGGGATGTTATCTGAGTAAACTTTTACAAGTGTATTTGTGTCCTGCAACAATAATGGCAACAAAACAGTGTTGCCATCTGCAGCCTTTGCAGTCAACGCATAAGTCGTGGTAAGCCCAACACTCACCTAGGGACAATCGCCTTAAGAAGGCACCTGAACTCCCATCACCGAGCACAGTGGGAGCAACGCCGTCAGAACCCACAAAGCCACACTCCATGCTCTCACCGTCCAGCCTCTTCTCCTTCTCCTTCTCCTCTCTCCTCACATTTGTCCAACACTCCACCTTCCATGATGCCGTCGTCACATTGTTCTGGAAAAAGGCAGGCTTCTGTGGCTCAAATGTTGGAGCGTAAAAAAAGGTGTCAGACAGGTGTCCGACTAAATGGGGTTAACGGCCGATGTGGATGCTCTGAGGAGTGATGAACCCCTGGACTACTGGGTGGGCAGGCTTGACCTATGGCCAGAGTTTTCACAATTTGCAATGGAACTGTTGGCTTGCCCCCCGTCCAGTGTCCTGTCCGAAAGGACGTTCAGCACAGCAGGGGGGATTGTGACCGATAAGCGCACTCACCTAGCTCATGACAGTGTAGACTACCTCACATTTATAAAAATGAATGAGGCATGGATCTCTGAGGAATTCAACACATGTGACCATTAGACCATGTTTCATTGAAATTCCTCATCACAGGCCACAAATATCCGCCAGACCGCCATCCACCCACAGCAATTCCTGGTCCTTGTCTTTGCTAAACACAGCGGCATAAAAGGCATTTCATGTCCATTGAATGCCTAATTTTTGGGGCCTATACAGGCCGACGCGTACTTCTGTATACTGTGTGAATGCCTAATGTACCTTCAGCCACAGAATACTATGTACTTAGCTGTCAGGTAAACCCATGTGAGCTAATTTTTGGGGCCTATACAGGCCGACACTTACTTCTGTATCCTCTGAACGCCTAATGTACCTCCAGCCGTCAAATACACTACATTCTTTGCTGTCAGTTAAACCCATGTGGGCTCATTTTTGGGGCCTATACAGGCTGACTTCTTTTTGGGTAAAAAAAAAAAAAATGGATTTTTGTAAAATCTTACCGTAAAATCCTTTTCTCTTAGCTCATCGACAGACGTAGTCCTCGGTGATACACCACCTTCGGTTATGTTACCTCCGCAGGAGCAGGACTAGACAGGAAATTAAAAAGCTCTGGCCACACCCTAGGGGCAGTCCCAGAGGGTATATCCTCTCTCTCTCTGCCTCAGCAAATCAGTTATGTGAAAAAGCAGTGCTTAGAGAATTTAACCCAACCCAACTCCAAAACAGAGGGGCGGGGACTACGTCTGTCGATGAGCTAAGAGAAAAGGATTTTACGGTAAGATTTTACAAAAATCCATTTTTCTCTAGCGCTCATCGACAGACGTAGTTCTCGGTGATACACCACCTTCGGGACGTCCCAGAGCAGTATCACAACTGAGGGGTGGGAAAATGGAAATCAAATCCCAATCTAGAAGGCCCAACCGGTGCCAACTAGAAGTTTACAATGCTCATCCTTAATGATGAGACTCAACCAAAAAAAGAGAAAACAAATTTTTTTTTTTTTTTTTCAAACAGAAAAAAACCCTCGAGGTAGACCACCGGTCTCCTCAAATTGCGGCCTGCAAAACCTTGCGGCCAAATGAGGCATCCGCCGATGCCGTCACATCAATTTTATAGAATTTTGTAAAGGTATGTACCGACGACCAGGTGGCCGCCTTACATACCTGGACCACTGACGCCTGATGGCGAAAGGCCCAGGAAGTACTGAGCGCTCGAGTGGAGTGCGCCCTAACAGGGAACGGAGGACTCTGACCCTTAATAGAATAAGCCTGTACCACCGTTTGTCTAATCCATTTGGCAATGGTCGCGGCAGATGCAGGCAAACCCTTTCTGGGGCCATCCGTGATCACAAAAAGTGAATCCGTCTTACGGAATGATTCCGTAGCTTTCAGGTATACCCTGATTGCCCGAACCACATCTAAGGAATGCAACGCATGTTCCCGATGATGCTTGGGCTGAGGACACAAGGAAGGTAGTACAATATCTTCATTCAGATGAAAATCTGAAACCACCTTGGGAAGAAAAGATGGCTTAGGATGAAGTACTACCTTATCCCTATGAATCACTAGGTATGGTGACTGGCATGATAATGCAGCCAGTTCTGACACCCTGCGAGCAGAAGTAATAGCCACCAAGAAGGCCACCTTCTGGGATAGAGTAAGCAAGGGAATCTCCCTGATGTTTTCAAAGGGAGGTTTCTGTAGAACCGACAAAACCAAATTAAGATCCCAGGGCGGTAAGGGCGCGCGGACTGGAGGAGCCAGGTGCCGCACCCCCTGGATGAAATTCCGCACCAAGGATTTGGTAGCTAAGGGCTTCTGAAAGAAGATTGCTAATGCTGAAACTTGACCCTTGATGGTGCTCAAGGCTAGCTTCTGCTCAACCCCTTGTTGCAAAAAGGCCAATATTCGAGTCACCGAATAGGTACGTGGAGGAAATCCTAAAGATTCGCACCACGCAATATAAGTCTTCCATGTGTGATAATAGACTTTGCTGGAAGTCGCTTTCCTTGCTTTAATAAGGGTAGGAATGACTGAAGTAGACAAACCTCTGTCCTTCAGTACTTGGGTCTCAATGGCCAGGCCATTAAAACCAGCGACTGTAAAGCACGAAGGTAAATTGGTCCTTGAGACCACAGACACTCCCTGAGACGAAGTTCCCACGGAACGTCTGCGACTAACATGTCCAAGTCGGCCAGGCCGGCTTGAGGAGGCCAGCCTAGAATTTCTAGGACCACTGGCGCTGATTGGATCTGAACCAGGCGTCCCTAGAGCTATCTGGCCCCGACCATCCGAGAAAGTCTGGTCGTTTTCTGTTCCCACACATTTATCAGATACCTGATAGTTATCAGGAAAGGTGATCTTTTCTGGTTGAACCTCAGGGACCGAAGTCACCCGACTAGAGGCTACTTGGCCTATCTGGTCAACCAGATCCGATTCCTGTGAGGTATCGGGACTAATCTTAGGAAAAGGTAAAGGAAAAGATCTTTTCAGGGAACGGTAACTACCGCTTCCTGTGGTACTTAAATGTTGGAAGGGAAGAATCGCACCGGTAGTAGTGGTTGATGCTCGATCTAATGTCCTGAATACCGGTGAAAACGTCCCCCCACCCTGAAACCGGGTGGGGGCGCACCTTCAGGCTGTGTACTCCTTTGCTTCGGGTTTGGCTGGGTTGGTCCCCTTCTTGAACCCTCCTGGAGGAGTCTTGCCTTTCCCGCTAGTACCAGCCGGGCGCCCTTTATGGGCGGTAAAGAAAGGTCCTCGCTTGTTGCGAGGTCCCTTAGCTTTTGCAGCCTGTGGCAAAAAAGTGCTCTTGCCCCCAGTGGCATCCTTAATGATTTCATCTAGGTTGGCTCCAAATAGACGATTCCCCTGAAAGGGGAGATTGGTCAAGGTCTTTTTGGAACCTAGGTCAGCTGACCAGCATTTTAACCACAGCACACGTCTGAGGATCACTGCTAACTTAGATGCATGCCCTAATAGGGGAGTAGTGTCCAAGGCTGCGTCACAGATAAACCGTAGCCCTTGTATGATCTGTTCCATCAAATCAGATGTCTCCTGGGGAATATCTTTTCCCCTAAGATCTTGGCGTACCATTTTCGCCCATTCCGTAAGTGTCTGGGAAACTAGACCAATAACGATTACTGGTCTAAATGCTGACCCTATCAGAGAAAAGATAGTGCGGGACTCTGCTTCTATCTTTCGATCCACCGGATCCTTAAAGGACGAAGTGTCCTCCACTGGAATAACCGTGGCTTTATTCAGCCTGGAAATAGGCGGATCCACGACTGGTGGTACCGTCCATTTCTTAATGATGGATTCCTCAAACGGATAGCGTCTAGCAATACGCTTGGAAATAGTAAAGGTACGTTTAGAATGCTCCCATTCTCCTTTAATCTGATTACCAAAACATTTAGGTACAGGAAAAGCCTTCGCCGTCTTGATGGGCTTATTAGTCCCAAAAGGCCTCTCTGTTTCAGTTGCCTCTGCCGGTAAAGCCTCAAGTTTTAAGGTTTCTTGCACTGCCACAACTAGTGCGTCCACCAATGCTTCTTCCTGAATTATAGCAAGAGAAGAAGCGTCCTCCTCACTGTCTGAGGGGGCTTTACCTGGGATAACAGCCCTTGCAGAGGAACCTGCAACTGCCGTGACCATCTCTGAATCTGAGTCAGAGGTGTCAGATGGTATAGGGGTAGGCGGGGGTCGCTTCCTTGACCCCCGTCCCTGACAGGCCGCCTCCACCCGAGCCACCATAGACTCCAAAATTGCTGTAAATGACTCTATACTCTGTGCACCGGCGGGTCCCGAGGCCCCCTCGAGGGAAACAGGTGGGGGAATATGTGTGGCAGGGTCCATAATAACTCCAGTTACTTCCTGGATAATATAATTCAAAAGTAAAGAAAAAAACTTTTTTTTTTTTTTCTTTTCTGACCCCCAGCGCCACAAAAAAGCCCCTTAGTGTTACCTGCTTAGGGATCCCTATCGATCGAGAGAGAGAGAGATAGACCCCCAGGCTCACCACTTGATGCTCAGAGTTAAACTGCAACAGCTTACAGCGCTGTCTTGACAAACAGGAAGTCTTTTGGCTGGCTGCCCAGGAAGAAAGGAGGCAGCTCCGCCCCTTTGCACGCCTTCCGGCGCCTCCCCCAAGCTCCACGAGGTGTAGGATCACCTCAAACATGGCCGCCCCCATGCTGGAGACACGAGGCTACGCCAAAATGGCGGCTCGTGCAATCCAGCAAAAAAAATGGCGGCGGCCTAAACTGAATAGCGGTGTGCTGCAGGGCACACAACACTCTCTCTGCATGGGGATATGGCGTGGTTGGCGGTACCGGCCCTGGCGGACCGCGTGGCCGTTCGGGAGGCCTGCTAATAGCTGGAGATCTGATTTGGAAGGCAGTCTACATGTCCGTGGCTTCTGACTGGTAGGTAGCTTATACTTAACCCATAAGATTCCCAGAATGCCACAGATTACATCTTTAAAACATGTATACAATAGATTGTTAGCTCCCAAGCCAAGCCTCCTGGCTTTTGCACACATAAATCACACTCAAAGTAGGAGGATTTGTGACATGTTATAGGATAGAAAGGACTCTTTCTTACCATACAGAGAGGGGCCCGCGTTCACCACAAAACCTGTCAGGGAAAAAGGGGGAACATACTACTCACCATACCGGAACCAGGCGGGCACCAACTCCTGACAGTACCCCTCTCCACCGGGGCGGGAGGGCTGTCGACCGATACGGACGCCGTGACTCATGGTCTTTGGCGTTTCGGCGAGACGTTTAACTCGCGTGGACAGTCCTTTAATGGGACTTTGTCGCGGCCGACCCAGCGCGGAGCTATGGCCTGCACGCGCTCGTGGGCTGAACTGGGGTGACCACCGGATCTCAACATCCAGCCCGTCGCCCAGTTCAGCTTTCTTGCTTGAAGATCTCACAGGAACACTGGAGAAAAAAGCTGTCTAAAAAAAATCCTTTAAGAAAAAATTCTTGCCAGGACCTAAGATCCCAGCAAGGTGTCTAGGTCCTTACTCCTAACTAGACAGAAAATAACTGATTTGCTGAGGCAGAGAGAGAGAGGATATACCCTCTGGGACTGCCCCTAGGGTGTGGCCAGAGCTTTTTAATTTCCTGTCTAGTCCTGCTCCTGCGGAGGTAACATAACCGAAGGTGGTGTATCACCGAGGACTACGTCTGTCGATGAGCGCTAGAGAAAAAAGATTTTTATTGATAATTAATGTCATGCAGCTATATAAGAAGGTAACATTTGAAAATGTGTGTAAAAGAATGAACATACATAACAGATTAACAATCATCAGTGGAACAGTGGAACAAATAAAAGCTATAACAGTGCTAAACTGTTGATTGAAAATAGAGAACTAGATAATAACATTTGGCATTTCAGAATGAGGATATTTTGAAACTTTATCCTGGAAACAGACCCTGATTCTGCCTCAGGGGTTAGTGTGAAGAATAGTCGGGTGTCTTATGATCCTTTAGATATGTCAAGAGTCTTTCTCATGACATTATTAGGGTCTTTAACATGTTTGGGGCGAGTACAATCTACTGGTGATTGTACCAGTTCGCTTCCCATACAGGCTCGCCTCTTACTCAATATGTTCATTAATTGTATTGGTGCTGTATGATGGATCTTCTGTAATGTGGATCACCTGTTCCCAAGAGAGGAGCAGGTCTTCCAGGTTATTCCTTTGGGGAGAGGTAGGGATGGGAATGAGAGAGAGAAAGGGAGGGGAGGGGTGGGCCAGGAGGATAGGGAGGGTAGGTAAGGGGAGGGGCCAAGAGGGAAAGGTTTCTTCAGTCTCTGTCCACTGTTCAGAGATATGTTTGTCCACTAGGGACATGAGCAAATGGAGCCAGGGGCCCTACGTCCAAGAGGGGGGGGGGGGCGATCCTGGAGGGTGCTTATCCCTCTCGCTTCAGCTTCCCATGTTTAGGGGAGGGAGGAGGGAGTGGCTGGGGGGGTGATTAATTTGTGAGTCCAGGCCACTACCCCCGCAGACAGAGAGCATTCCCTGAATACTAGTGTATGATAAGGCATGGGAAAGGATTCAGTCTATATAGAATAATTGATTATCAGGGTGTATTCATCAAAATGGAGTACATTGGTGATTTGATAAAGTTCGTCCATGGTGTCCAGATTTTAGCAAATTTTTCAGTTCTATCTCTAGCTACAGCAATTAATTCCTCTAGTTTAGCAATTGTGTCTACTTTATGTAACCATTCCTTAATCGAGGGGGTTGCTTTGGATTTCCAGTGGATGGGTATACATCATTTAGCTGCATTTATTAGATGCGGGGTAATTGTCTTACAATATCTATGTGGTGGGGTGTTGGAGTGGTGTAGTAGAAATTGTGCTGGTGTAAAGTTTACTTGGGCATCCAGAATATCCGTTATAATGTCATGCACGCAGTTCCAAAATGCTTGGATTCGGGGGCATGGCCAATAGATATGCAGGAGATTGCCTGGTGTTTCAGAACATCTCCAGCAAAGTCTAGAAACGTTTGGGTAATATTTATGAAGTAGAACTGAGGTTCTGTACCATCTTGTTTGGATTTTATAGCAATTCTCCTGGGTTGATATGTTGAGTGAGCCCTTGTATGAGATAAAGCAAATGTTCTTCCATTCCTGTTCTGAAATGGTAGTATTTAGTTCAGATTGCCATGCAGTCAGTGCTTTGTTGGAGTGAGCAGGTGTGTCTAAGTAGAGAAGGTTATATGTCTGAGATTTTCAAATGGAGTGAGGTCCCTGGAGATGGCGCCGTTTTACATAGAAACATAGAAACATAGAAACATAGAATGTGTCGGCAGATAAGAACCATTTGGCCCATCTAGTCTGCCCAATATATCTGAATCCTATGAATAGTCCCTGGCCCTATCTTATATGAAGGATAGCCTTATGCCTATCCCATGCATGCTTAAACTCCTTCACTGTATTTGCAGCTACCACTTCTGCAGGAAGGTTATTCCATGCATCCACTACTCTCTCAGTAAAGTAATACTTCCTCATATTACTTTTAAACCTTTGCCCCTCTAATTTAAAACTGTGTCCTCTTGTGGTAGTTTTTCTTCTTTTAAATATGCTCTCCTCCTTTACCGAGTTGATTCCCTTTATGTATTTAAAAGTTTCTATCATATGCCCTCTGTCTCTTCTTTCTTCCAAGCTATACATGTTAAGGTCATAGTTACATAGTTACATAGTTAGTGAGGTTGAAAAAAAGACACAAGTCCATCCAGTTCAACCTATGATGTGTGTGTGTGTTTGCTTTTAACCGTACATTGTATACCCCTGTATGTTGTACATTGTATACCCCTGTATGTTGTACATTGTATACCCCTGTATGTTGTGGTCTTTAAGGTGTCCATCTAATAGTTTTTTGAAACTATCAATGCTCCCTGCTGATACGACTGCTTGCGGAAGAGAATTCCACATCCTTACCGCTCTTACAGTGAAGAACCCCTTACGCACTTTAAGGTTAAACCGCCTTTCCTCAAGTTTTAGTGAGTGGCCACGTGTCTTATTGTACCTCCTTTCTCTGAATAGTTTGTTCCTTATGCTCGGGTCACCAGTACAGGTCCTTTAACCTTTCCTGGTAAGTTTTTTCCTGCAATCCATGTACTAGTTTAGTAGCTCTTCTCTGAACTCTCTCTAGAGTATCTATATCCTTCTGGAGATATGGCCTCCAGTACTGCGCACAATACTCCAAGCGAGGTCTCACCAGTGTTCTGTACAGCGGCATAAGCACTTCTCTCTTTCTACTGCTTATACCCGCTATAAAATTGGTGTGCTTGGATTGGTTCGGATTGGACGACCAACAATCTTTTTCCATCTCCCGGGTTCCTAAAATCTATTCCATACACCGGCCCCTGATAGGGGACATAACAGGGATTAAACTGATAAGAATAGTACTACTGAACACACCACTCGTATTGGATGGCACAGTACATTGGACGGCGCACACGCAGTTAAACCCATGTCGGCTCATTTTTGGGGCCTATACAGGCCGACACTTACTTCTGTATACTGTGTGAATGCCTAATGTACCTTCAGCCACAGAATACTACATTCTTAGCTGTCAGGTAAACCCATGTGGGCTCATTTTTGGGGCCTGTACTGGCCGACACTTACTTCTTTATCCTGTGAATGCCTAATTTTTCAGACTGGAAATAAAAACAATGGGTCTGTAAAGGTTCCACCAAATTGTGGAATGGATGCGGACCCATTTTACAGATGTGTGAATGGACCCTATATGTATTAGACATGTATTTACCGTCTGCTGTCAGTTCTGGCTGATTTATGAAAAAAATATATATATATTTTGCTGTAAGAAAAAAAAATAAAACATTTTGGGCAACTTTTCCAATTGCAATACTTCTGTTCTGACATTGTCCATGCGCTGGGACTATTTGTGCACAGCTAGTACGTCTTTTATGGCTGCAAATATGACCTAAAGGTTTTTAAAGTTCGCCTCCCATTAAAGTCAATGGGGCCCGCCGCAAACTTTTGAGAACATTTGCGGCTGACGTTCGTAAACCGCCCCGGCCGATGTTCGTCCATCTCTAGATATACATACATTGCTGAGTTATATAGATAAGTTTTGGCTATATACAGTCAGTTTAGATAAGACTGTCTGGCAGTCACTCTCACAAAATCATTTGGAAATGTATAATATATACATATATATATATATTATACATTACCAAATGATTTTATATAAATGATATATATATATATAAATATTCATATATCTATTCATAAATTTGCTATACTGCCATTGTTGGATTTTGGGTCTTGGGTCTTATATTTGCATTTGGGACCCGGGGAATCCAAATCTTACCATATTTCTTTCTTGCCTGTCCAGTTGTGTTGAATGTATATCTGTTAACCTCTTATTTGAATTCAGTAAATGAATATACTGATACTCAAGTGTCACGGATATCATTACTAGGGATGATCCAACTTTTGAAAAGTTCGGTTCGACCAGAACACCCAAATTTCTTGAACGTTCGGTTCGGATTCCCGGAACCCATTGAAATCAATGGGACCCAAACTTCGGGAATCAAAAAACACAATTTTTAAGCCCTAAAACCTAAGAAATGCCCCTAAAAAGTGCCTAGGGTTCTGGGTCATGCCCCAGGGACTATGAATCAGGCAAAAAAAGTTCTTAAAAATTGTCGTTTTTGATAGAGAGCCAATTATTGAAAAAAAAAAAAAGAGATTTTTGGATTTAGTGTCTGGGGGGTCTAAAAATCGTACCTGTGAAGTTTCAGCTCTGTAGCATGCCAAAAAGTTGTCGCTAAATAAAGCAGATTTGTGTGACGCAGAGTATCAAAGCCTTTTGCAGTGGACTTAACGCTTACAACAAGAACAGGCGTTAACTTGTCACTGAGGCTTTATCAACTGTGTGATGTGAAAATCACCTGCAAGACGCACACTGCTATGCAACCCAAAGTTGTCGCTAAATAAAGCAGATGTGTGTGACGCAGAGTAGCAAAACCTTTTGCAGTGGACTTAACGCTTACAACAAGAACAGGCGTTAAGTTGTCACTGAGGCTTTGGCAACTCTGCGTGGTGAAATTCACCTGCAAAACGCACACTGCTATGCGCCCCAAAGTTGTCGCTAAATACAGCAGATGTGTGTATCGCTGAAATGTATTTTGCACAATAGCTGACTAGCAAGTACGTATACCTGCTGTAGATATATCAGCAGTGCAATGTGCTCACTAGACAGAACCCTGACTCTTAAAAGTATCCCTACAAAAACTAGATTATTGAATCTAACTATAGTGGTATATAGTACCCTAACTACACTGCATATCCCTTTCCTCACACTAAAAGAACAGCTCCATACAGCAGAAGATAATTTCTTACTGACACTGTCCCTTTGAATTTTTTTTTTCTAACTCAAACAGCACAATCACTGTATTTCTAACTACACTGACAATATTTCTGTAAGCTGACTGCTCTTCTGCTGATCTGGAGCTTTACAAGCAATCGGCTAAGCAGCAAACGTTGTTTAACACAGCAGGAGAAACACAAATGCTTCCAGTCTCTTCCAAAGCCTCTGTATTACAGTGCTAAAGGTTAGGCGGGGCTATGTCATATACTGGGGGGCGTATTCACTCCTGATTGGCCTCTGGTCCCCGTAGTCACTCCAATCACGTTCCTAGCAGACTCCTGCCCCCTCATTGGCTTTTACTGATATTTCTGGGCCAATCACGGGCTTTTGAAGCCCACTTCCTGTCCCATTGAATTTTGGGCGGTTCGGGTGACCCGAATTCCGAACTTTTACCGCAAAAAGTTCAGAATTCGGCCGAAATTTCGAACACACAATGTTCGGGTCGAACCAATGGTCGACCCGAACCGTTCGATCATCCCTAATCATTACATCAATATGTCAGAACCAATAGTGCCTAGTGGGTCGGAGTTACCTCAGGGTCCATGGAGTGCGGAGGAAGTGAACTTACCCAGTAGCCCCCATGGGGATCGTGCTACACTAGAGATTGAGGCCAAAAGAGAGTCCTGGTGTAATGAAGCTATATGGCACTTCCTTTTGTACCCAAGTCATACCGCAATAAGTCCAGGCTGGACTTGTGGAAGACTTTCCTATCTGTTAAAGCTCAATGGAACCATGGGAGGGCGATCTATTTGGACCAAGTGGAGGTTTGCCGCCCAGATGGATCGGGACAGGCCTGGTTGATCCGAATTTGGGAAGAGGATGGGAAGACTGTACGGATTACCCATTCAGATTTCTATTGCTGAAGGAAATATACAAACTTCAATTAAAGTTCCCCCTTCCCCTCCAAAAATTAAAAGTCAGCAACTACACATACTATAGCTGCTGACTTTTAATATTAGGACACTTACCTGTCCTGGAATCCAGTGATGTCGCCCCCTGCAGCCGATGTTTCCATCCGCTGTCGGGTGCTGCCGCCGCCATTGCTGGTAAGGGAACCTGGCAGTAAAGCCATGTGGCTTCACGGCTGGGTCCCTACTGCGCATGCGCGAGGTGCGCTGCGCATTTATTTTGGCTCGGTGTCAGGGGAAGGAGGAGGGGGCCGAACTTCCGAGACAAACGGCCGCGGCGCCGTGTCCCGGAAGAGGGGAAGGGTACCTGTCAAAAACAGGTACCGGTTCCCCCCTCCCCCCTGAAAGGTGCCAAATGTGGCACCGGAGGGGGGGAGTAACCAAAAGAGCGGAAGTTCCAATTTTGGGTGGAACTCAGCTTTAAGGCTGGCTAGCCTAAGCTTTCGGTCTGGAGAAGAAAAAAAATATGCTACAGCTAAGGAACATTCAAGTCCAGTTTTTGTTGGGGCTTATGCCTTATGTCCATTATCCCACCCCCTTATACCCTTGCAGAAAGGGGTAGAGGACAATTTGAGCTACCACTTGTTGTGGAAATTAATAGAGTATGGAGCATAGAAACCCACTCAGTGCCCTGAAGATTAATACGCACCAAACGCCATTAATCGCTTGTACTGAGAAGTACAAATGTACCGCTCTTTTGTATAAGGTTTACCAAACTCTCTGCGACAAAAAAAAGGAACAGACATATCGATGCCATTTGTCCGGGTCTCTTTCTCTGGGTATGTATGTGTATGTGGATGAGAGCGAGTGGTTGTTGATGTGTGTGTCCTCTGTGTGAAAGTCTCTCTGTGTCTGCATGCATGAATGGATGTGAGAGCTTGTGAGGTGTGTGTGTGTGTGGTCTGTGTCCTCTGTGTATGAGCTTCCTGTGTGAGTTCCCTGTCAGGGCTTGGTTTATTTACAGCAAGTGAACAAAAGGGGGTTACAGGGAGTGGCTTCAAGACCACCAATCACAGAACATGTATACATTCAAAAAGTAAAATAGGAGTGAATGCCTTTGAATGAACATGACTAAAATGAAGACTCCCAACTGCCACAAAGGACAGAGCACGTGGCTTCTAATGATTCAGTCATGTTAATTCACAAGCATGGACTCATTAACTGTTAGTGGATCTCATCAAATATAGTTCATAGAAAACCAGATTTAATAGTGACCATGCTATTTGTTCCAGTCAATGGGGCTTTATTATCATAAGAAAATAGCAGCAGTATTTCAGTCATATGGATCAAGTATGACTGAAAGATGCCATCCATTAATCTTGGTAAAACAATAAGAATTCTACATCACAAACACATCTCTGCAGTAAATAGATGGGTCCCCGGATGGCGGGTATATATTTGTGCGATATGAAAACAAGAAAAAAGGATAGTGCTCTGGCGTGCATAAATGAAGTGAAATCACCCCAAGTGAAGCTTGCATGTGTAGTCTATAAGATTTTATTGGGTACATCCAGGATGAGTTAAAACAAATGGCAAACTTTCCTACCGGACCTTTAAACCTCTGTATCTCCTAGCTGTGTTGTAAAGAATCCCTGATGGAAGTCATGGGAAACAAGTACCTCTAATCCCGATGGGGGGAGATTGGGGCACTCTCAGATGGAGGAAAAACTGGTCCCCGATTGCGAAGGCTCACACGGTAACGGGAGGCTCCAGAGAAGCAAGTGCACTACTTTCCCCGCTCCGCCTGGCTTCCTGTTGGTCTCCGCGGCGGACTTCCGTCCCCCTTTTGTGACGTCATCGAAGTGTGGCTCCCGGTCGTTCACGGTGGACACAGCGAGTGTACAGCACATCGGCTCCGGTCTCAGGAAGCGGCCGCACACTGGACCGTGTGAGCCTTTGCAATCGGGGACCAGTTTTTCCTCCATCTGAGAGTGCCCCAATCTCCCCCCCTATCGGGATTAGAGGTACTTGTTTCCCATGACTTCCATCAGGGATTCTTTACAACACAGCTAGGAGATACAGAGGCTTCAAGGTCCGGTAGGAAAGTATGCCATTTGTTTTAACTCATCCTGGATGTACCCAATAAAATCTTATAGACTACACATGCGAGCTTCACTTGGGGTGATTTCACTTCATTTATGCACGCCAGAGCGCCATCCCTTTTTCTTGTTTTCATTTCTCCATACACCATCCTGTGTCAAGGATTAGGCGACCAGCGGTGCACTATATACATTGCAATTACAGTTCTGTACCCTCTGAGAAAGGACATTACAGGAGCATTGTGCTTGGGATCAGCGCCTGAACTCTTTTTTTGTGTTAATATATTTGTACGATAGACTCTCCTTGTTACAAGTATTGTGCCATCCCATCTTAATGTAAGATTTTCACTAACAGATCTTTCACTCAATGCCAGTTAAAGCAATATTCGCTGTGCATAGCGATTACCGGTGAACTGACACTGGGAGACATTATGGTAATTTAACTAAATAAATGTCCACAATAAAATTTCCACAACACACTGGCTAGTGGACTTATATCAGAGGACCGACCCTCTCAGGAGAACTTAAAAGACTACCAGCTGCTATTCTGGAGATCCTTTGGGCCATCGGGCCAGGATTTGGGATTACAAATTATTTGGAGTCCCAAATGGACTATCCTTGGGCCAATGGGGCCACCAGTAGAACTTTTCCAGGACCACCAGAAGGAAGTGGGCGATGTCTTGGGAGTTTTTTTGATGGGGGGGTGCCCTGGTGCCAGGGGCCCCTGAAGAGGTTGCTACAAGCACCTACAGGGGGAATGATTTAAGGCTCCAGCAATCAAGTTCCTGTAGGGAAGAAAGACTGGGTGTTGGAGACTGTGATAAAGAGGATATTGCAGACACCCACTTTGCACAATGGACTTGCTAGATAGTTAGTGACAGGATCCCGAGAAACCTGCCCAGGAGCAATGGCATGTCAAGGTTACAAGTTAACGCTTAACAAATTCTTTAGCTAGGGATTTTGGATGAGAAGGCGAGGAGGTTCTTCTCATCAAATATAAGCTAGACCTGTACTTGCCAAATGCGGAAGTGTCTAACTTTTTCCTTTCTCCTTTTCAGGATGTGCAAGACTGTTGTAGATAAGTTAGCTAGAATGCTGTGTTGACCACCGGAGCAAGGTTTGCTTGGCGGGGTTTGCATTGTTTCAGATGCACCCCAAAAACTATATCCTATCTTTATAGCAAATGTCTATATTTTTCTACTTAACTTATTTTGTACATTCTTTTTTCTCTTTTCCCCCTTTCCAAGTTTGTGGGATACTACTTAGGTTTTTTCCAGTAGGGATTTTTGTAGGGGGCAGCTGCCCAGAGCCAATGGGGACATAGCTCATTTTTGGTGGGGGGTGGATGTGGCACCCTTCTAGGTAGGTGCTAGGTAAAAGCATAGTTTGCTCTGCCTGCTTATCAGGGGAGCCTGATTGTTAGTTTTGCCTGTTGCATGTGTCCATGTGTGATTTATCTGGTCTGAGGGAGTGTCCACGCTGTATCCAATATGGGAAACCCAGCCAGTGACTGGGCATCTTTGGGCGGGAAGCCAGGTCCCAGGAGGAGGGTGATGTCTGTCTCTCCTCCTGTCAGCAAGGAAGGTGGTCACAGGTAGTCGGCCTAGTGGACCAAGTGTGTGATACTGAGCCAGGAGGTCCAGGATACTGACAAATGGAGCTGAAGGCAGAGCAACCCAGGAAAAAACAGTGGCCGTGAGTACCGGGAAGATTGCCAGGGGTCTGCCCAGGAAGGTGACCACTCCAGTGGAGAGTCAGTGGACAAGGGGCTAGCATGCACGGGAAGTGAGAAAGAGGGGTGCCAGGTTAGGACCCTGAAGAGGAATTCATTCAGGAACATATCTTCTAATTCAGGAACATATCTTCTATTTCAATTTAGTGGCAAGGTGAAGCAGTGGCCTTGCCGCACACACTACAATCAGTTGTCCTCAGAAATTGTGCATAGTTCATAGTTGGAGTATCCCACTCATCCCTTCTCCCATCCCAGTTCTAAAATAAAACACAAATCCAAATCCCCTGGACTGTTCATTGTCTGAGCCAAGTGTTAAAGTGATACGTTTTACAGACTGTTGCTATGGGTAACCCAGGGGAATCCACACTGAGTAGCTCCCTAGGGGGCAGTGCTACATTAAAAAATTTAATTGTACATGTTCCTCGTTATTGCACCGTATTTGCATTTCATTTGGTTTGCACACTCTCCTTTTACCTATGTCCTCACACATAGGCAGCTGCTACGCGATAATTTTGTTTTGTATAGTTCTCTACCGATTGGGAAACGGTTGGGGACGGACACTCTCTTCCTCCTATGGTGCCCTTCCTCGTTCCCCCTATAGGTTAGATCCCTCTGATCCACTCCGGCCATCCCATCAGGTGGGATGGACAACGCTGGCTCTTTAGGAGTCTGGAGACTAGGTCTCAGCTGCGCTGTTGGCGTAATAGCGCACTTTTATAGGGATCCACACAGGCTGTGTGTCCCTCTTTCTTGTTTCCTCTTCTAATTCCATTTCTCTGTCTTTACCCTCTGCCCTTCCCTTCCCTGCTCTTTGTCTCTCCCTGTCTGCCTCCTCCCCCCCCCCCCTCCAAGGGAACTAATTTTATTCCCCCCCCTTTCTGTTTTTCTCCCTGTCCCACGTAGAGATGACCACCATGCGTGCCGATCCTATCTGTCTGGTGTCTCTCAATGTGAAGGGCCTTAACACGCCGGAAAAACTTTCTATAGTACTGACTGACATGAAACGCCTTTGTGCCCATATTTGCTTCTTGCAAGAGACTCATTTCAGACTAGACAAGATCCCCAAGCTGGGGGACAGATGATTTCCTATCGCTTTTCATTGCTGTTCATCTGACTCCAGATCCAAGGTGAGCATATTGATTAGTAAATGTTCTCCGCGGTTGTTCTCGGACTGGTGGTGTGATGAATATGGACGTGCCTTTTTGTCAAGGGCCCCCTGGGGACTACGGTAGTTACCCTGGTGAATCTTTATTTTCCCAATTTTACATTCCTTGAATCGATATTGTCTAAACTAACTGAATTTGTCGTGGGCGCTATCATTATGGGGGGGACTTTAACTTTGTTCTAAATCCTGCCCTGGACTCCTCGAGGGACGCCTCCTATGTCTCTTACGCGGTCTTGAAGAGGCTTAAGAAGAATTTTCAGGTCTTCCACTTGGTGGATGCGTGGCGCATTCTTCAGCTGACTGCTCAAGATTACACCTTCTATTCCCCGCCACATGATTCCTACACTCGCATCGATTTTTTCTTACTTCCGCAGTCCTTGCTGACCCACTCTAGTTCCGCCTTTATCGGCTCCATTACTATATCAGATCACGCCCCGGTACTTCTGTAGCTGGATCTTCAGATACCGGTTCCAAAGCAGTGGCAGGGGAGGCTCAATGACTCTTTGCTCCAGGACCCAAAGGTCCTGGAGGAAGTAGCGTCAGAGCTTCGGCTGTTCTTCTATACCAATGCCATCCCAGAAAGTCCACCTTTGATGGTGTGGGAGGCTAATAAAAGTTATGTCAGAGGGGTCCTGATCAAGATTGGCTCCTGTTTGAAGAAGGAGCGATCAAAACTGATGACGGACCTTCTGGATTGCATCTAGAAGCCTCCTACAAGAGCTCCTAGGCTAGGGCTGACCTAGAGGAACTCATTGCTCTCTGCGACCAGCTCTGCTCTTTGACACGGTTCAGGGCGAAAGCTACTCTAGCCAAATGTAAATGCATCTTCCATACCTGAGGTGCTTTCGACCTCTCGACAGAAGGTACATGCGACAGAGGAAATCCCGGAGGTCTTCTGTCAAAACTATACCTAGCTCTACAACCTGGCTTCTCGCTCCAGGATTCAGACCCATATTCGCCGCTCGGGCCTTCCGAGCCTCTCAGCGGAGGAGCTTGAGGCTCTGGAGGAACCTCTTTAGCCTTCGGAGTTGGCTAGAGCGATCACAGGCTCGAAAGGGGGCAAAGCACCGGGCCTGGATGGTTTTTCCCTCATGTACTACAAGATCTTCAAAGACGTCCCATCCCCACACTTCTTATCTGCGTATAATGGGGCGGGCACAGCCGATGAGTTCAAGGAAGACTCTCTCTGGGCGCACATCACTGTGATTGCTAAGGAAGGTAAAGATCCTCTCTTGTGTCAAAACTACCAACCAATCTCACTCCTAAATATAGACTCAAATCAGGTGGGGTTTGTGCTCCCTCGCGAAGCACGCAATAACACTACCAAAGCGGTTAACCTGATCCATGTGGCCCAATCCAGTCGGATCCCCACGATGGTCCTTTCGAAAGATGCTGAGAAGGCATTTGATCGGGTGAACTGGACATTCCTGATGGAGACTCTGAGGCATGTGGGCCTGGATCAAAGGATGATTTCCTGTATTGATGCCATCTATTCACAGTCTTCGGCGAGAGTGAAGATCAATGGTACCCTCTCCATGCCTTTCGGGGTTTCCATCGGCACACGTCAGGGATGTCCGCTGTCCCCTTTGATCTTTATTTTAACCTTGGAACCCTTCCTGAGAACGGTACGGGCCAATGCTGACATTACAGGGCTGCCAGTCACCTCATCGCTGTCTCCAAAGATGGCATACGCGGATGACCTCCTGTTCTTCTTGACTAAACCGTTGTTCTCCCTTCCTAATCTACTGAAGGAGTTTCAAACGTACAAAACCCTTTCTTCTTACAAGATCAATCAACAAAAGTCTGAAATGCTCACTCTCGCAATGCTGGCACCCATGGCTGCCCTGCTTTGGGCAGATTTCCCCTTTAAATAGAGCTAGTCCTATATCAAATATCTGGGTATTCTCCTCCCAAACTGTGCGGGTCACATCTTTGAGTGTATTTTCCCCCCTCCCCTTGCCAAGATTAAGAAACATCTTGGATAATGGCAAAGGGGCTTATTTTTGTGGTTCGGCGGCTGCAACATAATAAAAATGAATGTTATGCCCCGCTTGCTCTATGTCCTTCGGGCTCTCCCCATCTCTGTCCCTCCTGCCTTCCTGAAACAGATCAATAGGACCTTCAGTGAGTTTCTTTGGGCCAGAGGTCCTCCTCGCCTGGCGTTGAATGTTCTGAGAATGCCCAAGTTGCAGGGCGGTATGGCCCTTCCGGACGTGACACTCTATCACATAGAATGTCACCTGGCCAGGGTCCTGGACTGGTGCAGGCATGGCTCCTTTAAGCAATGGGTGCAGATCGAACAATCCCTAGGGGACTCCTCTCTGGAGCCACTTCTATGAAGCCAGTCCCCAATGCCTAAGCAGGTCGTTTCACACCCTACGATTGAGGCTACCCTGTCCATATGCCGAAAGGCATGCGGGGCTTTGCATCTAGCCTCCCCACCATTCCCCCTTCTTCAGTGGTGGACAACCCAGACTTTCTGCCAGGAATGGGAGATCCTTGCTTCCGCACCTTGAAGGCCAGGGGATTCTACCAAGTCAGAGACTTTATTCAGCAGGGACATTGGATCTCTAGGCAACAGCTTCTCACCGACCGAGCCTTTGACTCCATATCCTTGTGGCAAAAGGTGCAATTGGCCCACTTTTTGGGCTCTCTACCACCACCAGCCTCACATATCAGGCACCTCACGCTCTTTGAGACTCTTTTTGTGGAGCGCTCCCCGATGCCTCATGCAGTTGCCTTGCTTTATCACCTATTGACGACCCCCGAACCTACATACCGGCCCCTAATATCGAGCATTGGGAAAGAGACCTGGGATTTTACGGATCGCCAAGTCAAGAGGCTCTTGTTCTTCGCATATAAGACTTCAATTTGCTCGAAATATCAAGAAGCTGGTTAAAAACTTTTGACTAGGTGGTATTATTTCCCAACCAGGATCCACAAAATGTTTCCTCTCTGCTCCGATCTGTGCTGGAGATGTGGGGTGGAACCAGGCTCTCTTCTCCACTTCTTCTTGTCATGCCTCTACCTGCAGACGTATTGGTCCGCAGTGCTAGACCTCACCCACAAATTTATGGATCATAAACTCACTCTAGACCCTGCACTCTTCCTGCTACACCATCACCGGTTGCCGAGGGCGTCCTACAAGAAATCTATCTTGCCAATACTGCTTACGATGGCTAGGAGCTGTATCCCCCTGCCCTAGAAGCAGACGCAGCCCCCTATGGTGCCCAATATTTAAAAAAATGAATTATAAAATAGAATAGATAATAGGAACAAAAAAACGATTATCTATTATGGTTTTATCTATCACCGTCCACTGCCCTACTGACACCGTCCACTGCTCTACTGACACCGTCCTCTGCTCTACTGACACCATCCACTGCCCTACTGACACCATCCACTGCTCTACTGACACCATCCACTACCCTACTGAAACCATCCTCTGCCTTACTGACACCATCCACTGCCCTACTGACACCGTCCACTGCCCTACTGACACCGTCCACTGCCCTACTGACACCATCCACTGCCCTACTGACAACGTCCACTGCCCTACTGACACCACCCATTGCTCTACTGACACCATCCACTACCCTACTGACACCATCCACTGCTCTACTGACACCATCCGCTGCCCTTCTGACACCATCTACTGCTCTACTGACGCCGTCCTCTGCACTACTGAAACCATCCACTGTTCTACTGACACCATCCACTGTTCTACTGACGCCATCCATTGCCCTACTGACACCGTCCACTGCCCTACTGACATCGTCCACTGCCCTACTGACACCGTCCAGTGCCCTACTGACACCGTCCAGTGCCCTACTGACACCGTCCAGTGCCCGTATGCCCTACTGACACCGGCCACTGCCCTACTGACTCCGTCCACTGCCCTACTGACACCATCCACTGCTCTACTGACACCATCCACTGTTCTACTGACGCCATCCATTGCCCTACTGACATCGTCCACTGCCCTACTGACACCGTCCACTGCCCTACTGACATCGTCCACTGCCCTACTGACTCTGTCCACTGCCCTACTGACACCATCCACTGCTCTACTGACACCATCCACTGCCCTACTGACACCGTCCACTGCACTACTGACACCGTCCACTGCACTACTGACACCGTCCACTGCACTACTGACACCGTCCACTGCACTACTGACACCGTCCACTGCTCTACTGACATCGCCCTCTGCTCTACTGACACCGTCCACTGCCCTACTGACACCATCCACAGCCATACTGACACCATCCACTGCTCTACTGACACTAGAGTTGCCACTTCATCCCTTTAAAACAGAACACAAATTAATTACAAAGGTTCTGAGGCTAATTTAATGCAGAGAAGGCTCCAAGTGAGTTTAATTACCACCTTAATCAGCCACAGAACCTGTGTACTTAATATGTGTTCTGTTTTAAAGGGATGAGGTGGCAACCCGAACTGACACCGTCCACTGCCCTACTGACACCGTCCAGTGCCCTACTGACACCGTCCAGTGCCCGTATGCCCTACTGACACCGGCCACTGCCCTACTGACTCCGTCCACTGCCCTACTGACACCATCCACTGCTCTACTGACACCATCCACTGCTCTACTGACACCATCCACTGTTCTACTGACGCCATCCATTGCCCTACTGACATCGTCCACTGCCCTACTGACACCGTCCACTGCCCTACTGACACCGTCCACTGCCCTACTGACTCCGTCCACTGCCCTACTGACTCCGTCCACTGCCCTACTGACTCCGTCCACTGCCCTACTGACACCATCCACTGCTCTACTGACACCATCCACTGCCCTACTGACACCATCCACTGCTCTACTGACACCATCCACTGCACTACTGACACCGTCCACTGCACTACTGACACCGTCCACTGCACTACTGACACCGTCCACTGCACTACTGACACCGTCCACTGCTCTACTGACATCGCCCTCTGCTCTACTGACACCGTCCACTGCCCTACTGACACCATCCACAGCCATACTGACACCATCCACTGCTCTACTGACACTAGAGTTGCCACTTCATCCCTTTAAAACAGAACACAAATTAATTACAAAGGTTCTGAGGCTAATTTAATGCAGAGAAGGCTCCAAGTGAGTTTAATTACCACCTTAATCAGCCACAGAACCTGTGTACTTAATATGTGTTCTGTTTTAAAGGGATGAGGTGGCAACCCGAACTGACACCGTCCACTGCTCTACTGACACCGTCCACTGCCCTACTGACACCGTCCACTGCCCTACTGACACCATCCACTGCCCTACTGACACCGTCCACTGCCGTTCTGACACCATCCGCTACTCTACTGACACCATCCACTGCCCTACTGACACCAGCCACTGCCCTTCTGACACCAGCCACTGCTCCACTGACACCATCCACTGCTCTACTGACACCATCCCCTGCTCTACTGACACCATCCCCTGCCCTACTGACACCAGCCACTGCTCCACTGACACCATCCACTGCTCTACTGACACCATCCGCTACTCTACTGACACCATCCGCTGCCCTACTGACACCATCCGCTACTCTACTGACACCATCCACTGCTCCACTGACACCATCCACTGCTCTACTGACACCATCCACTGCTCCACTGACACCATCCACTGCTCTACTGACACCATCCCCTGCTCTACTGACACCATCCCCTGCCCTACTGACACCAGCCACTGCACTACTGACACCATCCACTGCACTACTGACACCATCCACTGCACTACTGACACCATCCACTGTTCTACTGACACCGTCCACTGCTCTACTGACACCGTCCACTGCCCTACTGACACCGTCTATTCAACACCCTGAGCAAAGATGGCAAAGTACCCCCTCTCCCCCATGTGTATTCACAGTTCACATCTCAGTGTCAGTGTGACACCCGCTGGGAGTGAAGGCAGCTTCACATGTCACATGATAAGGCAGTCTGCCCTCACTCCCTAGTGGCACTGCGCTGAGACTGAGGTGTGTTCTCAGCAGGTGTCCTCTTTCTTCTGCCCACAGTAGGTATATGTGGGGGCAATATGTTGCCTCCTCACCATCTGTTTTAAACCCCATCATGCTGCACTACTGTGGCCCCATTCACTTGAACAGATTGCCTTCAGCTGATGACGGGCGGTAAAATTCCGGCCACAGCTGCAAATCAAAATATTGCAGCAGTGGAATCTGTACACCACCAGCTGCTGCCTCGGCAGCCTAAATGGGGGAGTCAACGGGAGCTGCAAAATGAGGCTCAGCAGCATGTTTTATTGTCCGCCAACCGCAAGGGTAAATGAACCCAAGGCTAGTTTCACACTGTTGCAGGTGGTTGCATGTGCGGGACAGCGTGTAATTGGCACCTATTCCCGCACCCACAACCACCTGCAGGCTAAATTCCCTGCACTTTTACAGATGTGCAATGCTGCCATTTATTCTTATTGGCACCCCCCCACATCTGAAAATGCAGCACATTTTTTGGTGTGGGAAATCGCATGGTGCTATTACAGACATACAGTCCACTGTCCTACTGACACCGTCCACTGCCCTACTGACACTGTCCACTGCCCTACTTACACCATCCACTGCCCTACTGACACCGTCCACTGCTCTACTGACACCGTCCACTGCCCTACTGACACCGCCCATTGCTCTACTGACACCATCCACTGCCCTACTGACACCATCCACTGAACTACTGACACCATCCACTGAACTACTGACACCATCCACTGCCCTACTGACACCATCCACTGCTCTACTGACAACGTCCACTGCCCTACTGACACCATCCACTGCCCTACTGACACCATCCACTGCCCTACTGACACCATCCACTGCCCTACTGACACCATCCACTGCCCTACTGACACCATCCACTGCCCTACTGACACCATCCACTGCCCTACTGACACTGTCCCTTGCCCAACTGACACCGTCCCTTGCCCAACTGACACCGGCCACTGCCCTACTGACATCGTCCACTGCCCTACTGACACCGTCCACTGCTCTACTGACACCATCTACTGCTCTACTGACACCATCCACTGCCCTACTGACACCGTCCACTGCCCTACTGACACCGTCCACTGCCCTACTGACACCATCCAGTGCCCGTATGCCCTACTGACACCGGCCACTGCCCTACTGACACCATCTACTGCTCTACTGACACCATCCACTGCCCTACTGACACTGTCCACTGCCCTACTGACACCGTCCACTGCCCTACTGACACCGTCCACTGTTCTACTGGCACCATCCACTGCCCTACTGACACCATCCACTGCTTTACTGACATCGCCCACTGCTCTTCTGACACCGTCCACTGCCCTACTGACACCATCCACAGCCATACTGACACCATCCACAGCCATACTGACACCATCCACAGCCATACTGACACCATCCACTGCTCTACTGACACTAGAGTTGCCACTTAATCCCTTTAAAACAGAACACAAATTAATTACAAAGGTTCTGAGGCTAATTTAATGCAGAGAAGGCTCCAAGTGAGTTTAATTACCACCTTAATCAGCCACAGAACCTGTGTAATTAATATGTGTTCTGTTTTAAAGGGATGAGGTGGCAACCCTAACTGACACCGTCCACTGCTCTACTGACACCATCCACTGCCCTACTGACACCATCCACTGAACTACTGACACCATCCACTGAACTACTGACACCATCCACTGCCCTACTGACACCATCCACTGCTCTACTGACAACGTCCACTGCCCTACTGACACCATCCACTGCCCTACTGACACCATCCACTGCCCTACTGACACCATCCACTGCCCTACTGACACCGTCCACTGCCCTACTGACACCGTCCACTGCCCTACTGACACCGTCCACTGCCCTACTGACACTGTCCCTTGCCCAACTGACACCGTCCCTTGCCCAACTGACACCGGCCACTGCCCTACTGACATCGTCCACTGCCCTACTGACACCGTCCAGTGCCCGTATGCCCTACTGACACCGGCCACTGCCCTACTGACACCATCTACTGCTCTACTGACACCATCTACTGCTCTACTGACACCATCTACTGCTCTACTGACACCATCCACTGCCCTACTGACACCATCCACTGCCCTACTGACACCGTCCACTGCCCTACTGACACCGTCCACTGCCCTACTGACACCATCCACTGCCCTACTGACACCATCCACTGCCCTACTGACACCATCCAGTGCCCGTATGCCCTACTGACACCGGCCACTGCCCTACTGACACCATCTACTGCTCTACTGACACCATCCACTGCCCTACTGACACTGTCCACTGCCCTACTGACACCGTCCACTGCCCTACTGACACCATCCACTGTTCTACTGGCACCATCCACTGCCCTACTGACACCATCCACTGCTTTACTGACACCGTCCACTGCACTACTGACACCGTCCACTGCACTACTGACACCGTCCACTGCTTTACTGACATCGCCCACTGCTCTTCTGACACCGTCCACTGCCCTACTGACACCATCCACAGCCATACTGACACCATCCACAGCCATACTGACACCATCCACAGCCATACTGACACCATCCACTGCTCTACTGACACTAGAGTTGCCACTTAATCCCTTTAAAACAGAACACAAATTAATTACAAAGGTTCTGAGGCTAATTTAATGCAGAGAAGGCTCCAAGTGAGTTTAATTACCACCTTAATCAGCCACAGAACCTGTGTAATTAATATGTGTTCTGTTTTAAAGGGATGAGGTGGCAACCCTAACTGACACCGTCCACTGCTCTACTGACACCGTCCATTGCCCTACTGACACCGTCCACTGCCCTACTGACACCATCCACTGCTCTACTGACACCATCCACTGCCCTACTGACACCGTCCACTGCCCTACTGACACCGTCCACTGCCCTACTGACACCGTCCACTGCCCTACTGACACCAGCCACTGCCCTACTGACACCATCCACTGCTCTACTGACACCATCCACTGCTCTACTGACACCGTCCACTGCCCTACTGACACCGTCCACTGCCCTACTGACACCGTCCACTGCCCTACTGACACCGTCCACTACTCTACTGACACCGTCCACTGCCCTTCTGACACCGTCCGCTACTCTACTGACACCATTCACTGCTCTACTGACACTGTCCACTGCTCTACTGACACCATCCCCTGCTCTACTGACACCATCCCCTGCTCTACTGACACCGTCCACTGCCCTACTGACACCAGCCACTGCACTACTGACACCATCCACTGCTCTACTGACACTGTCCACTGCTTTACTGACACCGTCCACTGCCCTACTGACACCGTCTATTCAACACCCTGGGCAAAGATGGCAAAGTACCCCTTCTCCCCCATGTGTATTCACAGTTCACATCTCAGTGTCAGTGTGACACCCGCTGGGAGTGAAGGCAGCTTCACATGTCACATAAGGCAGTCTGCCCTCACTCCCTAGTGGCACTGCGCTGAGGCTGAGGTGTGTTCTCAGCAGGTGTCCTCTTTCTTCTGCCCACAGTAGGTATATGTGGGGGCAATATGTTGCCTCCTCACCACCTGTTTTAAACCCCATCATGCTGCACTACTGTGGCCCCATTCACTTGAACAGATTGCCTTCAGCTGATGACGGGCGGTAAAATTCCGGCCACAGCTGCAAATCAAAATATTGCAGCAGTGGAATCTGTACACCACCAGCTGCTGCCTCGGCAGCCTAAATGGGGGAGTCAACGGGAGCTGCAAAATGAGGCTCAGCAGCATGTTTTATTGTCCGCCAACCGCAAGGGTAAATGAGCCCAAGGCTAGTTTCACACTGTTGCAGGTGGTTGCAAGTGCGGGACAGCGTGTAATTGGCACCTATTCCCGCACCCACAACCACCTGCAGGCTAAATTCCCTGCACTTTTACAGATGTGCAATGCTGCCATTTATTCTTATTGGCACCCCCCCACGCATCTGAAAATGCAGCACTTTTTTTGGTGCGGGAAATAGCATGGTGCTATTACAGACATACAGTCCACTGTCCTACTGACACCGTCCACTTCCCTACTGACACTGTCCACTGCCCTACTGACACCGTCCACTGCTCTACTGACACCGTCCACTGCCCTACTGACACCGTCCACTGCCCTACTGACACCGCCCATTGCTCTACTGACACCATCCACTGCTCTACTGACACCATCCACTACCCTACTGACACCGTCCACTGCTCTACTGACACCGTCCACTGCTCTACTGACACCGTCCACTGCCCTACTGACACCGTCCACTGCCCTACTGACACCGTCCACTGCCCTACTGACACCGGCCACTGCCCTACTGACACCGGCCACTGCTCTACTGACACCGGCCACTGCTCTACTGACACCGGCCACTGCTCTACTGACACCGGCCACTGCCCTACTTACACCGTCCACTGTCCTACTGACACCGTCCACTGTCCTACTGACACCATCCCCTGCTTTACTCACACCGTCCACTGCTCTACTGACACCGGCCACTGCTCTACTGACACCGGCCACTGCTCTACTGACACCGGCCACTGCTCTACTGACACCGGCCACTGCTCTACTGACACCGGCCACTGCCCTACTGACACCGGCCACTGCTCTACTGACACCGGCCACTGCCCTACTGACACCGGCCACTGCCCTACTGACACCGTCCACTGCCCTACTGACACCGTCCACTGCTCTACTGACACCGTCCCCTGCTCTACTGACACCATCCACTGCCCTATTGACACCGTCCACTGCCCTTCTGACACCGTCCCCTGCCCTACTGACACCGTCCCCTGCTCTACTGACACCGTCCACTGCCCTTCAAATGGGTTCTGTGTTTACATTTGTGATAATTTGAATTGTACTTCAATGTCAAAGAATAACAGTCTGTCACTGGTGGTCTTTTCCTATTGTCTGTGTATTGAGGTGTGATGTGGATTCTTTTAGGCCTGTCCCATTGTTAATGAACTCACATATTGTTTCTGTCCAGATGGCTAGATAAAAATCAAGGAATTTTCTGTGCTAAGTAAAAAAATTAAAATAGTGTAGAATGAAATATACAAGGAAAGCCGCATACACTGATCTATAGAAAAAAATCAAATAACAAATATATATACAAAGTGTAGCGCTAACATAAATTTTGAAAAATGGTGATGCAAATCCAAAAAAAGCTTGTTGTAACGAGACCCTTGCTCGCTCGCTTCCGCTCTCCCGACACTCCTCTGTTTCTAGTGAGTCAGCTTGCAGATCGCAACGTCTGATGGTTCGGTCAACCAAGGCTCCGGGATCCGAACTACAGCTATGTGCCGTTCGGAATCCAGTAGAACAAACACCAAGCAGGCTGTATGTAAGTTCAAACAGGAAGACAATTTATTGGTAGTAAACAGCACACTTTTATACAGAATTTGGAACATCCTGCCCCCAACAACCGCTTTCCCATTGGTCAATTGCACAGTACATGACGTTCTCCTTCAGGTCCTCCTCAGCCATGCAAATGAGGACTTGAAAATGAGTCAGCAGGGATTGGCCCGTTAGCTTGAGTAGAAGGACTGTTATGTGTAATGAGACAGAAGCCCCCAGGGGGCAATTAATCTACACAATAGCCAGACACGGAACAATGGGAGGTCGTCAGCACTCAGCATGAGACAGGGCAATCCACATTCTCTCCCAATACACAAACAAAAGGAAAGCCTCTCTGACACTGAAAGATATGCAACACACACAGCACTCAGAAATCACAGACCTCATGGCAAATGGGAACAAATCTCAATATTTCTACATGGAGACATTGCTGACAAATATGAAGCAATCCAAACCATCACCCATCTGTCCTTAAATTCAAGTGACGGTGAACACCATCACATATCTTCCCCTGGGAAACAGTCCAATAGCCACAGTGGGACCCCGAATGGGTCAACTCGAGGATGTTGGAAAAGTAGTCTTAAGGTTCCAGGTCTGTCTGCTGGGATAACCCATCCGCATTCCCATTTTGAGGCCCTGGCCGATATTGTATGGTGAAATTGTACGGTTGCAAATCCAGGCTCCGCCCCTTCTCTCCCGCCACCCGGTTAAGCCATATCAAGGGATTGTGGTCCATCATGACGGTAAAAGAGCGTCCATACACGTAGGGCTGCAATTTCTTTAAAGCCCAGACTAAGGCCAAACACTCTTTTTCCACGGCAGCATATCCAACTTCCCGGGGTAACAACTTGCGGCTGAGATACACCACCGGGTGCTCTTTCCCGTCCTCACCAATTTGGCTTAGTACAGCTCCCAGTCCGAACATGGAGGCATCTGTATAAACGACAAAGCGTTTGTTAGGATCAGGTGCCGCCAGTATGGGAGCTTGCGTTAGGGCGGTTTTTAACTGATGAAATGCTGTCTCGCACTCCGAGGACCACAGGACCTGTTTAGGGAGAGTCTTTTTGGTCAGGTCCATTAGGGGTTTGGCTATGTCACTATAGTGGGGTACAAACTTCCTGTAGTACCCTGTTGTCCCTAAAAATGCAAGTACCTGGGTCTTGGTTCTGGGAACCGGCCAGTTTAGGACGGCCTCTATTTTTGCAGGTTCTGGCCTCTGCTTCCCACATCACACTCTATGTCCCAGATATTGCACCTCAGACATCCCGATATTACATTTGTCTGGCTTTAGGGTCAGGTTTGCGGCTCTGATCCTATCTAGCACTATTCCCAGGTGTCTAAGATGTTCCTCCCAGGTTTGGCTATAGATTGCGATGTCGTCAAGATATGCACATGCAAAATCTTGCAGACCATCGAGGAGTTCATCTATCATCCGCTGGAAGGTAGCCGGAGCATTCTTCATCCCAAATGGCATCACCAGAAACTGGTAAAGGCCAAATGGGGTGATGAAGGCCAACTTCGGAATTGCTTCCACGTCCAAGGGAATCTGCCAGTAGCCCTTACACAAGTCAATAGTCGTCAGATAATGTCCCTGGGCTATTTTGTCCAGCAATTCGTCCACTCGGGGCATAGGGTAGGCATCTGTCACAGTACAGTCATTCAGTCGCCTATAGTCCACACAAAATCGGGTCGTGCCATCCCGTTTTGGGACTAATACTACAGGGGACGCCCAGGGGCTTGCTGATGGTTCGATCACCACTAACTCGAGCATTTCCCTAATCTCCGCTCTCATCCCTTCATCCCTTCTTGCACTGCTCCGGGAATCCTATAGGCTGGTTGTATCAGGGGCTTCTGTCCAGGAGTCTCTATCTTGTGCACAGCTATGTGAGTATACCCAGGGAGTGCCGAGAACATCTCCTGTCAGTCCTGGAGTAATTCTCTGGCCTGTTCTCGTTCTTGGGATCCTAATCTATCTCCTAGCCATATATCATCCACCCCCGGAACAGTTATTGATTTCGGGAAGCTCCAGCATCGGTAGATATTCAGAGTCCCCGGTGGACAGAGCGCATATGGCGGTGTAACATGGAATAACAGTTACACCCCTCTTCCACCAGATGTCACTGCGATATCACATCTAGCAGATATACTTTTATGGCATCATCCATTCCACCAGCATCATGACTACAACTCCACATGGCATGACAACAATGTATACATTTGTTTACTTCTCAGAGGTTGACAAAAAGAATCATCTCAACCCTGTGATCACCGTCAACCATGCGGAAAGGTAACGATAATAATAAATAAAAAACAGTACAGACTAAAAACGCTGCAACAGTGACAGAACATGATACAAGTGCACATAAAAAACAAAATATATACATAAGTACATCGCTGTTTCAATCAAGGCTATGTGTTCCTTGGTTCTAAATAAGAACCTGTTACTCCCTATCTGAAGGGACCATAGATAGGACGATGGAGGCAAACGGAAAATCCATGATTGTTAGAAACACTAAATGACGACAATTATAGAAAAACCCAAATAACCAGAAGCCAAAATACAATGGACCCAAAAGGGAAGGGTCCCAAAGATCCCCAGAGGGGAACAAGGACTTGTTATTAATGAACCGTGATACCGAGAGATCTGTTAAAAGAATATGGTCAGGCCAAGATGATCCATGGAGATAATATATAAAGGGAATGTAATGTGAGCTGAAGGTTCCATAGAGATAGTATGACATAGAAATATCCCCTAGGTGTTAGGTGGCAGAGGCTGTACCCCCTCACCTCTCAGTTCTAAGTTCAGCATACACGATGCCAGACCCCGAGGGTCACGGGATTAAAAAAGGTTGTAAACTAAACTCAACATTTAGTCCTTGGGGTACAAGAGATCCCATTTTATAGATCCACATTTTTTCTTTTTGTAAAAGGACATTATCAAAATCCCCTCGTCTTGCTGGTAATTTTAGGGCATATATGCCTCTTACCCTCAGGCCCTCAGGGTTGGCATCATGGTGCTCGAGAAAATGGAGGGGCACAGTCTTATTATCCACCTTCTTTCTAAAGTCTGCGATATGTTCCGCAATACGTACCTTTAATTGGCGTTTAGTCTTACCAATATAGGACTTATTGCAGGGACAGATTAACTGGTATATCACGAGTTCAGTCTGACAATTGATGAAATTATTAATTGTAAATTCCTTTTGCCTGTCACAGCTCATAAACGACTTTGATTTAATTATTGATTTGCATATGGAACATCGCCCACAGGGGAACATCCCTTTCAATGGAGGCAGGGAAGTTAGCCAGTTTTCACCACTCTTAGGCTCCTTTCACACGGCCGCTCCGTGTGAAAGGTCCGCTGCGGGACTTTTTTTTTTTTTCCACGGAGCAGATGACAATTCTGTCATCCGCTCCGTGTGCCCGCATATCATCCCATCCGTTTGCGGATGATATGCGGACATAATGTAAGTATATGGCACTGCGGGTGTCAGCGGATGACACCGCTGACATCTGATTTTCCTTCCTTTACGTGTTTTACACGGAAGAAAAAAATGGGGTTCTGTTCCATTCGTAAAAACGGAACAGAACTGACAGGAGGAAAATCGGGTGTCAGCGGGTGGTATTCCGCTGACACCCGCAGTGCCATTCACTTACATTATGTCCGCAAATCATCCGCAAACGGATGGGATGATTTGCGGACACACGAAGCGGCCGTGTGAAAGGAGCCTTAGAGCGAACAAATTCTGAATGACATAAATTGTCCTTCAAATTCTTGGTCCGTTTGGCCGTTAACAGGGGTCGTGGGCCCACTATTTGCTCAATTAGTGGTGATACAGTCAACACCTGCCAATGTTTTGAGAGGACTGTTCTCACCTTTTCCCATTGGGCACCGTAAGGAGTTATAATTCGTGGATATGCTGTTTCACTAGAGCCTAAACTGGCTTCAATATTGTCCTGGCCACCTAACAAGCTTGTTCTTTGTTTAAGGGCCACCTTCTTACGTGCTTTTCTTATTGTTTTGTGTGTATATCCCCTCTCTCTGAAACGTTTGTGAAGCTGCCTCGCCTCTGTCTGATAGTCTGCAGAGTCGGAGCAGTTTATTTTCAAACGAAGAAACTGCCCTACAGGTAAACTCTCAATAACAGGTCTAGGGTGATGACTGTCTGCTGCCAACAGTGTGTTGGCAGCCGTGTCTTTACGGTAGGTCTTGGTTTTGATCTTTCCATCCTCAAGTGAAATCAACAGGTCCAAAAATGGTAAATGATTTGGGGTCGCAGTATAGGTAAGTTTGATGTTCCGGTCATTCCTATTCAATTCATTAATAAATTGGTCAAGTTCAAAGGAGGTACCGCCCCAAAAGAGCAGGAATTCGTCAATGTACCTCAGCCACATGAGGGAGTGGCTTAGGTACATTGGGGATGAATATACTACCTGCTCCTCCCAGAGTCCGAGGTGGAGGCACGCGTAGGCCGGGGCCCACGGAGCCCCCATCGAGGTACCCCTAATCTGTTGATAAAATGAGTTTAGGAATTGAAAATAATTATGATGTAACAAAAACTCCAAAAGTTCCACAACAAACTCGTTGTGGGCCCCCAAGCCTGGAAATTTATAGTCGAGGAAATGGGTGACAGCTCTTAGACCCCATTCGTGGGGAATCGATGTGTATAAACTTTCCACATCGATGCCTACTAATAGTATTTTGTCCATAGCAGGGGTCATTGATAATTTCCTGAGGACATCCCTCGTGTCCTGCACATAAGAGGGTAGGCTAATCACCATGTCCTTGATTAAAGCGTCTATAAACTTCCCTGTTTTTTCAAGGGGACCCCCTATTGCCAAAACAATGGGTCTCCCTGGGGGGTTACTTAATGACTTGCGTAATTTGGGGATGGTATAAAATTGCCTCACTGAGTTATCACAGCCACAGGTAACCGCTGTTTGCGAACCTCTACACTTGTGTGATGGCACCCCAGACACAAAAGGGTTAAAACCGTTTAGGAGATCTTCCCCGTCCAGAGCTACAGGCACAGCTACTTGCAGGACACCAAACTCCCGAACTGGAAACCAAGGAATGATGCAAACAGTGTAGCTGGAACCTTATGAATGCTGCATACAGCTGAATAGGAAAAACCATATGAGGGGTTTACACTCCTAGCAGTCAAACTGGAACAGCATACAATAAATCCCCCCAGTAACGAGACAAAGCTCCGAGTTGAGGGTAAAACAGGAACAACATTTATTGGAAGAACACAGCACACTTTTATACAGAATTTGGAACATCCTTCCCCCAACAACCGCTTTCCTATTGGTCAATTGTAAAGTACCTGCAGTTCCCAATAAGGTCCTCTCCAGCCATGCAAATGAGGGCTTGAAAATGAGTCAGCAGTGATTGGTCAGATAGCTTGACCAGAAGGACTGCCATGTGCAAGGAGACAGAAGCCCAAGGGGGCAATCAATGTACACAATAGTCAGACACAGAACAATGGTTCCCTAACGAGCCCTCAATACACATTACTCTGAGTGTCAATACATCCCTTAGCAGACAACAGGTGAGGTCATTAGCACACCTGACAATAGGTGAATGGAAAGCCACCTCAGACCAAAAGCAACATTGTTTAGACAGCCCGTCTCCACATTGAACTTCCTGGAATGACCATATTAGGAGTGCACTTCCTGTGCCTTACAGTTTACAGGAATAAGGTTTAGCTTCCAGGATAGAGGCAAGACTCCATTAGCCACATGGTTAAAGAAACACAAAAAGACACAAAAATGCATAACTCCCAGTCTACTGAACAGAACCCCCACATTCAACCCATCCCCAGATAGCCTGGATCTGAGCGCTTGACATATCCAAACAGCGCTCAGATGCCTCAAACACAGTCAAATCGCCATGGGGTTTACGTTTAGCATGGGCTGATGAGAGGGTCCATAGTCACATTGCAGGAGGCGAGCAACCAGGCTTCTCCAATGCTCAGTGGTGAGATTGGTCTCGTCACATTTCTCCCCTTTTCCAAACAGACTAACAGGGTATCTGACCTTCTGCCGGTCAGTGCCCTTGTTAGTCCAGCAGCCCACCCACAAAACAGAAACAGCAGTACAGCCCACCCAAAATAACTGGTTACTACACCTGGGTAGAAGAGAAATTTGTCCATGTCCAGGTGCCTCACATTGGCTGTGTGGGGGACTGGTAGACTGCCTTGGTGGGTTGCTGAGTGGGCAGAGACCAGCGATACTCTGCCCTGGTGCCAGCGCTACCACAGAAGTAGCCTGGTTGGAGACGGGTTGTTGGAGGGGGAGACTGACTGTCTCCCCTTTAGATACACCACCAGGCTGCTGTTGGGGAAGACCGACTGTCTTCCCTTTGGCTAAACAGCCCTGTTGCTGGGGGTCAGGACAGACTGTCCCTACCCCCTGTGCTGTGAGTGCAGAGACCACTGTCCCATCTGCACTGTTGGGGGGCTTACTGTCTCCCCCTGGTACATTAAGCTGCTGTTGTGGGATGGAGACTGGGCTCCCAATTCCCAATAGCTCAATCTGCCGCTGGGGGACAGGACCAACTGTGTCTGCCCCCTGTAACTTAATCTGCTGCTGAGGGATGGAGACTGCGCTCCCAATTCCCTGGATATCACTCTGCCAATGGGGAGAGGGGTTAACAAGCTCCTCTCCCAAATATACTTCCAGCCCCTGGGGAGGGAGACCGACTGTCTCTGCTCCCAATACAGTGTCCTGTTGCTGGGGAAAGGAGACTGGGCTCTCTGTTCTCTGCAGGACACTCTGCTGCTGTGGGATGGAGACTGAGCTCCCAATTCCCAACAAATCAATCTGCTGCTGGGCGACAGGACTGACTGTCTCTGCCCCCTGTAACTCAGCCTGCCGCTGGAGAATGGAGACTGGGCTCCCAATTCCCAATAAATCAGGCTGCCGCTGGGGAATGGAGACTGGGTTCTCCTCTTCCCTTAACTGTACCTGCCGCTGGAGTTCCTCCCAACGGGCCAGCTGGCCCTCTCTCTCTGCCCTTTCTAGCAGAGTTCCGAACACTAAGTTCTTCACGAACCGCTTGGATCTCTCCAGTGGATTGGGTCCGAAGAAGCTCAGCCGTAACCACACCATACGGTCATATTCTTTCAGAGAATATCTGTACTCCACTGCTGGTTCCATCCTGTTGCTTTAAGGGTTGCTGTACTGAGACATGCGTTGCCCCCAACTTGTAAATCCACGGAATGGTGTCTCCTGTAGCTGTCCTTCTGGCTGTGGGAACGATCTCACCGCTGCCACCAATTGTGACGGCACCCCGGACACAAAAGGGTTAAAACCGTTTAGAAATCTTCCCCGTCCAGAGCTACAGGCACAGCTACTTGCAGGACACCAAACTCCCGAACTGGAAACCAAGGAATGATGCAAACAGTGTAGCTGGAACCTTATGAATGCTGCATACAGCTGAATAGGAAAAACCATATGAGGGGTTTACACTCCTAGCAGTCAAACTGGAACAGCATACAATAAATCCCCCAATAACGAGACAAAGCTCCGAGTTGAGGGTAAAACAGGAACAATATTTATTGGAAGAACACAGCACACTTTTATACAGAATTTGGAACATCCTTCCCCCAACAACTACTTTCCTATTGGTCAATTGTAAAGTACCTGCAGTTCCCAATAAGGTCCTCTCCAGCCATGCACATGAGGGCTTGAAAATGAGTCAGCAGTGATTAGTCAGATAGCTTGACCAGAAGGACTGCCATGTGCAAGGAGACAGAAGCCCAAGGGGGCAATCAATGTACACAATAGTCAGACACAGAACAATGGTTCCCTAACGAGCCCTCAATACACATTACTCTGAGTGTCAATACATCCCTTAGCAGACAACAGGTGAGGTCATTAGCACACCTGACAATAGGTGAATGGAAAGCCACCTCAGACCAAAAGCAACATTGTTTAGACAGCCCGTCTCCACATTAAAGTTCCTGGAATGACCATATTAGGAGTGCACTTCCTGTGCCTTACAGTTTACAGGAATAAGGTTTAGCTTCCAGGATAGAGGCAAGACTCCATTAGCCACATGGTTAAATAAACACAAAAAGACACAAAAATGCATAACTCCCAGTCTACTGAACAGAACCCCCACATTCAACCCATCCCCAGATAGCCTGGATCTGAGCGCTCGACATATCCAAACAGCGCTCAGATGCCACAAACACAGTCCAATTGCCATGGGGTTTACGTTTAGCATGGGCTGATGAGAGGGTCTATAGTCACATCGCAGGAGGCGAGCAACCAGGCTTCTCCAATGACCAGTGGCGAGATTGGTCTCGTCACAACTTGTGATTGGGTTCCATTACTGGGATCATCACGGCTTCCCTGCCAGATACCTAGCCTGTGTTAGCCTAAGTCTGGCAAGCATCGGATCCAGTTGTTTCATGACATACATATTACAATTATATTAGCTCTTCTGAAGCCCTGAACAGGAACTGTGTTCTCCATTGTGATTTATGACCTAGATGGGTCTCCACGCTACGGACCATTGCTGTTGTGATTATATTTTACTATCACCCATCACAGACCTTTTTTGCTTCAGCATTGAGCACCATCATCTCTCTGTATTTGAGTTATTTTTCAATATCTCATGGAACTTTGATTTTGGTATCAGCCAGTAATGTAGCGGGACATTGAGCTCTTAGTACATATTGGAGAGGTCCTCCCACATCACCGAACAGAGTAATCACATGTTTGGTCATGTGATATTATATCTTCCACACATTTGGGTCATTATGCAATTTGTTGTGCCTGCAGGCCTTTTCCAATAGGCCGTTTGAGCCACCATTGCACTTATTGACGTCTTTTCCAATGGGTTTAGATATGATGTTTTGAGTCTATACAGCACATGTGCTTTGGTGTATTTTACTGTTTTTAAACTGTCTTGTCATTCAGGGCCTAATTCAGTATAAGTTTGGAGTAGAGCTGCTCACTTCTCCAGAAATAACTCCAGCCTAAACTCATTGCATCCTAATTAGGTAAGTGGCTGGAGTTAAACCATCAACTAGATGCTTTAATGAATTCGGAGTTGGAGTTAACTTAGACTGAATTCGGGTTTGGAGTTAACTTAGGCTGAATTTGAGTTTGGAGTTAACCAAATTCCCTTTGTGTTTTTCATAAAAGGAAATTTGTCTATTCTGAATCACTATTACACAGCAATGTCATCTATTATGGTTTATTTTAATTTTAAGGTATAGTTATGTATCTTATGTGTTTTAACCTTTAGATTTTCTAATAGCAGACTACACAGCTGTCTAATTAGCAGTCTTCATTTATTCATCTGAAACTTTCAGGCATGTCTGATTGTATTCAGCACTTTGGTGTAGTGGGCTAAGCTCACAGCCAAAGATTGCTAGGTCATGAGTTCAAGGCCAGACCATGATAACACCCTGTGTGCCATTATTTTTTTTGGCCACATAGTAATACATTGGCTACATCACCTAAAATTGCATGTCAATGGCCATGTATATTCAAGAAACAAACATGCATATCTGCAGGGTGCAATTATGCATTTGCCAAGTTTCAGTATTTATTTATAGCTGTCTAAAAATTAAGAAGGTGATGGCACACTTGGGATTTGAACTCATGCTCTCAGTGTTTATAGCCAGGAACACTAACCACTAAACCATTAAGCAGAGCATGATTACCCCTGGAATATTTATTCCCATGTTTCAATAGTTAACCACTTCCTTACAGGGCAGTTACACCCCTTCCTGCCCAGGCCAATTTTCAGCTTTTTATACTGTTGCATTTTGAATGACAATTGCGCGGTCATGCAACCCTGTACCTAACACAAATGTATGACAGTATGTTCATAAAAAAATAGTGCTTTCTTTTGGTGGTATTTGATCACTGCAAGGTTTTTTTTCTATTGGCAAAAAGAAGACCTAAATGTTTGACCCCTAAAATAATGTGTTTTTGTTTATGTAATAAAATTTGGTAAATCAATATGTTTTTTGTTGCACTGACGAGCATTGATGAGGCTGCGCTGGCAGGCACTGATGAGACACTAATATGCAGCACTGATAGACAGATAGGTGGCACTGATATGCAGCATTGATGGGCATTGATAGGTGGCACTGATGGGCAATGATTGGCACTGGTGGGCAGCACTGAAAGATGGTAATGATGGGCAGCACTGATGAGGAGGGCACTAACAGGTTCCCTAAGCACTGATTGGCATCAATGGTGGCATGGGCAGGCATCCCTGGTGGCTCTAGTGTCATCCCCCAAGGGTCTGCACTGGTAATCAATGCTCTGATTACAAGCACAGACCCCCCCCCCCCAAACACACACACTTACTTTGCATATGAATGCCATTTCTTCACAGCTGAAAGTGGCCCTTACCATGATTAGCCAGTTGATTGTGACCACTTGCTGGAATGTGTGCAAGCCAATTTGGTGTCATTTCAGGTCCAGGGCAAATGCCAATGTGCCATTTGCAATTTATTGTAAAGAGATTTTGCTTTATTTTAAAAATGGCGCACACAGACAACTAAAATGTATTGGAAATGTTTTACCTAGGCCAGTGATGGTAACCCTTAACCCCCCCCCCCCCCCCCAAGATGTTTTTGCCTTACATTTCCCAAAATGCTCATGTACTCTGGAGTGTAGGTGAGCATCATGGGAAATGTTACAAAACACCTGTGTTGCCAAGGTTCATCATCACTGACCTAAGCCAACTAAAAAGGTGAGTGAGCGCTGTAGCAATCTTTTATTTAGTAATCATTTTTAGCGTTTTATTAAATGTTTTGGTTACATTCATCCACAGCGGCTGAATGGAAATATTGTATTATTCCTTAATTTATATATTTTTAGCTAAATATATACATAAACACTTAATTTTTTCTTACAATTTAGCCCCACACACACACACACACACCCCCCCACACCTCCCCCCCCCCCACACGCGCACACTTCCCCCCCCCCCCCACACACACACCTCTCCCCCCCCACACACACACACACACACCTCCCCCCCCCACACACACACCTCCCCCCCCCACACACACACACACACACACACACCTCCCCCCCCACACACACACCTCCCCCCCCCACACACACACCTCCCCACCCCACACACACACCTCCCCCCCCCACACACACACCTCCCCCCCCCACACACACACCTCCCCCCCCCACACACACACCTCCCCCCCCCCACACACACACCTCCCCCCCCCCCACACACACCTCCCCCCCCCCCCACACACCTCCCCCCCCCCCCCACACACACACACACACACACACACACACACACACACACACACACACACCTTCCCCCCTATACACACTTCGCTGGAGTAAAGGAAGAAACCCTACCCATGTTCATACTGTACTGCCATTGCACACAAAAAATACAAGAAATGGACTACATTCAATAGACACAAAATATATCTGAATTACATCCAGACAAATATGAAGAAAATAAAACAAAAAACCAGAAGCTGTGTACAAATGAATAAGCTTTATTGAACATGTATAAAACATCAGTAATCACTCAAGCAAGCATGTGAAATCCCCCCCCCCCCCCTCAAATCAAGTAATTTTTATTAAAATTACAGTGCAAAGATACAACATATGATGGATAGATAGAGCTTACAATATCCAAAAGTCAAGCAAAATAAGTTGTAGACACCTTAGTATTAAGCATAAAACATATCCAACATACTTTTATGTTAATTGTTTGCATGAGCCGGCCTTTTCATTTAAATGCCATCAAATCAGTAGAACATACAGCTACACAGAGGCATGAAAAAAAAAAAAAACACATGTATAGAGTACATAAAGACACACTTTGCAAAAACTATACCAAACAGTTAGAGCATGAAAAGTATTCATCCAACAGAATACACTTACTGCAATATGGATCATTAGGCATGCCAGCAAACAGCAATACACCCATGCTACACTTACTCCAATTCACACTCATTCCTGCGCATATACAAAAAATAGACAAAAGCAGCTTCACCCTCTTTACACCAACTACCGACTGACATACTACTACCACATCATCCATATAACCCAAACATTTCACCGTCCCCCCTCCACTACCAGGCACCAAAAAGCCCCTCACAACCTTATCTCTCTGAATCATCCTTAACAGTGGGTCAATAAAACAAATGAAAAGAATAGGGGACAAGGGACACCCTTGTCTCACCCCTGATTTAATAAAAAAAGCCCGCCCCAACCTTCCATTAACTAAAACCCGACTACTAATTCCCCAATACAGACCCTTCAATACTTTAACCAGATGCTGTGGCACACCCATCCGCTTTAAAACCTCCCACAAAAAGCCATGATTGGCTTTATCCAAAGCCTTTTCTAAATCAAAAGACGTCAGGATAATCGAGCTATTCCTGTCTTTACAAAAATTAATTATATCCCTAATTAAGATTAAATTTTCTGAGCTTCTTCGACCTGGCACAGCACAAGTCTGTGTCACACTTACCATCTTACTAATTACTCTAGACAATCGTCTGGCAATCATTTTTGCAAAAACGTTATAGTCAGAATTTAATAAAGAAATCGGCCTCCAATTCCGAACATCTTTTCTATCTCCCTTTTTATAAATTAAGACCACCACCCCCATTTTCATAGATTCAGACAAGGTACCTTTGCCCATTATACACCTAAACACCTCTACTACTTCCCCCTTAACAATATCCCAATACATTTTAACCACTTTAGAACCGCTCACAGTAATACTACTGCGGCAGAGTGGTTCGTTATCGTCCAGCGACGTAGTATTAACGTCGTTAGACACTCCCCCTTCTGGGCGGCGCTTGTGCGCCGCCGGAGGCTCGCTCCCGCTGTTTTCATTCACAGCGGGAGTCGGGCCATGGGAGGAGCAGCGGCGATCGCCGCTGCTCTTACCCGATCGTCGGGGATCGAGTCTGGAGATCCGCCCGCTGTGTGTAAACACAGCGGGCGGATCTCCATAGTGACAGGGAGTGACAGATCGGACTGTTCAGCATAGCTGGACATCCGATCTGTCCATGACTCACACAGTCACCTCCCCCCCTACACGTCAGTAAGCACCAGGCATACATTAACCCCTCCCTCTCCAATAAAATTAACCCCTTCCCTGCCAGTGTCATTTTTACAGTAACAGTGCATATATATAGCACTGATTACTGCAGTAATGTCACTGGTACCCCCAAAAGTGTCAAAAATGTCAGTCAAGGGTCCGATCTGTCCGCCGCAATGTCGCAGTCCCGCAAAAAAAAAATCGCAGATCGCCGCCATTACGCGTTAAAAAAAAAAAACACCAAAAATGACAGAAATCTTTCCCTTTGTTAGTAAACGCAATAACTTTTGCGCAAACCAATCAAAATACGCTTATTGCGATTTTTTTTACCAAACATAGGTAGCAGAAAACAAATTGGCCAAAATTTTTTAAAAAAATTGGTTTTTACATCTTTTTTGGGGGGAATTTCATATAAAAAAAATTTTAAAAATATTGTTATTTTTTCAAAATAAACGCTCTTTTTTTGTTTATAGCGCAAAAAGTAAAAATCGCACAGGTGATCAAATACCACCAAAAGAAAGCTCTGTTTGTGGGGAAAAAAGGACGTAAATTTCGTTTGGGTACGGCGTCGCACGACCGCGCAATTGTCAGTTGAAGTCGCACAGCGCCGAATCGCAAAAAGTGGCCTGGACGGAAGACAGCAAAATCCTCCGGTGGTAAAGTGGTTAAAGAACTCACTGGGTAAGCCATCACCCCCCGGGGTTTTATTCGCTGCCATACTTGCAACTGCTTCCCAAACTTCAGCCTCTTCCACCTCTTTCTGTAAAAATACCCTATCATCCTCATCTAGATTATCTTCCAACATATCAAACACTCTTGAATCAGACTCATCTACACACACTCCTTTATAAAGCCTTTCATAAAAATCAGTCACACAATCCAACACATCATCCCCTTTACATTCATTCCCTTCCTCATCATACACTCCCTCAAACACCCCTTTCTCACCACAAGCCTTCTTAAAGAAAAACCTAGAGCATTTTTCATCCTGCTCCAAATATTTAACTTTTGCTTGAAAAATAATTTGTTTTCCCCTTCTGGTTAGTACTTCCTTAATTCTTCCCCTAACATGCTCAATTTCCTCTGCCATGTCAAAACCCATATTCCTAAATGAATATAATGTAGCCAACCTGGCTTGCAAACTAATATATCTCCTCTTTTCACTGATATTTTTATCCCTACTTTTTTTTTTGAAAAAAAACCTTAATTTTCTTTTTAATCCAATCCCACCACCCCAAAATATCATTAAAGTCCTTTTTCCTATGGACCCATCTATTATACAATTTATTAAATTGGGCTTTAACATGCTCATCCTGCAACAGTAAGCTATTTAATTTCCATATTCCCGACCCTAAGTTAATGTCACCCCTCACACACAAATCCACATATACTGCAACATGGTCAGAAAAAACTACCGGTCTATGCCTGACATCAGAGCATTTTAAAGCCTCTGAAAACAAACATAAATCAATTCTGGACTTGGCTCGCCCACTCTCAGAAAAAAAAGTGAAGTAGGGGTCCACCAAATCCAGAACGATATGTGCATCATTAAGATGTAAATCCCGAATTATGCTATTCAAAATAGCGCTATTAGCATTCAGCTTAGCATCCACTGTTCCCACTCGATCTTTCAAAAATCGGATTGTATTAAAGTCACCCATAATCACACAAGGCCTCTTCCCCACTGCATGTAATTTCAACACCTCAAATACTTCAGGACGGTCCCGTCTATTTGCGGGAGCATATAAATTAAATAATCGAAATTTCTGGTTAAACAAAACTAAATCTGCCATAAGTAGTCTTCCAGGCACTAACAACGTGTGATATCATGTGAATGTTCCTATTTGCGATGATAATACCCACCCCAGCATTCCTATTGTCCCCAACTGGCGACCAGATATAATCCACTACCCAGTCCAGGAAGTTTGGGCGGCCGATTAAAGAAACATTCCTGCAGGCAATAAATGTCTCCTCCATTAACTTTCAGATCTTCAAGAATAACTGCTTGCCTAGCAGGAGACCCAAAACCCCTCACATTGAGGGACACAAACTTAATGCTCATTCACATAATGTGCGTTATTTACCCCCAGTCTCATCACCTGTGCCAGAAAAATGACATACATTGTTCAAAGCGACAACACTTTCATCATCCAAAAAATCCAGGCTAGGTGACAACATAGCTGGCTGGAAAGAATCAAGTGACCCAGGACTCAAGGGTGATGACTCCTTCTCTACTTCAGCGCCCAACACTGCCAGGACCTCAAAAGGGTTACTTATTTCAAACCCAGGTGTCTCTACCTTAAATTTTTTTGCCTTCTTCTGCTTGGGGCTGTCCAAAGAGTCCACCTTTGTCTTAGCCCCCATTGTTTCCATCTCCTCCACCTCTTGTGCATCCTGTACCTCCGGTTCCCACTGCAAAGCTGCTGTTAGGTTTTCCATGGGCTCTTCCACCTCCCTCTCCATCTCCACCCCATCCTCCACAAGTACTGGCTCAGCGCTAGTAGTTGGCTCTTCTGCCCTCTCTTCCACTTCCAGGTGCCCACTTTCCTTATCTTCAATCTCCACTTCCTCTTCCTGTCTTTCCGGGGAGTCAGACAGCACCTGTGTGGACACTGGTCGTCCACACTCAGAGGTGCGCTTAACAGCCTCAGCATATGAGACAAAAGCCCTCCTGACCTTTGAGCAATTTTTCACTGTGTGGTCACGCTGACCACAAACATCACAAGCACGCTTTACCAGACAAGCCCCGGCTTCATGCCCCTCTTCACCGCAGTTCCGGCAACGCTTTTCTACATTACAGTCTTCCCTGGTGTGCCCAAATGAAAAACACTTCCTGCAATATGCAGGCTGACCAGGATAAAAGAGAAAGCCTCTGTTACCTGCTATTGAAAAGTTGGTCGGTGGGTGACACACCCCACCAATCAGGGGTCGGCAAGGTGTCCGCACACGGACACTGGTGTCCGTGAGCAGTCCTTGCCGGGTCCGCCACGCCGCCACTGACTTTTTCACTGGAGTCTCACTGCAGGCTCTGCGACTCCCTGAAATATCAGTTACCGACATTCTTTCACTGAAAAAAAAAAAACAGTCTATAGCTGCTCCGCCTCTCCACTGCCTCCTCAGCCAATGGGAACACAGTGTACACGCCCCCTTCCCCAGCGTGCCTTGTTTAACATCAGAGGAGGAGAGGAGAGGAGTACACAGCCTGCAGCCTCATAGAAGAAGGTGAGCTGGGGCAGATAAAGGATATGTATTCCTGCTGAGGAGGGGGAAGGGGAGAGGCTGTGTTTTCTAGCAGGACTCTTCCTGTCTCTGAGGTGGTTAGATGCATTTCCTGTGTGAGGAGCAGTGCAATGCTTCTAGATGGAAAATATCCTCTAAACTTCTCCCCCAATCTCTGCTACACCTCCCTATTCATTACCTGCCCACCCCCTCCTCTCCTGTATTACCACATCCAATGTCTGTGAGCTGCTGGAGCACCACAAGTACCAGCATGCCAGGAAATTGGGGCAGGAGCAGTGTGTTCAATCAGGCTGATATTTAGATGGAAAGTGCTGGTGTGTGTGTGTGTGTGTGTATACTGTGTGTATGTATGTGTGTGGGTGTATGTATGTATGTATATTTGTGTGTGTGTGTGTGTATATACTTTGTGTGTGTGTGTGTGTGTGTGTGTATGTATGTATGTATATTGTGTGTGTGTGTGTGTGTATGTATGCATGTATGTATATTGTGTGTGTATATATACTGTGTGTGTATGTATGTATGTATAGTGTGTGTGTGTGTGTGTGTGTGTGTATGCATGTATGTATATTGTGTGTGTATATATACTGTGTATGTATGTATGTATATTGTGTGTGTGTGTGTGTATGTATGTATATTGTGTGTGTGTATGTATGTATATTGTGTGTGTGTGTGTGTGTGTGTATATACTTTGTGTGTGTATATACTTTGTGTGTGTATGTATGTATATTGTGTGTGTGTGTGTGTATATATACTTTTGTGTGTGTGTGTGTGTGTTTGTATGTATGTATATTGTGTGTGTGTATATACTTTGTGTGTGTATATACTGTGTGCATGTGTATGTATGTATATTGTGTGTGTATATACTGTGTATGTGTGCGTGTGTATATACAGTGTATGTATGTATACTGTGTGTGTGTGTGTGTGTGTGTGTGTCTGGCAAACTCTAGGGGGATCTATAATGGGATGGGAACCCTGGCCTGCTCATGTGGGATCTATAATAGGAGAGGGACCCTGGCCTGCTCTAAGGGGGATCTATAATAGGAGAGGGACCCTGGCCTGCTCTAAGGGGGATCTATATGGGAAGGGGACCCTGCCTGGCCTGGCCTGCTCTAAGGGGGATCTATATGGGGACTGTCACCCTGGCCTACTCTAAGGATGATCTATGAGGGACCAGCCTGCCCTTGCCTGCGCTAAAGGGGGATCTATGGGGGACGGTGGACCTGCCTGCTCTAAAGTGGATGTATACATATGGGGGACCCTCACTCTGGTCTGGCCTGCTCTAAAGGGGATCTATGGGGGACATGCCTGTGCTAAAGGGGGATCTATGGGGGACCTATCTGCCCTTTCTTGCTATAAAGGGGGATCTATATGGGGGGCCCTCACCATGGCCTGGCCTGCTCTAAAGGGGATATATGGGGATGGGGGATCTATGGGGGACCTGCCTGCCCTTGACTGGCTCTAAAGGGGAATCTATATGGGGAACCCTCACCCTGGCTTTGGCTGCTCTAAAGAGGGATCTATGAGGGACCTGCCTGCATTAAAGGGGGATCTATGGGGGACCTGCCTGCTTTAAAGGGGGATCTATATGGGGAACCCTCACCCTGGCTTGGCCTGCTCAAAAGAGGTATTTATGGGGGATCTGCCTGCGCTAAAGGGGGATCTATGGGGGACCTGCCCTGGCCAAAAAATATAAAGTAAGAATTTTGAAAATCTTTTAAACCGTTTAGAACAGTATACCACAAGTCTTTATATAAATGTTATTTTAAATGTATTTGTACTTGTAGAACGAGGCCAGAGAGTAGACAGAATGTTTTTTGATGGTTTTAATTTGAAATGTACCTCGGTGTCCTTCACTAAGGTCTGTACTTCGGAAAATGTCCGCCACAGCCTTGGTCCGTGCCTATCCCTGCCACCAATCCCTCCCGGTTCCACCTTCAGTTTAACAAAGAACTTTAATTTGCTATTAAAGATCCCTAAACGGTTAGTCAGCCTGAAGCCCCCCTTCACTGAAGAGCAGTACCTTCTCAAAAAAGCCACAACTAAAGCAATATCCGTGAAAGGATTGAAAAGATGAACAACCAGTGGCTTCTCCTCCATGGCATACAGGGGTTCCACCATAAAAGGTCTTATTGATTCATTATTTGCTTTTTCCAATTCCCTGCACTTTTCAAAAACATCCATGCAAAGAGAACTGTGCACAAAGGAAACATCATAATACCTGGGTGCTGCATGATCCTGAATACAAAAAATATGTCGCAACTCCACTCCGACCGACTTCTGCAGTAAGTCCTGCACCAGAAATTCCAAGCTCACTTTACGAATATAACCAGGCAGAACCTGAAAACGAAGGGTGTTCTGTATTCCTTCTCGCTCCATCTTCTCCTGGTATCAACTCCACTCCTTTCAGGCAGCGTAATGCCTAACAGAAGCAAGCCATAAAGACATGTGGCCCTTCCACAGGCCAAATGATATGATCTCATACATCCCTTTATATAACCTTGGTTAAACTACACCCACCCAGTATAGGAAACGCCCAGCAAAGTAATTAATTGGGTCTGTTGGTTCCTAAACCAAAATCACCAGTTCACTAATGAATGAGTGTTTGGCTGGCCATCCATGATCAAAGTTTCTTACAAGTCAACACACATAAGAAATGCTTTCAATAATCTCAGCATGAGCACAAAGTGGCTTTTTCATTTAGACTAATGCCCCGTACACACGTACCGATCGTCGGCCGACCGATCGGCCGTCTTTTGTCCAGGGCTGTCCTGTCTGTTGAAAACTGCAAAAGACTGCACACGAATTTTGTCGGCCAACAACAGCCGACTGCAGAAGTGATGTCATGTGATGGTTAACTTTCCGTGTGTTTTTTCTTTTCTGAGCATGCCCAGTCTTGCTCATCTGCTGTTTGTCAGCTGAATTCTGTACTGACTGGCGAACAATCGGCCGATCTGGTGTTGGCCAACAAAAATTTTAATGCCTGCACGACAGATTCTGTTCGGCCGAAAATGCGCTGTCGGCTGTCGGAAGCATCATACTAACAAGCCTACAATCGTCCGATCGGTCGTCGGCCGAATATTTACGGCCGACAATCGGTACGTGTGTACGAGGCTTAAGGCTGGCCATACATGTTCCAATTTTCTTAAAATTTTCTGTCCAATTTTCTTGAAATTTACCTTCAAGTATGTAGTACAAAGGCCTGCCTAATTAGATACAAGTGAATGTGGTTTGTGGTAGATCTACCAGAAAATTGTACAACAAAAGTTGAACATGTATGGCCAGCTTAATGGGCCATAAACACTATAATGCCTCGTACACACGTACCGATCTTCGGCCGTAAATATTTGGCCGACGACTGATCGGCCGATTGTAGGCTTGTTAGTATGATGCTGCCGACAGCGCATTATCGGCCGAACAGAATCTGTCGTGCAGGCATTAAAATTTTTGTTGGCCAACACCAGAACGGCCGATTGTTCGCCAGTCAGTACAGAACTCGGCCGACAATCGGCTGATTTGCAAGACTGGGCATGCTCAGAAAAGAAAAAACACAGGGAAAGTTAACCATCACATGACATCACTTCTGCAGTCGTCTGTTGTTGGCCGACAAAATTCGTGTGCAGTCTTTTGCAGTTTTCAACAGACAGGACAGCCCCGGACAAAAGACAGCCAATCGTTCGGCCGACGATCAGTACGTGTGTACGGGGCTTAAGATTTTCTGAAGACTTTTTCCTTTAGATTTACCAAAACCAGATAATATGAGGTCAGACCTAAACACTTTCAATTTGTATGCAATCTGGCAGGCCCTTGCACTACATAGAAAAGGTAAGTCTGAAGGAAAAAGTCTTCGGAAAATCTTATAGTGTGTATGGCCATACATGTTCAATTTTTGTTGTACAATTTTCTGATAGATTAACCACAAACCACATAATGTGATGTCAAAGCTAAACAACACTTTCACTTGTATCCAATTAGGCAGGCCTTTGTACTACATACTTGAAGGTAAATTTCAAGAAAATTGGACAGAAAATTGTAAGAAAATTGGATCATGTATGGCCATACACACTATAAGATTTTCTGAAGACTTTTTCCTTCAGATTTACCTTTTCTATGTAGTGCAAGGGCCTGCCAGATTGCATACAAATTGAAAGTGTTTAGGTTTGACCTCATATTATCTGGTTTTGGTAAATCTAAAGGAAAAAATCTTCAGAAAATCTTAGTGTGTATGGCCCATTAGTCTAAATGAAAAAAGCCACTTTGTGCTCATTCTGAGATTATTGAAAGCATTTCCTATGTGTGTTGACTTGATGTAGTAATTTTATATATATATATCTATATCTATATCTATATATATATATATATATATATATATATATTTTTTTTTTTTTTTTTTTTTTGGGTTGTTGAATTCTGAGTTCTGGGGTTGCACTGCATATGTTCAATCAATTTGCAAATTCTCAGATTTGCAAGCTCAAACACTGCTATTTTTCAGAGTGTAATGTGGCTCTATATAGGAAGCAAAACTAATATGGCTCCCCACTAAACAAATATATTAATTTCACACATATACAATGTTTTATTTTTGGGGTGTTGCTTGTCATATATAACAACAGACAGTTGTAGGTAGTTCAGGGATTTGAACACCCAAATACATTGTTGCAAGGCAGCTGTGCTAACCACTTAGATATTTTGGTCAGTTTATTTAATCAAGCTCAAGCTCAATACATATTTGCAACATTTTTGCAAAACACAATTTACACAAACATAATCACTTTGTTACATTTATTTCATAATATATGTCACTGATAGTTTCTTAGCCTATCAATTTAAGTTTAAAATACTAATTTTTCACAGAAATAAATGTTTTAAACACCTATATATAATTTCCAGCATGCAGGATTATTTTTAAAAATTTGTTGATTTTATACAGTTTCACTAAACTAGGTTAATTATTTGGGAATTGTGGTCTCTGAGTTTTTTTTTGTTGTTGTTTCTTGTTATCTTTATACCAAGCATACATGCACTGGCACCTTAAGAGCCCATTCACATTGAGGCGACACGACTTCGGGGGCGACCTGTGAAGTCGCGTGCACCACTGTGCACCGCGACTTGCAGAGACTTCACATACTGGAAGTCTATGCAAGTCGCTCCGAGGTCGCCCCAAAGTAGTACAGGACCCTTTTTCTAAGTCGGAGTGACTTGTGTCGCTCCTATTAGAACGGGTCCTGTACTACTCAATGGACCGCGACATACCGCGACTTGTCAGGCTGACAAGTCGCCTGACAAGTCGCGCTAATGTGAATGGGCTCTAAAAATTAATATAGTTTGATTAAATTAGTCCATCAAAAAATTTTAATAAATAAAAATTATTTGAGCTTGAATTGGGTCTAAATCACACATGCTTTGAAAAAAATGTCATTAGCTTTAGGTAGTTAAGTGGTTAGCACAGCTGCCTTGCAACAGTGTATTTGGGTGTTCGAATCCCTGAACTACCTACAACTGTATGTTGTTATATATGACAAGCAACACTAATACGGCTTCTCCCCAAAAATGAAACATTGTATATGTGTGAAATTAATATATTTTTGGGGTTGGTTAGATATAGGAAGTAACAATAATATATAGTTTTTTGCATATATATATATATATATATATATATATATATATACACATATGCAAAAAAAACATATATTATTGTTACATTCTATATCTAACCAACCCAAAAATATATTAATTTCACACATATACAATGTTTAATTTTCGGGGAGGAGCCGTGTTAGTGTTCCTTTTCATATATATATATATATATATATATATATATATATATATATATATATACACATAGGCAAATCAATAAATAAAACATATATATATATATATATATATATATATATATATATATATATATATATATATACATATAATTATTTTTGGGTATCTATCTATCTATCTATCTATCTATCTATCTATCTATCTATATATATATATATATATACATATATATGTGTGTGTGTGTTTATATATATATATATATATATATATATATATATATATATATATATATATATATATGTATAGATATATATTTTTTTGTGATTCATATATATATATATATATAGACACATAGATATGTGCAAAAAATAAAAAATAAAAAATAAAAAAAATAAAAAAAAAAATTTATTAGCGCCGGAATAGCGCCGTTTTACCGCGAATTTGCGGCGGTATTTGCCGCAAATTCAATAAAACTCCCACTAACGTTTTCAAAAACGTTATTTTCAGCCTTGTTTATGGTTTGGAGCATGCTCACATGGCTATCTGCCAGAAATTGACTCTGGAGCTATATTTGCATTTTACACTTTTATTAATATCTTTTTTTCTACTTAACATTTTCACACAGTTTAAAAGCAGTTTAGCTCAAAATCATATAACACATCTTTCCCACACATTTTTTATTTTTTTCCTGCCATATTTTGTGATTTTGAAAAAATTAGTCCACCTTTCAGCTGGACTGTTTTTAAGTCCAGTCCTGACATTAGTTGATCTTAATTAATCTCACAGTTGGCGTTATTTTCCGCCCGCCGTTCTTTGAATACCAATTTCAGACTTAAAAATTCGCCGGTTCGCAAAATCCCGCCGAAACGCCAATTCTCCGTACTATGAATCAGGCCCTCAGTGTCATCCACACCACCCTGATTTCCCCCTTTTTGCTTTTTCAGGCATGCGTGCCCAAATAAAATTTATACTTTATACTAATTTGAGTCTCTAGTGCCCTTAGTTGGTCTCTTCTGAGATTGACAGACCACGGTTTGCCATCTCATATCTTTTTTCTTCTGCATTAAACTGTCCAACGGTCACTATGCATGACTTAATTTTTGAGTTATACACTCTCTGGGACTAATTTAATAAATTCCGCATGTTGGGATACTGATTAGGCCAATTTTTTGAACACAACTTTTTGCCCTTGTTTTCAGTACAGTCTTTTGGATCTGTTTTTGATCCCTATGTGCTCATGGCCCATCATTTTTCTTACTTTTTCTACTTAGCATATTTTATTAGATCCCTGTCCAATTGAATTAGTGGTGTTGCCAGGTGACACTCTATGGTAATATTTAATGCTGCACAGGACCTTTTAATTGACATTACATTGTACATCGCTGTTCGTTAAGGTGTGTGGGTACTATTGCCCATTAGTATTTTTCTTTTGGGGGCAGTATGGCATACTGTATTGACTTCAATATCGAACAGGAAATAGAGGTGGCCTTTAACTACCAGGGGGAACCTGATCCCTCCTCTTTAGAACCACTCAGTAATCTGTTTAAACAACATAAAAAACTTGTGATAAAATCTCTAAATAGAAAATGGGACATTGTGTCCCTCCAATCCCACGTTTCACATCAAATTATACCAAGGGGACTTAGAGAGAGACTGATTCCGGCTGAACACCTGCACACCTCCAGATTTCTGGAGGTATGGAAACAGGATTGTATACACATAATGAGTTTAATCATAGAGGAGGAAAAATTGCAGTTACAGGACCTACAAGTCGAGATTGAAGCTAGTACAGCTGCCCTAGAACACTATAAAGACAAAGAAGAATTCCATAAACTCAATGATAATCTTAAGAAAGAGGTAGAAAAAAACTCCAAAAAAATTTAAAAATTACTAAGCAGAACAAATTCAGACAAAATATTACCGACTGTGAAAGTGAAGATCTCTTTTAACCCTACAATAATTAGTAGATCTAGAGGAAAATTTAGGAAAAATAGAAATTCAAGCTGGTATAGGGGACAATCATCAGGAAGTAAATTGGATATAGGGGACAAGTCTGTGACTTTTTTAGTACTGGAAATGGACCTACAACCCGGAGAAATACATCCTCAGCAATCGGAACCATCAAAAGGTATCCAGAGGGAGAAGGCAAATCCAAAAGTCAAAAGCAGAGAGGGCCAACACAAAGTGGGCCCACAAAGATCCACGAGGTCAAACAGTCTAAAAAAACACAGGTAAATATAATACCGGGTGACCTTAAAGTTGTAAACCTCTCTGATTTTGACTTGCAGGAAAGACACATTAGGCTATTAGGTAAGGGACTGTCTTTTGCACCGACCTCCTCTATGACCGAATTTGATGTATTTAATGATGTCTGCCTCTTCCTCAGGAAAGTCATTTTTAAGATATGGCATAGTGTGGAAAGAGAAAATTCAGACAAAGATGTCCCCCTCTCCGAGGAAGACACTGAATTAATAGAAATACTTACCTCCCTACTTTTGGAGGGTGAAGACACGGATGAGGAGACTAAAATAAAAGATCTAGTCAGAAGGGATGCCAACCTCCGTATAAAATCTACGAAGATGCCCTCCCTATCTAAACATAGGAATATTAAGGTCTTTTTGGACTTGGTCCAAGAGGACCTTAAAAAAATTAAGTGGCAAAGGGAGGTAATTGATAATTTGTCCAAAGAGGAAAGAACAGCTTTGAGGGAACTGGCAGAGGCACCTAATGTTGTTATAAAGGGCAGTGACAAGGGAGGGAATGTGGTACTACTGAGCAAAGATATGTACGTCAAGGAAATACAGAGACAGCTGAGTGATATCGGCACTTATAAGAAACTCAGGGATAGTCCCTTTCCCTCCCTTGTCTCTGCCCTTAACCACAAGATCTCTTTAGCGAGGGAAGCTGACCTAATTTCTAAAAAGGAGGCTGATCACCTGATGGTTAAAAACTATAATATCCCCACATTTTATACCATCCCCAAATTACACAAGTCCTTAAGTAACCCCCCAGGGAGACCCATTTTTTCGGCAATAGGGGGTCCCCTTGAAAAAACAGGGAAGTTTATAGACGCTTTAATCAAGGACATGGTGATTAGCCTACCCTCTTATGTGCAGGACACGAGGGATGTCCTCAGGAAATTATCAATGACCCCTGCTATGGAAAAAATACTATTAATAGGCATCGATGTGGAAAGTTTATACACATCGATTCCCCACGAATGGGGTCTAAGAGCTGTCACCCATTTCCTCGACTATAAATTTCCAGGCTTGGGGGCCAACAACGAGTTTGTTGTGGAACTTTTGGAGTTTTTGTTACATCATAATTATTTTCAATTCCTTAACTCATTTTATCAACAGATTAGGGGTACCTCAATGGGGGCTCCGTGGGCCCCAGCCTACGTGTGCCTCCACCTCGGACTCTGGGAGGAGCAGGTAGTATATCCATCCCCAATGTACCTCAGCCACTCCCTCATGTGGCTGAGGTACATTGACGATGTCCTGCTCCTCTGGGGCGGTACCTCCTTTGAACTTGACCAATTTATTAATGAATTGAATAGGAATGACGGGAACATCAAACTTACCTATACTGCGACCCCAAATCATTTACCATTTTTGGACCTGTTGATTTCACTTGAGGATGGAAAGATCAAAACCAAGACCTACCGTAAAGACACGGCCGCCAACACACTGTTGGCAGCAGACAGTCATCACCCTAGACCTCTTATTGAGAGTTTACCTGTAGGGCAGTTTCTTCGTTTGAAAAGAAACTGCTCCGACTCTGCAGACTATCAGACAGAGGCGAGGCAGCTTCACAAACGTTTCAGAGAGAGGGGATATGCACACAAAACAATAAGAAAAGCACGTAAGAAGGTGGCCCTTAAACAAAGAACAAGCTTGTTAGGTGGCCAGGACAATATTGAAGCCAGTTTAAGCTCTAGTGAAACAGCATATCCACAAATTATAACTCCTTACGGTACCCAATGGGAAAAGGTGAGAACAGTCCTCTCAAAACATTGGCAGGTGTTGACTGTATCACCACTAATTGAGCAAATAGTGGGCCCACGACCCCTGTTAACGGCCAAACGAGCCAAGAATTTGAAGGACAATTTATGTCATTCAGAATTTGTTCGCTCTAAGAGTGGCTAACTTCCCTGCCTCCATTGAAAGGGATGTTCCCCTGTGGGCGATGTTCCATATGCAAATCAATAATTAAATCAAAGTCGTTTATGAGCTGTGACGGGCAAAAGGAATTTACAATTAATAGTTTCATCAATTGTCAGACTGAACGCGTGATATACCAGTTAATCTGTCCCTGCAATAAGTCCTATATTGGTAAGACTAAACGCCAATTAAAAGGTACGTATTGCGGAACATATCGCAGACTTTAGAAAGAAGGTGGATAATAAGACTGTGCCCCTCCACTTTCTCGAGCACCATGATGCCAACCCCGAGGGCCTGAGGGTAAGAGGCATATATGCCCTAAAATTACCAGCAAGACGAGGGGATTTTGATAATGTCCTTTTACAAAAAGAAAAAATGTGGATCTATAAAATGGGATCTCTTGTACCCCAAGGACTAAATGTTGAGTTTAGTTTACAACCTTTTTTAATCCCGTGACCCTCGGGGTCTGGCATTGTGTATGCTAAACTTAGAACTGAGAGGTGAGGGGGTACAGCCTCTGCCACCTAACACCTAGGGGATATTTCTATGTCATACTATCTCTATGGAACCTTCAGCTCACATTATATTCCCTTTATATATTATCTCCATGGATCATCTTGGCCTGACCATATTCTTTTAACAGATCTCTCGGTATCACGGTTCATTAATAACAAGTCCTTGTTCCCCTCTGGGGATCTTTGGGACCCTTCCCTTTTTGGTCCATTGTATTTTGGCTTCTGGTTATTTGGGTTTTTCTATAATTGTCGTCATTTAGTGTTTCTAACAATCATGGATTTTCCGTTTGCCTCCATCGTCCTATCTATGGTCCCTTCAGATAAGGAGTAGAGTTGAGCAGACACCTGGATGTCCATGTTCGACGGGTTCGGCCGAACTTTAAAAAAAAGTCTGGGTCCGTGTCCCGGACTTTTGCTGAACTTTTCCCGGACACCAAACCCCATTGAAGTCAATGGGGGACCCGAACTTTCAGGCACTAAAATGGCTCTAAAACACCAAAGGAAAGGGCTAGAGTGCTGCAAATGGCAGCAAAACGTAATTAAGAGCATAGCAAGTGCTCTGCAAACAAATGTGGATAGGGAAATAACTTAAAACAACAAAAAAAAACAGAAAAATAAAACAAAGTTCTTCATCTCTGAAGGACGAGGCCCATATGGAGTAGAAGGGAGGTTGAGGTGGTGGTGGATGTGGCGGTGTAGGTGGAAGCGGCGGTGGAGGAGGACCAGGGCCGGATTAAGAGCATCATGGGCTTGGTGCTGAGGATTTTGAAGGGCCTTAAGGGCCGTGCCTTGGCATGCACCCAGAGGAGGAAGGGTGCAGCCATGCATGCCTAATTCAACATGGAATGCTGTCTCTGAAGCCCATAAACACATCCATGCATCGGCAACTGTCCCTCCTTGTCCGGCCTTCGCGCTGTGTAGTGAGGTTCTGAGGGTGCTACCTGGGGAAGTGAGCATAGAAGCCAGACTTCTGTGTTTACAAGTGACAGAAGAGCGGTAACAGTGAATATGGCCAACCCAGGGCCTATATAAAAGGTAGGGGCCTGGAGCTGCAGCTCCAATAGCCCCTACGTTAATCTGGCCCTGAGGAGGAGGACGAGGAGGAAGACTGCTTCTTTTCACAAATTTTAAATGAGGCTACACCCCAAAAGAGTGAGAAAGAGCAAAAATGGAACAATGGCTGGGTAAGGTCGGTATCCATTGCTATTCTGCACAAGGTACGGAAAAGTCCCGTGGGATCCATGCCTGGTTCATTTTAATGAACGTGAGCTTGTCCACATTGTCTCTGGACAGGCGGCTGCTCTTGTCTGTTATAACGCCCCCAGCCGTGCTAAATACCTGTTCAGATAATACACTGGTTGCAGGGCACACCAGCACCTCCAAGGCGTAAAGGGCAAGCTCAGGCCATGTGCCCAATTTGGAGACCCAGAAGTTGAAGGGGGCAGACCCGTCATTCACTACATGTAGGCGTGTGCACACATACTGCTCCACCATGTTGTTAAAATGCTGCCTCCTGCTAAGACATTCCATCTGAGCTGCTGGTGCTGCTGTTTGTTGTGGCGTGCTGACAAAGCTTTTCCACATTTCGGCCATGCTAACCCTGCCTTCTGAGGTGATGGCGGTGCCCTGGTTGCGTTGGCGACCTCTTCCTCCTCCTCCTCCTCCTCTGCCTTGTGCTTCCACTGTGGCCCCACTGTCAGGTGGGAATGCCAGGAGCATCGCGTCTACCAGCGTGCGCTTGTACTCGCGCATCTTGCGATCGCGCTCCAGTAAGTGAACTAAGGACGGTACGTTGTCCTTGTAACGGGGATCCAGCAGCGTGGCCACCCAGTAATCAGCACAAGTTAGAATGTGGGCAACTTGGCGGTCGTTGTGGAGACACTGCAGCATGTAATCGCTCATGTGTGCCAGGCTGCCCAGAGGCAACGAAAGGCTGTCCTCTGTGGGAGGTGTATCGTACGTGTCCTCTGTATCCCCCCAGCCACGCACCAGTGATGGCCATGAGCTGGCCTGGGTGCCACCCTGCTGTGAACATGGTTCCATCTCCTCCTCCAGCTCCTCCTCCTCCTCATCCTCCTCATCCTCCAGAACTGTGCCCCTGCTGGACAATTGTGTCCCTGGCGTTTGTGTGTGCAGAAACCCACCCTCGGAGCCCCTTGCGAATGACTGCCCTGAAAGCCTTGGAAATGTTATCTCTTCATCCTCCTCCTCCTCCTCATCCTGTGCCACATCCTCTTCCATCATCGCCCGAATTGTTTTTTCAAGGAGGCATAGAAGTGGGATAGTTAAGCTGAGAACGGCGTCATCGCCACTGGCCATGTTGGTGGAGTACTCAAAACAGCGGAACAAGGCACACAGGTCTCGCATGGAGGCCCAGTTATTGGTGGTGAAGTGGTGCTGTTCCGCAGAGCGACTCACGCGTGCGTGCTGCAGCTGAAACTCCACTATGGCCTGCTGCTGCTTGCACAGTCTTTGCAGCATGTGCAAGGTGGAGTTCCACCTTGTGGGCACGTCACATATGAGGCGGTGAGCGGGAAGGCCGAAGTTACGCTGCAGCGCTGACAGGCGAGCAGCAGCAGGGTGAGAACACCAAAAGTGTGCACAGACGGCCCGCACTTTCTGCAGCAGCTCTGACATATCGGGGTAGTTTTTAAGGAACCTCTGCACCACCAAATTCAGCACATGCACCAGGCAAGGGATGTGCGTCAAACCGGCTAGGCCCAGAGCTGCTATGAGATTTCGCCCGTTATCGCACACCACCAGGCCGGGCTTGAGGCTCGCTGGCAGCAACCACTCATTTGTCTGCTGTTCCATGCTCCTCCACAACTCCTGCGCGGTGTGTGGTTTGTCCCCCAAACAGGCAAGTTGTAAAACTGCCTGCTGTCGTTTACCCCTGGCCGTGCTGAAGTTGGTGGTGAAGGTGTTACGCTGTCCAGGTGAGGAGGCGGTAGAGGATGAGGAAGCGGAGTAGGAGGAGTTAGGAACAGGAGGCAAACTGAAGCGCCCTGCAATCCTCGGTGGTGGAAGGACATGCGCCAAATTGCTATCCGCCTCAGGCCTATCCGCCACTGCATTTACCCAGTGTGCTGTTAGGGAGATATAACGCCCCTGACCGTGCTTACTGGTCCACGTATCGGTAGTTAGGTGGACCTTGGCACAGATGGCGTTGCGCAGTGCACACCTGATTTTTTTCGCCCACTTGGTTGTGCAGGGAAGGGATGGCTTGCCTGGAAAAGTAGTGGCGGCTGGGCACGACGTACTGTGGGACAGCCACCGACATAAGGTTTTTAAAACTGTGCGTCTCCCCCAGACGGAATGACAGCAATTCAAAGGCCAATAATTTTGAAATGCTGGCATTCAGGGCCAGGGATCGCGGTTGGGTAGGGGGGTACTTCCTCTTCCTCTCAAGTGTTTGGGAGGTGGAAAGCTGAACGCTTCCACGGGACATTGTTGAGATGGTTGGTGACCCAGGTGGTGGTGTTGCTGACAGATCGTCTGTTTGCCGGGTGGCAGGTGCCGGTATCACTACAGAGGTGAATGAAGAGGCAGAGACTGCAGCAGAAGAGGAAGCAGGAGGAGCCAGAGACGTTTCTTGGTTTTGAAGGTGTGTACTCCACTGCAGCTCGTGCTTTGCACTTAGATGCCTGATCATGCAGGTTGTGCTCAGGTTGAGAAGGTTTATGCCTCGCTTTAGGCTCTGATTGCACAGGGTGCAAACCACTCATGTCCTGTCATCAGCACATTTTCTAAAGAACTTCCACGCTAGAGAACTCCTTTGAGCTGACTTTGGTGCACTCCTTCCCTTGCTGCGTTGGGCAGTAGCAGGCGTAGTGTCTAGGGCACGGCTGCTCCGCTTCTGCACCCTGCTCCCTCTTCTGCTGTGCTGGTGGCTCTGTGCGACCACCGCCTCTTCCTCCAAACCACTCAGGTCACCTGCATGACGTTCATTCCATGTGGGGTCGAGGACCTCATCGTCCTCCACATCATCTTCCACCCAGTCTTCACCCCTGCCCTCCTTGTCGGTCTCCACAATGCTGAACGCCGCAGCAGTTGGCACCTGCGTTTCGTCATCATCGGAGACGTGCTGCGATGGTCCTTGCATGTACTCATCTTGAGAAATAAGTGGTTGGGCATCGCTGCACTCAATCTCTTCCACTTCTGGGGCAGGGCTAGGTGGATGGCCCTGGGAAACCCTGCTGACAGAGTCATCAAAAAGAAGAAGAGACTGCTGTATGGCTTGGGGCTCAGACTGCTTGCCTGATTTGCAAGGGGGTGAGGTGAAAGACGGTTGGACATCAGCTGCAGGTGCCAACTGTGACCTTTCTGCAGTAGACTGGGTGGGAGACAATGTGAAGGAACTGGAGGCACTGTCAGCAGCAAACCAATCTACTATCGCCTCCACTTGTTCTGGCCTCATCACTTCTAGAGGCGTATGATGCCCTACCAAATACTGATGCAGGTTCTGTTGCCTACTCACACTTGAGGAAGGTGTTTCACTTGTGTGTGTAGCTGGCACAGATCGACCACGTCCTCTCCTTGCAACAGGAGCTCTACCAGCAGCACCACGACCCAGGCCACGGCCCCTATTTGACGGTCTCCTCATATTTCTGTAATTTAAGATCTTGCCCTAGAAAGGTGTTTATTGAATAGCGGAACAAAACAACAACAGTATCGCACGGGTGTATCTCACAGTCAAATATGCAAACTATGCCGCAATTTAATGTTTTTTACACCAAAAGGCAAGGGATGTGCGTCAAACTGTGTATCTCACACGTACAAACACAGACTAGGCCCGATTAAATTTTTTTCTACCCTAAAGGAAGGATGAGGAAGAGGAGTAGGAGGAGTTGGGAACAGGAGGCAAACTGAAGCGCCCTGCAATCCTTGGCGGGGGAAGGAGATGCGCCAAACTAATTTAAAAGGTGTATCTTTTAAAATGTAAAAGGATTTTGTTCACTGCACCCCAAAAAGATTGTGTTCACTGCACCCCACAAAGATTGTGTTCACTGCACCCCAAAAGGATTTTGTTCACTGCACCCCAAAAATATTGTGTTCACTGCACCCCACAAAGATTGTGTTCACTGCACCCCAAAAGGATTTCGTTCACTGCACCCCAAAAAGATTGTGTTCACTGCACCAAGATTGTGTTCACTGCACCCCAAAAAGATTGTGTTCACTGCACCCCAAAAAGATTGTGTTAACTGCAGCCCACACACAGCAAAATGGATGTGGATCACTGACACCTGCCTATCTCCTATCCCACACCACACAGCAATATCGATTGTAGTTTGTAGAACACACTTTCCCTAAAAATCAGCAAACTCTATCCCTAACAGGATTGATAAGAGATCGTAGATCGGGACTGAGTGCAGAGTGCAGACCCCACCCCACACAGCAATATCGATTGTAGTTTGTAGAACACACTTTCCCTAAAATTCAGCAGACTCTATCCCTAACAGGATTGATAAGAGATCATAGATCAGGACTAAGTGCAGACCCCACCCCACACAGCAATATCGATTGTAGTTTGTAGAACACAATTTCCCTAAAAATCAGCAGCAGCCTCTCCCTAAAATGCCTACAACTCGCCCTGCCTAAAACACTCCGACCTGTCCCTCAATTCTATCCGGACACAAATGTTTTTTTCCTGCCTGTCTGTCCCTAATCAGCAGCCAGCACGTTGATGTGTGCTCTCTCCCTGATCTAAGCAGCAGAATGACGCCGCTGCGGCGCTGCCTCGAACTTATAAAGACTTGGTCACATGCTTCAGACAGCCAAACACAGCTACTGATACATTTGCAGGCATGGCTGGGATGGCTTAAGGCACACCAGTTAAACGCTTGTTGATTGGCTGTTGAAAGCCCGCCATGAAAAGCGTGCCAAAGCATGCAAAACCCGGAAATAAAACGACCGAACACGGATTTTTACCCGAATATACAGTAAAGTGTCCGTGTTCAGGTAAAAAAAATCCAATTATTCGGTACGAACACGAATAATACAGTCCGTGTTCGCTCAACACTAATAGGGAGTAACAGGTTCTTATTTAGAACCAAGGAACACATAGCCTTGATTGAAACAGCAATGTACTTATTGTGAGGGATTAGCTCGGTGGCGGGTGTGGATGACCCCTTGGGGGGTGCGTTTTCACAGAGAGATAGCCGAGAAGTGCTTGCAAACAACAGTTTGGTTTATTAATGCAATTTTCTTCACCAGACTGCAAGCGTCAAAAACAGCAAAATAAAATAAAACAGAAAATAAATCCTTGCCTCTGTGGGCGGCTACCTTCTCACACTGGAACCTACCTAAGAGTCTGTCCCCAACCTACTGTTGGGCAGACTTTCTTATCCTACAGCGGATACTCAACAGTCCATGTTTTATTCCTTCACACAGCAAATGTTCATTTAACAGGTCCCTTTACTCTTCACAATGAGAATGTCTCTTTGCTTGTCTCTTCACATGGCAAACATTCCTTTATTTCTTCCACATAGAAATAGTTCATTTTCTCACCTTTGAGAAGTCTTCACAACTGGTTACCCTCCTTAGTGCACATCACTTCAGGGGGTCTTCTCCCATGCTCACACAGCTTGTCGGGAGGCACACGTATGACTGTCCTCCTTCTCCCAGCCCACAAGGCTTCAGGAGACAGCTTCCGGAGGCAGCAGTCCTTCTCCCAGGCTTCCTCAGCGTCGGGAGGCACACATCTGTCTGTCCTCCTCTCCCAGCCCACACGGCGACAGGAGGCAGCTTCCTTAGACTTCCTTTGGACAAATTATAGATTCCTTAACTTCCTCATTCTGAACAGCTGAAGTCTGTTCAACGTCTTTAGACCTTTCTGCTGGCTTCTGCAGCCGACACCCTATAGTAATTGGTGAATTGTATCTCCGATCTGTGACAACACTCACAGATTTACCTGACTTCCTGTCACATACCCCCCCCCCCTCTTGTTTCAACCCTAGGATTGGGACACATATTTCCAGGCACGCATGTGTCAAGCACTGCTGACTCTCACTGATAAGCCTCCTATTATCTTCAAGCTTCCGGATGAAACTGTTTCTGTCATCTTCATTGACAGATTTCTCATAAATGTCACACAGTTTGTCTCTCATCTCATATACACATTCTTCAACTGCATTTTTGGCATCATTTTGCTCCTTCTCGTTTCTGTCATCTTCATTGACAGATTTCTCATAAATGTCAGACAGCTTGTCCCTCATAACCGTCTGTCCTATCCACCAAGGAGGTCCGTGATCCATAGGCAACTCAATTGTGCTAGTCTTAAAGTCTTCAACATTCTTAAGACGCCTCTCTCTGCAATCCATAAATGTTTTCCACAAAACTTTGAGAACCTCTGCTTCACTAAGCTTTGTTCCAAGTAGGGACTCTTGACGTCCCTCTGTGACTTGAGTTGCCTCTCCATACAGCTGTACACAATCATTGACTCTTTGTTTCTTGAGCTTAGCTTGCTCTAAGATGCTGTGCAGAGGGCCTTCCATTTGCCACAACAGGCTGTCACACATTTCTTCAAAGTGACCCCTGTTCATTTTTCCAGCGACATCATCAACTTTCCTTCCACCAACATATGGGTCAAAGGCAACAACACAGTTGAACCCAGCGATCTGGGTGGTATCCATTATAGACCTCCTCTCTGCATCAGTGAAGAAGCATGTAACTGCAACACATTCTTTTACAGGTTTCTTCAATGCACTTTCTGCTGAACTATTTGACCGCTCAAGGTCACCTAGTTCCTTTTCTCTATCTGAATTCCACATGGAATGTATCTCAAGATCACGATCAAACTTCTGCCACCTGTCTTTCACCAGTTCCATTTTGGAAATATTCCCTGAAAGGCACTTGAAATTCATTTGCTTCACGTTTTCACCAATAGCCTTAGTTTTCTCCACTAGGTGGTGTTTGCTTTTTTCTCCCAGATTTATATCACTTGCTTTGGTTTTCTCCGCTTTAGTTTTCTCCACTAGGTTTTCAGTCTGAACTGAGAAATCATCACATTTCTTACACAGCTCCTTTATTTGCTGAAGCTCTAATGATACATTTTCCAATGCTTGAAGTTTTTGAAGGAACGGTTTATTCCAAAGGGGTGATTCAAGCCACATGTCATCACATTTCTGAGGCTCACTCAGGACAGACCCCAAAACACTGATCCTTTTAAAAACTGCATTAGGCACACTATCCCCTCTTTGGGACAGATCCTCTGTTGCCTGTAATTACTCTTCAAGTTCCTGCAACGGAATCTTCATTTCTTCTACTTGCTGTTCTAGGGCTCGTTTAGACTTTTCTAGCTCCTGAACGCTTTTCCCAACATCATCCTTGGAGCTGACAAAATCTTCCATTTCTGTACACAGCTGTTGGTTAACTCTTTCTAGTTCAACCTTACACTCTAGAGCTTCCTCCAAAGATCGAGCCAAGAACAGGGCTTTGCTCTCGTTATCACGCGCCTCTGTTTCTGCACGGTCGCGTTCTTCTGCATATTTTGCAGACACAGTCTTCTCCTCACCAAGCATCTGATCAAACTTCTTTTTCACATTTTTAACACACTCTAATGAACCAACGCTTTCTTCCATGCGTTTTTTCATATCTCCTATCTGAGCTTGCAATGTTGCAACTTGCTCTGATAGGTTTTTCTTTGCTTCCTCCTCCTCTTTTAATTGTTCCAGGAAGCCATTTCTCTCATTTTCCATTTGTTTGAGCTTTGTGCTAAAACTCAGCCTTTGATACCTCTCTTCCTGTAAGAGTTCCTGCGTGTCTTGCAGCTGCGATTCCAAGATAGAAAAATCTTCCGCAATTTCTCTAGATTTGCTGTCTGCTTGAGAAAGCTGATTTGTGACATTGTCCAACTCAACCTGCAGTCGGTTTGCCTTCTCTGACAGCTTAGCACACAATCGGTCACCTTCTGACACCTTGACTTGCGATTCCAGAAGCTGTGCCTCTACTTTTTCCCTCTTATGTTCACAATCTCCTTTTCCCTGCATAAGAGCCTTCACCTCATTGGCTAGTTTCTGGGAATGAGACTGTAATTCTGCCACACCGGCTTCTTTCTCCTTTAACTACTGCTGGAAACGTTGGGCTTCACCTTTCCAACTTTCACAGTCAGTACGCAATTCATCTACCACATTGCTCAAAGTGGTGAGCTCACACACAGTACTCAGTAATTTAGCCTCTCTTTCACTTTTCTCCTTGTCGCTGAGCGACAATGTCGTTTTCAGAGCAACATTCTGTTCCCGCACCCCCTGCAGGTCTATTTTTGTAGCTTCCAAAGACTGAAGACTTTTTTCCAGCTGATTACGCAACTCCAACATATCACACATACTTTGCTTCTGCAAAGTCTGAATTTTACTTTCCTTTTCCATGAGGATGGTATCTTTCTCCATTATAGTCTCTCTGCGTTTGTGCAACTCGGAAAAAAGAAGAGCAGTGGATTCTTCCCACTGGAACACCTGAGCCTGCAAGTTTCTATGCTCCATCCTAAGCAACTCCAGGGCGTGTTCCTTTTCTTCCATTTTCCGTTGCAAGGCATCCAGCTCAGCCCTGCACACATACTCGGTTTCCTCCAAACTGATTGCCTCCATTGGCTGCTGGCGTCTCTGTTTCCAGCCTGCCATGCTCTCTTGGTGAGCCTTTTGTTGAGCTGCAAAGCTCCACTGAAAATCTGCATTTACCTCAGTGTTGCTAGGGACAACAACCTTTCTCTTTAGCCGATTCCGTTCAGGCATGGATGGGGCTGGTTCAGACGGTAGCATCCCCTCCATCCATAGAATCCGGTCTCTCATTTCAGCGATACTTGCATCTTTCAGGCGTTTTGATCGCCCCATCTTTAGTCACTCCACAAAAAATTGTTTCAAAGTCCAGCAAAACTTTTAAGACCACTGTCTCTTTAAAACTTAGTAGTTTTTTCTCTCTCTTGCAGGATCTCCTTTCCTGTACACATAGTTTGTGCAGTCCCTTGCACCAGACACAGTTCATCAAAAATTTTGAGACCGCTGTCTCTTTAAAACACGTTTTTTTCTCTTTCAGGATCTTCTCTCCTGCACACATAGATTGTGCAATCTCATGCACCAGACAAAGTTCATCAAACATATGCACTTCTTTGCAGGGAGCTCTGCTTCTGCCCACTGCATACCTCCACCATATGTGAGGGATTAGCTCGGTGGCGGGTGTGGATGACCCCTTGGGGGGTGCGTTTTCACAGAGAGATAGCCGAGAAGTGCTTGCAAACAACAGTTTGGTTTATTAATGCAATTTTCTTCACCAGACTGCAAGCGTCAAAAACAGCAAAATAAAATAAAACAGAAAATAAATCCTTGCCTCTGTGGGCGGCTACCTTCTCACACTGGAACCTACCTAAGAGTCTGTCCCCAACCTACTGTTGGGCAGACTTTCTTATCCTACAGCGGATACTCAACAGTCCATGTTTTATTTCTTCACACAGCACATGTTCATTTAACAGGTCCCTTTACTCTTCACAATGAGAATGTCTCTTTGCTTGTCTCTTCACATGGCAAACATTCCTTTATTTCTTCCACATAGAAATAGTTAATTTTCTCACCTTTGAGAAGTCTTCACAACTGGTTACCCTCCTTAGCGCACATCACTTCAGGGGGTCTTCTCCCATGCTCACACAGCTTGTCGGGAGGCACACGTCTCACTGTCCTCCTTCTCCCAGCCCACACGGCTTCAGGAGACAGCTTCCGGAGGCAGCAGTCCTTCTCCCAGGCTTCCTCAGCGTCGGGAGGCACACATCTGTCTGTCCTCCTCTCCCAGCCCACACGGCGACAGGAGGCAGCTTCCTTAGACTTCCTTTGGACAAATTATAGAAGCCTTAACTTCCTCATTCTGAACAGCTGAAGTCTGTTCAACGTCTTTAGACCTTTCTGCTGGCTTCTGCAGCCGACACCCTATAGTAATTGGTGAATTGTATCTCCCATCTGTGACAACACTCACAGATTTACCTGACTTCCTGTCACATAATGTACAGTATATATTTTGTTTTTTATGTGCACTTGTATCATGTTCTGTCACTGTTGCAGCGTTTTTAGTCTGTACTGTTTTTTATTTATTATTATGGTTACCTTTCCGCATGGTTGACGGTGATCACAGGGTGATATGATTCTTTTTTTCAACCTCTGAGAAGTAAACAAATGTATACATTGTTGTCATGCCATGTGGAGTTGTAGTCATGACGCTGGTGGAATGGATGACGCCATAAAAGTATATCTGCTAGATGTGATATCGCAGTGACATCTGGTGGAAGAGGAGTGTAACTGTTGCTCCATCAGATTTGCCTGACATGCACATCGGTATTCAATGAACCAATTTTGGCTAATTATTGTTGCTATAAAATATGGCGCCACCTAGGTCCACGTTAGCTCTGAGGAAACTGACGTTTTAGTCGGTGAAACGCATCAGCGTTAAGCGTCCACCACATCGCACATTGTGTTATTGCCTGTCCCTGGGTCTGTGGATTCCTGTCTACTCATCTTTTGGCTGTTCCCCTGCATGCACCTGGCAAACCGGTAAACCGGATATGACGTAAGTCGGTCACCTCTGACCTGGTAGTCTATCCACCGGCGCTGGTGTAGCTCAACGCACGGGTTGAACGCCTTATCAGCGACACCACTGACCGGACAATTCGGGCAACCAGACCAAACTACGGACTTCTGCAGCCCTTATCCCCAATCTAATGGCTGAATCCATTTGCCTCACTGAGTTATCACAGCCACAGGTAACCGCTGTTTGCGAACCTCTACACTTGTGATTGGGTTCCGTTACTGGGATCATCACGGCTTCCCTGCCAGATACCTAGCCTGTGTTAGCCGAAGTCTGGCAAGAATCAGATCCAGTTGTTTCATGACATACATATTACAATTATATTAGCTCTTCTGAAGCCCTGAACAGGAACTGTGTTCTCCATTGTGATTTATGACCTAGAGGGGTCTCCACGCTACGGACCATTGCTGTTGTGATTATATTTTACTTTCACCCATCACAGACCTTTTTTGCTTCAGCATTGAGCACCATCATCTCTCTGTATTTGAGTTATTTTTCAATATCACATGGAACTTTGATTTTGGTATCAGCCAGTGATGTAGCGGGACATTGAGCTCTTAGTACATATTTGAGAGGTCCTCCCACATCACCGAACAGGGTAATCAACTCACATTGTGTGTTGATGCATGTTTGGTCGTGATATTATATCTTCCACACATTTGGGTCATTATGCAATTTGTTGTGCCTGCAGGCCTTCTCCAATAGGCCGTTTGAGCCACCATTGCACTTATTGACGTCTTTTCCAATGGGTTTAGATATAATGTTTTGAGTCTATATAGCACATGTGCTTTGGTGTATTTTACTGTTTTTAAACTGTCTTGTCATTCAGTGTCATCCACACCACCCTGATTTCCCCCTTTTTGCTTTTTCAGGCATACGTGCCCAAATAAAATTTATACTTTATACTAATTTGAGTCTCTAGTACCCTTAGTTGGTCTCTTCTGAGATTGACAGACCACGGTTTGCCATCTCATATCTTTTTTCTTCTGCATTAAACTGTCCAACGGTCACTATGCATGACTTATACATGAGTTATACACTCTCTGGGACTAATTTAATAAATTCCCCATGTTGGGATACCGATTAGGCCAATTTTTGGAACACGTATGCTGTGTTGGTTTGTTTCCGGGATTCTCGAAGCTTCGGGTGTAATGGCAAATCGGGCTAGCAAAGCTTCTTTTACCCGGTCGTAGTCTTTAGAGTCCTCGTCCTCCAGGGCCCAATATGCATCCGCCGCTCTGCCAGTTAAATTACTCACCAGTAAGACGACCCAATCTTGGGACAGTACTTCATGTATCTGTCATAGTCTCTCAAAGTCCTGCAGGAATGCTTCAATTTCCTCCTCTCCTTCCTTAAATAGTTTGAACGCCCGAAAGGGCAACTTACGGAAAGTCGCTGCATCTTTAGGCGTTTTCTCTGATTGCCGCATTTCTGCCAATCTCTGCTCATGTTGCTGCTCTCGTTCTCTCTCTCTTGTCACTCATCCTGCAGCTGGATGTCTCTAATGGCATTCTGTATGGCGGTCTCTGATGGGTTAGCACCATATAATGCCAACCGCTCTCAAACTCGTTGCTCAAACAAGTCTTCAACTGACCGGGGTCCTGCATCACCATCCCTCTGATCCATCTCGGCTAGCTCACTGATCAGAGTGGCCTTGTTCTTTGTCCCACCGGTCCCTCCACGGCTCTCAAGTAAGTCTTTCAGCGTGGCTCTCCTGCATGCTGCATAGCTGGTCATTGACTGTGGTGGTTTGGAGTATCCCAGTAACTGGAGAGAAAATCCCACCGCTGCCAATCAATGTAACAAGACCCTTGCTCGCTCGCCTCCGCTCTCCCGACACTCCTCTGTTTCTAGTGAGTCAGCTTGCAGATCGCAACGTCTGATGGTTCGGTCAACCAAGGCTCCGGGATCCGAACTACAGCTATGTGCCATTCGGAATCCAGTAGAACAAACACCAGGCAGATTGTATGTAAGTTCAAACAGAAAGATAATTTATTGGAAGTAAACAGCACACTTTTATACAGAATTTGGAACATCCCACCCCCAACAACCGCTTTCCTATTGGTCAATTGCACAGTACATGCCGTTCTCCTTCAGGTCCTCCTTAGCCATGCAAACGAGGACTTGAAAATGAGTCAGCAGGGATTGGCCCATTAGCTTGAGTAGAAGGACTGTTATGTGTAATGAGACAGAAGCCCCCAGGGGGCAATCGATGTACACAATAGCCAGACACGGAACAATGGGAGGTCGTCAGCAATCAGCATGAGACAGGGCAATCCACATTCTCTCCCAATACACAAACAAAAGGAAAGCCTCTCTGACACTGAAAGATATGTAACACACACAGCACTCAGAAATCACAGACCTCATGGCAAATGGGAACAAATCTCAATATTTCTACATGGAGACATTGCTGACAAATATGAAGCAATCCAAACCATCCAGCATCTGTCCTTAAATTCCAGTGACGGTGAACATCGTCACACTTGTGATTTATGTAAATAATGAAACACATCCAAAAGATTATATAATATATAGAGCCACAAATTTCCAACCAGTGACTATGGATAGGTGGCAATAGTGGGTGCTCGGGGCTCCCGGTGGGACGGGAGCCCCGGTAAAAGCCGCGGAAGGCGGCGGGAGGCGTCCCCTCCCGCCCCCCCGGGTAACGATCGAGTGGCTCCCGAGCCGCATCGATCGGTACCGACGGAAAGCCGACCGTCGGCTTCAAACAACGGTACCGGGATGATGCCTCTAGCTAGAGGCATCATCCCGGTATACCCCCGCAAAGTTTACGACGTCATATGACGTCGTCCTAGGGGGAAGTGGTTAATCAGACAGCGATGTACATCGTTTTTATTGTGTGGGGGTGCAGTGCACAATCTTTTTGCCCTAAACTGAGCCCAGTGAGGAGGAGGGAAAAAAAAAAACTTTTATCAGCCTGTTAGGTTGGCGGCGTGTGGCGTGTAGCGGCCATGTAATGAAAGCTCAGTGCATATGTGTCTGCTTAATCTGCATTTAAAAAACGTTTTTTTCTTCATATTTTACTGTGACTTACAGTGTTTAGACATTGCTGTTCTAATCTGCTATTCAACAAGCACCAATTTAAAGGGAAAACTTTTTTTTTCCATTTTTTCCTTTATATGTTACTGTGAGATAAAGCCTTTAGACACTGCTGTGTTCTAATCTTATCACGTACCTGGTGGAGACCAAGCTGTAGAGAGGGCTTCTTTTGCACCTCCTGTCCAACACCCCTGGTAGAGATGACAGGCGGTGTAGGACACAGAGTGGCACGAGGGCCGATAGAGCAGGTGGTGTCTTGACAGAAGACTGATGGCTGTGGATCACCGGAGGAACACCTGGAACTGGAACTCGGTGATGCTGGATGAGAAGGCAGGAGCGAAGCCAGAACACAAGCCAAGCAGTCGTCAACAGCCAGACAGCACAGCTACAGGAACGTGAGACAGGAGCGGAGTCAGAATACAAGCTGAAGTCGGTACACAGTCTGGCAGCGAGGTACAAAAGCATAAGGCAAAAGCAGGGTCAGACACAAGCCGAGGTCACAGGTAGGCAGGCAGGAATCCAAAGGAAAGTCAAGGGCAAGCCGGGTTGGTATAACAGGTAATCCAGTAGCAAGTCAGGGCACAGGTAAACAGGAACAAGCTGAAAGACCACTCAGCAATATGCTCCTGTCACAGCTCAGTATAAATAGGCCGTTTGGCGCCAATTACGTGTGCATGTTGCGTACGCGCCTTCGCGCATGCGCATTCGCACATTCCTTCCTGTGTGCCTGTGCATGCGCACAAACATCTGTTTGGGTCCAGCTGAGCATCTCTTACAAATCTGCTCTTCAAAAATCACCAATTAGAGGGAAAAATAAAAATGTTATTTATTATTACTGTTGTTCTATTACGCTTTTCAATAAAAACCCATTTAGGGAAAAAAAAAAAATTGCGGCCTAGTCTGCATATGTAACTGTGAGATACACCCGTTGTATACTGTTGTTCTATTCCGCTATTCAATAAACACCCATTTAGGGTAGAAAAAATTTAATTGCGGCCTAGTCTGCATATTTTACTGTGAGATACACCCGTTGGATACTGTTGTTCTATTCCGCTATTCAATAAACACCCATTTAGGGAAAACAAATTAAATTGTGGCCTAGTCTGCATATTTTACTGTGAGATACACCAGTTGGATACTGTTGTTCTATTCCGCGATTCAATAAACACCCATTTAGGGGAAAAAAAATTAAATTGCGGCCTAGTCTGCATATTTTACTGTGAGATACACCCGTTGTATACTGTTGTTCTATTCCGCTATCCAATATACACCCATTTAGAGAAAAAATATTTTTTTTTGAACATTAAATTTTTATTGAGATTTTTCAAGAACAGGGTTATGCAGAAAACATTGCAGATCATAGCATTGAGATAACAGTAACATCGAGTGAGACGTACAGCGTACTAACATTCTATACATCCATGACTAAGTAAAACAAGCAAACAATAGGGTTTTGCATATTGTACTCATTTCTTAAGTTAGTCTATTTCAAAGTTGAGGGGGGGGAGGGGTGAGGGGGGGGGAGGAGGAGGAAGAGAGAAAGAGAGGAAGAAGAAGAAGAGGGAGGGGACGAGGTGGAGGAGGGAGGGGGGGGAGGAGAGGGAGAGAGAGAGAGAGAGAGAGGGGGGGGGGAATGAGGGGGGGAGTTGAGATGAGAGGGGGAGGGGGGGAAGAGATAAGGAGCAGAATAGGAAGGCGATGTGGATAGGAGGAAGGAGACAAGTGGGAAGGGAAGTGAGGAGAAGGGGGGAGAGAAGGCCGTGGAAGAGAGGAGGATAGGGAACAATGGGGGGGGAGGGGGGGGGAGGGAGGGGGAACAGATTGGGGGGGATGGAGGGGGGGAGGAGGCAGAAGAGTGGTGGAGGAAGGTGAGGATGGTAGAGGGGGGGGGAGGAGGAGGAGAGAGATGAAGGGGAGAAGGAAATGGGAAGAGAAAGAGGAGGGAGGATGCAAGTCGCTATATTAATCAATCATTTATAAGTGGTGCACTGTACACTCTATTAATCCTTGGGTCTGCAGCAGTATAACAAATGTAGTACTATCGGGTCTACAGTAAAGAACTATAATAGGTGGATAGTTCAGGGGGGGGGGGGGAGGGTGGTCAGCTCAAACATGTTATAGATACGTAGATACATGTAGATACATAACTCAATTTCAAACTTCAGAATTCCAAGAATGCCACAACTTCCAGTTTTTATCGTTGTCAGATCCTTTGCCCGCCTTACGAGCAAGCACTGTCTCATACATTTGATTGGTCTTTACTAGATCCAAGACCGTGGATACGCTAGGTGTCTCAGCCTCCTTCCAATTACGAGCTATTAAACCTCTAGCAGCCAAGAGGACATGCGACACCACACACCTACAATCCTTGGGAAATTTGTCTATGCCCACATTTAGAATGGCTAGGGCTGGGGAAGGTCGGGTGAGAACACCGGTGATATCTGAAATAATGGAAAACAGCTTGTTCCAGAAGCTGGTTAGGTGTTTGCAGGACCAAAATACGTGTTTAAGGTGGGCTATCTCCCCACACTCCCGCCAGCATAGAGGAGAGTGCTCTGGCATGAATTTAGACAGTCGGTATGGTGTGAGGTACCAACGCAAATTAATTTTCTGAGAGAGTTCCCAGTGGTTTACACAGGAGGAAGCGGATCTGACGGAGCGAAGTGCGGTTCGCCATTGTTCATCAGTGAATACCTCACCCAGATCCGCCTCCCATTTAAGCAGAGGAGCAGTCTTATGAAACACCAGCTTCTGCTGGAAACAATTGTAGAAAATAGACGTGCCTTTCGCCCTCCGCGAGGTGCCCAACAGAAACATCCATCCCGCAGATGGGAGATATATGTGAGGGGACGGTAGAGAGCGGAGCAAGTGGGAAATGCTCACGTATGTGAGGAAATCGTTAGGGTGAAGGCCATATGTGGTCTGCAGCTGGGAGAACGGTTTCATGGTGGTGTTGCTCAGCAAACAGTCAACCGTGGAGATACCTCTCGCCACCCAATGTTTAAGAGATACATGGGGCAGAATTAGTTCTAGGACATGAAGGGGTACGGGCACCTTCACACGCAGAGAATGGTCCAGTGTGGACGAGGCAAACTCCCTCCAAGCCAGGAGAGAAGCTTGAATCGACAAAGGCTTGTCCTTTAGTGGCATGGGGCGCCACCTATCAGCCAAAAGCACCGATCGCAGGGAGGAAGAGGCACAGAACTCAGCTTCCATAACAACACTCCATACAGTCTCATGCTCAGAAGAGACCCAAGCACGTAACTGGGCTAGGTGCGATGCCAATAAGTAGTCCTTGACATCCACCATGCCCATTCCTCCCGCCGACCAATGCTTAACTAAGAGAGCATGCTTACTCCTAGGGCGCCTCCCCCTCCACACCAGACCCTTCAAAGCAATCTGCAGCTGTGTAATATATTTGCGCGGGATAGGGACCACTAATGTTCTAAAGATATAAAGGATTTGTGGTAAAATAAGCATTTTAAAACTTTATCTCACAGTAACAAAATTTTTGAAATTCGTGCACACTCGTCAGCTATTCTAGTTATTAAGGGTGGTAGGTTGGCCTCAACTAATTGTGAAGGTTTCGGGGTTAATTGGATACCTAGATAAGGAATGCTATGCGTTTTCCACGTATACGGATATTGTGCGGCCAGAGAATTGCATTGCTTCGGTGGTATAGCTATCGGTAAAATAAGCGATTTTGCGAAATTCACCTTATAGTATGACACCAGACTAAATCTCTGCAGTAAATTGTGAGTTGCGGCCAGGGATCGTACAGGATCTGTTAAAAAAATTATGACATCGTCTGCGAACAGGTTCACTACATGATGTCTGGAGCCTATTCGTATGCCGCTTATGTTGCATGAGGACCGAACTGCTTCCGCTAGTGGTTCAATTAACAAATTAAAAATTGAGGGGGATAACGGACATCCCTGTCTAGTACCATTCGTTATGGAAAAAGGCTGAGACAGCATACTGGAGGTGTACACCCTAGCAGATGGATTCGAATATAAAGCAAGAATTGCTGAGGTGATGGGGCCCTGAAAGCCGAACTTCAGCAAGACTTGAGACATGTATGCCCAATGCACTCGGTCGAATGCCTTCTCCGCATCCAAGGACAGCAGCAGAAAAGGCATCCGACCAGAGCTCGCTTTTTCAATGAGGCCGATCACCCTTCTAGTAGCATCAGAGGTCTGGCGTCCCCGCACGAACCCAGCCTGGTCCGCTCGGACCAGGCCAGGCAGGACAGGGTGTAGCCTCAGCGCAATAACTTTTGCATACAATTTCACATCCGTGTTCAGGAGGGAAATTGGTCTGAAATTCGGGGGGATGTAGGTTCTTTCCCCGGCTTAGGCAAAGTCACAATGTAGGCCTGCAACATTTCTTGTGGTAGGGAGGCAGAGGAGACAGCATTTTCGAACACTGGCGACAGGTGCGGACTAAGCACCTCACCAAATAATTTGTAATAGAGGTTGGGCAAACCATCGGGGCCTGGTGATTTCCCACTCGGCAACGTACGGATAACTTTCAGAATTTCAAGGGGAGAGATCGGAGCGTTCAGAGCCCGAAGTTGGTCGGGGCAGAGGCGGGGCAGGTTAATGGAGGACAAAAAGAACGAAATGGATTGATCCGTAGGTTGCGGAGTGGAAGGGTCATCCTTTAAATTATATAGAGAGCTGTAATAGCTTGCAAAAGAGTTTGCAATAGCCTGAGGGTCCATTATTTTCGCCTTGGTAACCGGATCGAGCAAATGTGCGATTTTGTTACTGACCCTTTTCGCCTTCAAGCGGTTGGCCAAAACCTTGCCCGCCTTGTTGCCCTGTGAGTAGTGGGAGAGTTTGAAAGCCCTGAAGAGCTTGTCTTGATTGGCAATTAAAAGTTGACGGAGATCTAATCTGAGGCGGGATAGCTTTTGGGCTAGCGGTTGAGAGGGGGAAACCTTATTCAAAGGTTCCAATTTTTTGATCTCTTCCAGAATGTTATCGATCTGCTGACTCCTCTGCCTCTTAAGCCTAGAACAAAGCTGTATAAGAATACCCCGTATGAAAGCTTTGTGAGCGCACCACACAGTCGCATGATCCGCCACAGAGCCAGCATTATCACAAAAATACTCTTTCAAACATTTAGCGATATATTCAGCATGATGTGGAGATTCCAAAACTTGGCTGTTGGCTCTCCATAGATACGCAGGACCAGGTGCCCCGGACTCACGCAACACTACGGAGACCGGGGCGTGGTCCGACCACGTAATAGCGTGTATTTCTGCAGACTCTGTCATCTGGAGCAAACGTTTATCAACCAAAATCATGTCAATGCGAGAGTATGAATTATGACACTGGGAGTGGTAAGAATAGTCCCTTTCGCCCGGGTGTAGACACCTCCACGCATCATACATGTCCATAGAGTGCAATAAAGGCTGTAATGCTGGAGGAGCACGCCGGGGAGAGGAGGTGGTATCAATTTGCGGGTCAGACGTGATGTTAAAGTCCCCACAGATCACAACAGAACCTCGCCTCAGGGATGAGGCCATACGCAGAATCTTCCTCCAGAAGCGGAGTTGATGTGTATTGGGGGAATAGGCATTGATCAATGTCAGTGGTACATTATTCACTTCACATATAACTATGATATACCTGCCATTGGGATCTGTTTTAAGATCTATTAATGAAAATGCCACAGAGTCTCTAACCGCAATCAGTACTCCTTTCCGTTTTTGCGAGGTAGAGGCCTGGAAGACGTGCGGAAAGTTCTTGTGAGCTACAGTAGGGGCGGAAATCTGATGTAAGTGGGTTTCCTGTACAAAAACACAAGAGTAAGAACAATAAGACAATTACCCCAGAGGGGAGTGTCAAATAATCTCACCCACTCGGCGCTAACGTGCTTAAGCTACATAAAATAGCCAAAAAACATAGGGCGGTAAACCCGTCACTGTTAAGATCAATTAAAATTGATAATACAATCACCAATAATAATATTAAAACCTCTCGGATCTCAGCTGCTGTTATATATATATCTCAAACTGTAAAAAGGTGTGTACATATAATATATCACATGCATACACTAACAGCGCTTAAGTTAAAATCACAAAGTCCATTGTGTGATAAATTGATCGAATATTATCCAGCTTGTTATCATCTGCGGTTGTCACAGTCCTATATGTGTATATTAAGTGCTCTGATGATAACAAAGTGAGGAGCCCCTTCACCACACCGGCATGCCCCCCCAAGCAGTGCCCACGTACCTCACTGAGGGGGAATATACGCCCAACTAGATGCGATCAGGATGGACTGCCTCACATGTGATAAGCCAGGAACTTCCCACAGGCACCGCTCACAATAGGACATAGAAAGAGCAGGCCAATCATACACCTTTTCAAGTACAGCTCCAGACTTCCTCCCGACTGCAGGCTAGATCACTCCATATGAGCCATATCATGCATAAATAAAAAAAGCGCTCATAGCGTAACTCTATCAAGCATGCGGAATTTATTAAATAACTCAAAGAATACACTCACAAACGAAGTATAAGCAAAGGCATCCAAAGTAAAAGCAGATAAAATCGAATTGCTGTCCCGGACCGGACTACCTGTACGGCTCCAGCCGTCCCCTTCGTGGAGCCGAAGTTGCGGCTAAAACACCGTGTAACCTCCGGGTTCCGACTTCCGGGTTCGGCGTGACGTCAGACGTCCGGGACGTAGGGTTGCTATGGTCACCGCGTGTCCACGCCCTAACGCGTTTCGTCATTGGCTGACTTCAACGGAGGGCGTGGACACACGACGACACCTCTCCTCTTTATAGTATACAAGAAAGGGCGGAAGCACAACTCGGGAGGCATCCATTACTGGCAACACCAGACATTTACATCGTCCCTCCTCTCCACTCCAGTGTCTTCCTACCCCTGCTTGTATCCAATCCTCTGACATACCGGGCGATGTTAACCCTGTAACTTCCGCCAGAGAAACGATATATGGAGATTACAGCCCGCAGCTGCCCTCAGTCACGGCCATAAAAAATATCTCCATGGTAACCATGCAACATTCTTATAGTGCAATAAAACACAATAATACTATATCCCACATTGTATGTAGCGTTACGTGCAAAACCACTGAGCACATATTCACAGTGAGAATTAAATTTAAAGATACCCAAAACTCTCCATATTCCCTCTCCTCCCTCCAGGGGAATGGGAGGGCTAGTATACCTTCTGGGAGAAAATTGCAAAGATATCTCCCTGCTCTTATTTCTATTACCTCTGGGGGAAATTCTTCGCTCCTTCACCTAGTCGTTAGCCCAACACCCGTTCCTTTCAGAACTATGTTAGGGCAACAGACTATACATAGTCATTAGGGCGATGTCAATATCCCCGGCTTTTATGAGAACACTGGAGTCCATACTTAGACCCCCCATATATCTACTACTAATTCCCCCTGCTCCGGTTTTGCACCCATCCTACACAGAACAATGTGTGGACACTAATCATAACACACCTATATAAAGGATTTTAGAACCTTGAACGGTAATCATATATACATCCCACCTCATCCATCAAATTAGAGGGAAGGGAATCATTCTAATGATGCTGAAATCCGATCGCATATTAAAATGTAAAAATAAAATAAGAATAAAAATAAAATTAAAAAATATCAGAAGATAATTTTTTTTTTTTTTTTTTTCTAGATTACTAAAACTCAATAAATATATTTGAAGGCATAAAAATTGCCATAAAATTTCCCTGTCAGGCCCCACACCTGACACGGGAAAAAGGGAACTAAGGTGAAATGCTTAAGCCAACAAATCAGGTATCCCCTCTCAAGGCAGGTACCCCTGAAAAGAAGCATAAGGGATAGATTACAGTTACGGCCTACTAAAATCTCAAAAATCGCTAATGAAACAATTTAGATCCAATTCGACATTGAGTCCTAGGGGCTGAAGTGCATTGGTGAGGTAAATGCAATAGGTTTCTCTCTTGGATATTTCTCTTACCATATTGGAACCTCTCCAAGCTTTATTAATTTTCTCTATGCCCCAAAAAACCAAACCACTTGGATCCTCATTGTGCTTTTCTTTGAAATGTAGAGACACACTATGGTCTTTGTATCCATTACGTATGTTGGCAATATGTTCCGACACACGCTTTCCTAAAGTTCTTTTCGTTCGACCTATATAGATCTTATTGCATGGACACAAAAGACCATAAACCACGTGTGTAGACATACAGGTGATGCAGTCCTTGATATCGAAAATCTTCCCATTTGCTGGAGATACAAAGGAAGAATACCCCCTGAGGTGTGTACGAACCTGTCTGCAGGATATACACCTCCTACAGGCAAAAAAGCCAACTCTGTTGTCCCAAAAAAAGGATGGCTTCTTTGGGGGGTCAAGGACCTTTTTCACCAATCTATCGCCAAAGGTGGGTGCCTTCCTATAAATAAAGACCGGATTTGGGGGTAGGACTGCCCCCAAAAAACGGTCCATACATAGGACGTTCCAATGTTTTCGGAAGACCTGCTCAACGTCCTTATGTTGTGCATTGAACGTTGAAATAAAACCCCACTCATGGCGATTGTCTGTACTCCTTTCTTTATTAACTAGACACGAAGCTTGGGAGTTCCGTCCCACTTCTTTAATCGTGTCCTCCAAAACACTGCAACTGTAGCCTTTCTCCACAAACCTGTTCTTAATAATGGCTGCTTGCTCGAAGAAATCTGCATCTCCAGTGCAGTTTCTTCGGACACGTAGCAGTTGTCCTTTCGGAATGTTAGTGAGCCACTTCTTATGGTGGCCACTCTGGACAGGTAAATAGCCATTCCTGTCCGTAGGTTTGAAGTAGGCTCGTGTCACAAGTGCAGTGTCTTTAATCAGCACCTCTACATCGAGATAATGGATCACTTCTTTATTCCAGTTGAACTCTAGTCTTATGTTGTTAGAGTTACCGTTCAAATACTCGGCGAACTCTTGTAGTGAGATCTCTGGACCGGCCCAAATGAAGAACAGGTCATCGATGTACCTTTTATATACAATCAATTCCTGTCTTCGAGTGGCATGGATGAACCTGTCCTCCCATTCCCCCATAAACAAATTGGCGAGGCTAGGGGCAAACTTAGCGCCCATAGCCACGCCTTTTTTCTGGGAATAGTATTGGCCTGAGTACCAAAAGTAATTATGCGATAGACAGAACTCTAAGGCCTTGCCCAAGAATCTTTTTTGGGGTTCAGGGAGATCCTCTCTCCTACTAAAGGCCCAGTTCAGTGCAAGCAGGGCGTCCTCGTGCTGGATGATTGTATAGAGCGAGGAAACGTCCGCAGTCACCAAAAAGATTTCATCATATGGGGGAAGGGTAATTTCCCTTAAAGTTTGTAAAAGGTCCTTAGTATCCTTCAAATAGGATTTGACTTTAACCACACTGTCTTGTAAGAAGTGATCCAGATACTGGCCAACTCTTGATGTGACGGATCCAATGCTGTTCACTATGGGCCTCCCCGGAGGGTTTACCTCATCTTTATGAATTTTCGGTAACGTATATATAGTAGGGACTCTACTGTAGCTGGGAAACAGATATCTCTTCTCCTTTTTATTGAGGATATGTGTATCATATCCCCATTGGATCAAACTATCCAAGTTTCTCCTATATTGCACAGTAGGGTCCTTATCCAAAAGCTCATAAGTTGATGAGTCTGCCAACATGTCCGCCAGCTGACTGGTGTAGTAATCCTTAGTAAGGATCACTACTCCGCCACCCTTGTCGGCGGGTCTGATAATAACGTTCTTTCGATGTTCAAGAGCCATCAAACCCTCCTGAATATATCTAGGGTTAACATCTTTTTTGGGTTGGATAGTATCGAGGTCTCTGAGCACCAATTGTTTAAAGACCTCTACATGTTGGTTTGAGGGTTGTGGAGGGTTAAACAGTGATCTGTTTTTCAGGCCGCTGTTTTTACCCACCGTTAGGCTTTGGTTTTTATCATGTCCATTAGAAATACCTTTATTAGGATTCAAATAATACCTTTTCAGGTTTATTTTTCGTATATATTTATGGACATCAATATATGTCTCAAATTTATTAATAGGTTTATGTGCAGAGCATTTAAGCCCTGCATTTAGAATATTCACCTCCTTTTTGGATAATGAGACATTCGCCAAATTATAGATACCCATCATTCCGTTTCCCTTCTTCTCTTTTTGTTGTTGAACTTTTCGGCCTGCCCTGCACCCCCTTGTTGTTGGCTGGTGCCTGGCTTCTGCCGTTCGGAAGGGTAAACGTCCTGTGGTGCACGATTTCTCCAGTGATCTTCCTGGAAGGTAGGTGGTCTCCCTCTCCAGGGTCGACGGCCTCTCCCTCCTCCTCCTCTCCCCCTTCCGCCCATCCAGAAAAAAGGATGGCGGTAGGGAGTTGGAGATCGTGGTTCTTCATAATAAGCCAATTCCTCAAATCTATTGTTCAGTGAAATAGGGTTTGGATTTGGTGGAATAAGAGGACCATACTGCCCTCTACCACTAGGATGTGGTGATTCAAAATTTCTACCACTTCCCTGACCCTGTGGGGCATTCACTGTACGTTGTTGTGAATTCGAGTTGGTGCATCCACGATTATTCTGAGCCTTTTTTGTTTTTGTTGTTCCCTTACCCCCTCTAGGGGTCTGTGTATGCATTACACCATCATTAGGCAGAAAATGTTGTACCCCCTGTACATTTGGCACATTGGTTGTGGGTGATTGCCACAAATAAATAAGATTGTTCTTAAAATCCTCAGTGTCTCTTTTAAATTTTTTTTTTTTTTTTACTTTTTTACGATGTGTGTCACGATCTATTTTCTCCAATTTCTTTTTAATATCCACATTAAATTTTACCACTTGCGGCAAATCTTTTTGGGGTTCAGACTAGTTTGCAGATCTGCGATCTTTTTTTCTAGACCAGCCATTTTGCGTCGCTTTCTTCTAAGGACAAGCTCCTGCAATTTCAGCCCAACCCCATTGAAAAAGTCCAGCCACTCAGTCATGGAGGTCTCGTCATCCAGGCCATCCTGCGGCGTGACTTCCCACCTTAGACTCCGCATAATGATTTTGTCTTTTATGTATTGCTCGAACGTACAGATATCCCACCATGTGCGGACCTGACGTTCGAGCAAATGACCCAGGGCACTCAAATCAGTGCCTAGATCATGAGAGGCCTCTTCTACTACCTCTTCAGAAAAGATGTCTTTTATATTAAGAGTCCTATTTTTCAAAAAGGAAATCGCATCCATTGCAGCCAAGTTAAAGAAAACAAATACTAAAACACAAGAGTAAGAACAATAAGACAATTACCCCAGAGGGGAGTGTCAAATAATCTCACCCACTCGGCGCTAACGTGCTTAAGCTACATAAAATAGCCAAAAAACATAGGGCGGTAAACCCGTCACTGTTAAGATCAATTAAAATTGATAATACAATCGCCAATAATAATATTAAAACCTCTCGGATTAGAACCTTCTCACTATAAGAATGTTGCATGGTTACCATGGAGATATTTTTTATGGCCGTGACTGAGGGCAGCTGCGGGCTGTAATCTCCATATATCGTTTCTCTGGCGGAAGTTACAGGGTTAACATCGCCCGGTATGTCAGAGGATTGGATACAAGCAGGGGTAGGAAGACACTGGAGTGGAGAGGAGGGACGATGTAAATGTCTGGTGTTGCCAGTAATGGATGCCTCCCGAGTTGTGCTTCCGCCCTTTCTTGTATACTATAAAGAGGAGAGGTGTCGTCGTGTGTCCACGCCCTCCGTTGAAGTCAGCCAATGACGAAACGCGTTAGGGCGTGGACACGCGGTGACCATAGCAACCCTACGTCCCGGACGTCTGACGTCACGCCGAACCCGGAAGTCGGAACCCGGAGGTTACACGGTGTTTCTGTGTTTTAGCCGCAACTTCGGCTCCACGAAGGGGACGGCTGGAGCCGTACAGGTAGTCCGGTCCGGGACAGCAATTCGATTTTATCTGCTTTTACTTTGGATGCCTTTGCTTATACTTCGTTTGTGAGTGTATTCTTTGAGTTATTTAATAAATTCCGCATGCTTGATAGAGTTACGCTATGAGCGCTTTTTTTATTTATGCATGATATGGCTCATATGGAGTGATCTAGCCTGCAGTCGGGAGGAAGTCTGGAGCTGTACTTGAAAAGGTGTATGATTGGCCTGCTCTTTCTATGTCCTATTGTGAGCGGTGCCTGTGGGAAGTTCCTGGCTTATCACATGTGAGGCAGTCCATCCTGATCGCATCTAGTTGGGCGTATATTCCCCCTCAGTGAGGTACGTGGGCACTGCTTGGGGGGGCATGCCGGTGTGGTGAAGGGGCTCCTCACTTTGTTATCATCAGAGCACTTAATATACACATATAGGACTGTGACACCTGCAGATGATAACAAGCTGGATAATATTCGATCAATTTATCACACAATGGACTTTGTGATTTTAACTTAAGCGCTGTTAGTGTATGCATGTGATATATTATATGTACACACCTTTTTACAGTTTGAGATATATATATAACAGCAGCTGAGATCCGAGAGGTTTTAATATTATTATTGGTGATTGTATTATCAATTTTAATTGATCTTAACAGTGACGGGTTTACCGCCCTATGTTTTTTGGCTATTTTATGTAGCTTAAGCACGTTAGCGCCGAGTGGGTGAGATTATTTGACACTCCCCTCTGGGGTAATTGTCTTATTGTTCTTACTCTTGTGTTTTAGTATTTGTTTTCTTTAACTTGGCTGCAATGGATGCGATTTCCTTTTTGAAAAATAGGACTCTTAATATAAAAGACATCTTTTCTGAAGAGGTAGTAGAAGAGGCCTCTCATGATCTAGGCACTGATTTGAGTGCCCTGGGTCATTTGCTCGAACGTCAGGTCCGCACATGGTGGGATATCTGTACGTTCGAGCAATACATAAAAGACAAAATCATTATGCGGAGTCTAAGGTGGGAAGTCACGCCGCAGGATGGCCTGGATGACGAGACCTCCATGACTGAGTGGCTGGACTTTTTCAATGGGGTTGGGCTGAAATTGCAGGAGCTTGTCCTTAGAAGAAAGCGACGCAAAATGGCTGGTCTAGAAAAAAAGATCGCAGATCTGCAAACTAGTCTTGAACCCCAAAAAGATTTGCCGCAAGTGGTAAAATTTAATGTGGATATTAAAAAGAAATTGGAGAAAATAGATCGTGACACACATCGTAAAAAAGTAAAAAAATTTAAAAGAGACACTGAGGATTTTAAGAACAATCTTATTTATTTGTGGCAATCACCCACAACCAATGTGCCAAATGTACAGGGGGTACAACATTTTCTGCCTAATGATGGTGTAATGCATACACAGACCCCTAGAGGGGGTAAGGGAACAACAAAAACAAAAAAGGCTCAGAATAATCGTGGAGGCACCAATTCGAATTCACAACAACGTACAGTGAATGCCCCACAGGGTCAGGGAAGTGGTAGAAATTTTGAATCACCACATCCTAGTGGTAGAGGGCAGTATGGTCCTCTTATTCCACCAAATCCAAACCCTATTTCACTGAACAATAGATTTGAGGAATTGGCTTATTATGAAGAACCACGATCTCCAACTCCCTACCGCCATCCTTTTTTCTGGATGGGCGGAAGGGGGAGAGGAGGAGGAGGGAGAGGCCGTCGACCCTGGAGAGGGAGACCACCTACCTTCCAGGAAGATCACTGGAGAAATCGTGCACCACAGGACGTTTACCCTTCCGAACGGCAGAAGCCAGGCACCAGCCAACAACAAGGGGGTGCAGTGCAGGCCGAAAAGTTCAACAACAAAAAGAGAAGAAGGGAAACGGAATGATGGGTATCTATAATTTGGCGAATGTCTCATTATCCAAAAAGGAGGTGAATATTCTAAATGCAGGGCTTAAATGCTCTGCACATAAACCTATTAATAAATTTGAGACATATATTGATGTCCATAAATATATACGAAAAATAAACCTGAAAAGGTATTATTTGAATCCTAATAAAGGTATTTCTAATGGACATGATAAAAACCAAAGCCTAACGGTGGGTAAAAACAGCGGCCTGAAAAACAGATCACTGTTTAACCCTCCACAACCCTCAAACCAACATGTAGAGGTCTTTAAACAATTGGTGCTCAGAGACCTCGATACTATCCAACCCAAAAAAGATGTTAACCCTAGATATATTCAGGAGGGTTTGATGGCTCTTGAACGTCGAAAGAACGTTATTATCAGACCCGCCGACAAGGGTGGCGGAGTAGTGATCCTTACTAAGGATTACTACACCAGTCAGCTGGCGGACATGTTGGCAGACTCATCAACTTATGAGCTTTTGGATAAGGACCCTACTGTGCAATATAGAGAAGACTTGGATAGTTTGATCCAATGGGGATATGATACACATATCCTCAATAAAAAGGAGAAGAGATATCTGTTTCCCAGCTACAGTAGAGTTCCTACTATATATACGTTACCGAAAATTCATAAAGATGAGGTAAACCCTCCGGGGAGGCCCATAGTGAACAGCATTGGATCCGTCACATCAAGAGTTGGCCAGTATCTGGATCACTTCTTACAAGACAGTGTGGTTAAAGTCAAATCCTATTTGAAGGATACTAAGGACCTTTTACAAACTTTAAGGGAAATTACCCTTCCCCCATATGATGAAATCTTTTTGGTGACTGCGGACGTTTCCTCGCTCTATACAATCATCCAGCACGAGGACGCCCTGCTTGCACTGAACTGGGCCTTTAGTAGGAGAGAGGATCTCCCTGAACCCCAAAAAAGATTCTTGGGCAAGGCCTTAGAGTTCTGTCTATCGCATAATTACTTTTAGTACTCAGGCCAATACTATTCCCAGAAAAAAGGCGTGGCTATGGGCGCTAAGTTCGCCCCTAGCCTCGCCAATTTGTTTATGGGGGAATGGGAGGACAGGTTCATCCATGCCACTCGAAGACAGGAATTGATTGTATATAAAAGGTACATCGATGACCTGTTCTTCATTTGGGCCGGTCCAGAGATCTCACTACAAGAGTTCGCCGAGTATTTGAACGGTAACTCTAACAACATAAGACTAGAGTTCAACTGGAATAAAGAAGTGATCCATTATCTCGATGTAGAGGTGCTGATTAAAGACACTGCACTTGTGACACGAGCCTACTTCAAACCTACGGACAGGAATGGCTATTTACCTGTCCAGAGTGGCCACCATAAGAAGTGGCTCACTAACATTCCGAAAGGACAACTGCTACGTGTCCGAAGAAACTGCACTGGAGATGCAGATTTCTTCGAGCAAGCAGCCATTATTAAGAACAGATTTGTGGAGAAAGGCTACAGTTGCAGTGTTTTGGAGGACACGATTAAAGAAGTGGGACGGAACTCCCAAGCTTCGTGTCTAGTTAATAAAGAAAGGAGTACAGACAATCGCCATGAGTGGGGTTTTATTTCAACGTTCAATGCACAACATAAGGACGTTGAGCAGGTCTTCCGAAAACATTGGAACGTCCTATGTATGGACCGTTTTTTGGGGGCAGTCCTACCCCCAAATCCGGTCTTTATTTATAGGAAGGCACCCACCTTTGGCGATAGATTGGTGAAAAAGGTCCTTGACCCCCCAAAGAAGCCATCCTTTTTTTGGGACAACAGAGTTGGCTTTTTTGCCTGTAGGAGGTGTATATCCTGCAGACAGGTTCGTACACACCTCAGGGGGTATTCTTCCTTTGTATCTCCAGCAAATGGGAAGATTTTCGATATCAAGGACTGCATCACCTGTATGTCTACACACGTGGTTTATGGTCTTTTGTGTCCATGCAATAAGATCTATATAGGTCGAACGAAAAGAACTTTAGGAAAGCGTGTGTCGGAACATATTGCCAACATACGTAATGGATACAAAGACCATAGTGTGTCTCTACATTTCAAAGAAAAGCACAATGAGGATCCAAGTGGTTTGGTTTTTTGGGGCATAGAGAAAATTAATAAAGCTTGGAGAGGTTCCAATATGGTAAGAGAAATATCCAAGAGAGAAACCTATGGGATTTACCTCACCAATGCACTTCAGCCCCTAGGACTCAATGTCGAATTGGATCTAAATTGTTTCATTAGCGATTTTTGAGATTTTAGTAGGCCGTAACTGTAATCTATCCCTTATGCTTCTTTTCAGGGGTACCTGCCTTGAGAGGGGATACCTGATTTGTTGGCTTTAGCATTTCACCTTAGTTCCCTTTTTCCCTTGTCAGGTGTGGGGCCTGACAGGGAAATTTTATGGCAATTTTTATGCCTTCAAATATATTTATTGAGTTTTAGTAATCTAGAAAAATTTATCTTCTGATATTTTTTAATTTTATTTTTATTCTTATTTTATTTTTACATTTTAATATGCGATCGGATTTCAGCATCATTAGAATGATTCCCTTCCCTCTAATTTGATGGATGAGGTGGGATGTATATATGATTAACCGTTCAAGGTTCTAAAATCCTTTATATAGGTGTGTTATGATTAGTGTCCACACATTGTTCTGTGTAGGATGGGTGCAAAACCGGAGCAGGGGGAATTAGTAGTAGATATATGGGGGGTCTAAGTATGGACTCCAGTGTTCTCATAAAAGCCGGGGATATTGACATCGCCCTAATGACTATGTATAGTCTGTTGCCCTAACATAGTTCTGAAAGGAACGGGTGTTGGGCTAACGACTAGGTGAAGGAGCGAAGAATTTCCCCCAGAGGTAATAGAAATAAGAGCAGGGAGATATCTTTGCAATTTTCTCCCAGAAGGTATACTAGCCCTCCCATTCCCCTGGAGGGAGGAGAGGGAATATGGAGAGTTTTGGGTATCTTTAAATTTAATTCTCACTGTGAATATGTGCTCAGTGGTTTTGCACGTAACGCTACATACAATGTGGGATATAGTATTATTGTGTTTTATTGCACTATAAGAATGTTGCATGGTTACCATGGAGATATTTTTTATGGCCGTGACTGAGGGCAGCTGCGGGCTGTAATCTCCATATATCGTTTCTCTGGCGGAAGTTACAGGGTTAACATCGCCCGGTATGTCAGAGGATTGGATACAAGCAGGGGTAGGAAGACACTGGAGTGGAGAGGAGGGACGATGTAAATGTCTGGTGTTGCCAGTAATGGATGCCTCCCGAGTTGTGCTTCCGCCCTTTCTTGTATACTATAAAGAGGAGAGGTGTCGTCGTGTGTCCACGCCCTCCGTTGAAGTCAGCCAATGACGAAACGCGTTAGGGCGTGGACACGCGGTGACCATAGCAACCCTACGTCCCGGACGTCTGACGTCACGCCGAACCCGGAAGTCGGAACCCGGAGGTTACACGGTGTTTTAGCCGCAACTTCGGCTCCACGAAGGGGACGGCTGGAGCCGTACAGGTAGTCCGGTCCGGGACAGCAATTCGATTTTATCTGCTTTTACTTTGGATGCCTTTGCTTATACTTCGTTTGTGAGTGTATTCTTTGAGTTATTTAATAAATTCCGCATGCTTGATAGAGTTACGCTATGAGCGCTTTTTTTATTTATGCATGATATGGCTCATATGGAGTGATCTAGCCTGCAGTCGGGAGGAAGTCTGGAGCTGTACTTGAAAAGGTGTATGATTGGCCTGCTCTTTCTATGTCCTATTGTGAGCGGTGCCTGTGGGAAGTTCCTGGCTTATCACATGTGAGGCAGTCCATCCTGATCGCATCTAGTTGGGCGTATATTCCCCCTCAGTGAGGTACGTGGGCACTGCTTGGGGGGGCATGCCGGTGTGGTGAAGGGGCTCCTCACTTTGTTATCATCAGAGCACTTAATATACACATATAGGACTGTGACACCTGCAGATGATAACAAGCTGGATAATATTCGATCAATTTATCACACAATGGACTTTGTGATTTTAACTTAAGCGCTGTTAGTGTATGCATGTGATATATTATATGTACACACCTTTTTACAGTTAGGGTTTCCTGTACACACAAAACATCGCTCTGAAGTTTCAACGCCTCAGACCACAGAGATGATCTCTTGGCCGGGTGATTCAGGCCCCTGACATTAAAGGTTGTTATTTTAATGGGCATATATCACTGAGAGTGAGTGGGAAAGAGTACCTGTAGCCAAATGCATCAAACGAACCTCAAGGTGGAGATCCACAGTGGCACAGAAGGGCGCAGCTGGATGACGTCTATCAGGAGTATCCAGATGTAGAGACAATCCAAGGTTCCACATGTCGAGCCGACCACATAGGCGGAGGGTAGGGAGAGACTCATAGGGAGAGAAAACAGAGGGATTAAGCAAAGAAACAGTCAATAAAAAAAAGAGAATGGTCTCGAATGCAGCCATGCTGCATAACATTGCAGGGGGGAGAAAGTTCTAGTGGCCTGAGCAGCCGTATGCCCAGGGACATTCAAGTATCGGTAACGTGAGGCGGCGTTCCCTTAGAGGATTTCTTTCCCTTCTTTCCATACGTGACCTTGTGCCACACTTCCGGGAGAGGGGACACCCGGGTGGACGGTGTGGTAGGATCAGTCCCAGGAGCAGGGAGAATTCCCCATGACTGCAGCAGGTCTAGCCCAGCTTGTAGAGATGTGATAGTATGGGCCTTATTATGATATGTGACAGTCAGTTTAACCGGGAATCCCCACTTATAGATAATATCATGATTCCTCAACGCCTTAGTAAGCGGTTGGAGGTTTCTCCGTTTTTGGAGAGTATGTTGGGATAAGTCAGCAAACAGCTGGATCCTGGCATACTGATCTGGAACGGGAGTCTTTTTGCGGAACTCCGACATCAGGCAGTCTTTTATATGATAAAAATGAATCCGCATGATAACATCCCTTGGTATGTCTTCAGAGATGTGGGAAGGTTTATGGAGGCGATGTATGTGATCAATTACTAGCTCAGATGATGGTGCGGATGGCAGGACTGCACGGATCAGATCCCTGGCGCAACATTCGAGATCAGAGGGCTGGACAGATTCGGGGACCCCCCGAATTTTTACATTGTTACGCCGTGATCTGTCCTCCATATCAGCAATTTTGTTTTTCAATTTGTCTATCTCTTCCTCATGAGAGTAGTGAGAGTCAATGAGTTCGTTGTGGGATGCAGCAAATTCCCCCATTTTGTCCTCCACCTTGTCCATGCGGCCGCCCAAGGCCTTGACTTCCCCTTTAAATGAATTCACACAGGCCATGAAGTCAGCGTGCATGGAGGCTCTTAGGGACATCATCATGTCCCTCAGCTTCAGTTCCGAGACCGGCCGGTCACTGACAGGGAAGGAGGCAATGTTAAGGGCAAGCTCACTTGTGGAGTTCATTGAGGAAACCTCCTCATGGCTTACCTCCCCAGATGGCGAGTCCTCCATCAGCCGTGGCTTGCTCTTTGCCGGGCTCCCTGTGAGCGGCGTTGATGCAGTAGGAGACCGGGGCTGTCCTGCCTTTTGGCCCTGCTGAAGAACAGGGCTGGGTTGCGCCGGAGAGGTCCCGCTCGAGGAGGCCGGGGAGCTACTGCCGGCGCCATCTTGGCTCCTCTGCTGGCTATGGGGCATAAAGAAATGCTGAAGTTGACGGGGTTGCCCGCCGTCCTTCTTCTTCCTAGCCATAGCGATGGATGCGGGAGGATGAGATAAAGCCGATGAGGGTCTTGATGAGGCAATCGGATGAGTTAGAACGCCGATGTTGCTGGATAGTTGTCCCTGTGTTGGCGGAGCAGCGAGCTCACACGTCCATACAGCTACGCAGCGGCCACGCCCCCCCCTAGAGAAAAAATATTAAATTGCGGCCTAGTCTGCATCTGTATGTGTGAGATACACCCTTTTAGATACTGTTGTTCTATTCTGCTATTCAATAAACACCCATTCAGGGGAAAATTAATAATTTTGCAGCGTTTGCTGATTATGTTACTGTGAGATACACCCTTTAAATTTGTTTGGCGCATCTCCTTCCACCACCGAGGATTGCAGGGCGCTTCAGTTTGCCTCCTGTTGCTAACTCCTCCTACTCCGCTTCCTCATCCTCATCCTCTACTGCCTCCGCATCCGGAGCAGTGATCATTTCCAAGGCTTTCAGGGCAGTCATTCACAAGTAGCTTCCGAGGGTGGGTTCCTGCACCCACAAACGCCAGGTACACAATTGTACAACAAGGGCACAGTTCTGGAGGATGATAAGGTGGAGGATGAGGAGGAGGAGATGGAGGAGGAGGAACCATGTTCACAGCAGGGTGGCACCCAGATAACTGATAACAACAGATACTACACTTGATCTTAGCCAAAAGGTCGAGAAGCAATGCTGGTGGCATTCCCACCTGACAGCAGGGGAACAGTGGAAGCACAAGGCGAAGGCAGAGGAAGAGGAGGAGGAGGAAGAGGTCGCCAACCCAGCCAGGGCACTGCCAGCACCTCAGAAGGCAGGGTTAGCTTGTATGAAATGTGGAAAGGCTTTGTCGGCACGCCACAACAACCAGGACCACCAGCTGTTTTTTTTTTTTAAGGCCGTGGTGTGTGAACACACTCAGACTATCACCCGGTGGGTGCATAAAAAAGTGCACACCAAAAAAGTGAAACACAAAAAGTGCACAGGGTGTACATATGGTCCCTGACCCTGATCCCCCGGGTCGCAAGGCTCCTGACAGGGACTGGGGTATTTACACTGGCTAACCTGGCCGAAACCAGGCAGCCCCGTTCTTTAGGAGGTCTGCTGAAACAGACCACCCCAAGTACTATGTGGGGCTCTCCCGAAGAGAGACTCCATGAGAGAGGGCAAACCAAGCCAGAAGGCCATATCCACCCCCTCCCAAGACTTTTAGGGACAGGCCCAAGGACCTACACCCTACTAATCACGCTGTGCAAAATAAAGTGTCCCGCACAATAAAAAGCACAAAACGTGAGACACACAACACATAAAAGTGGGGAAAGGGATAGTGGAGAAGTGCAAGGTTAGTGCCACGTTGAAATACTATGGCAGGCCCTTCGGCCAGGAATAAAAAATTCCTCTGGTCCTGACTCCTGATCAAAAGGCCCGGCCCTAGAGGCAGGTGTGAAAAACGTGTGTAGGAAGTGCAGTGTCCTTGGGGCCATACTCATAGTGTTGCCATCCACCGTGAATTATGGCACCCCTGGACTGCCACTCCAGGGGCACATACACCACAGGCTTTTCAGAATCCCGGTCCCTGGCAAGACCAGTGCAGCCCCATTCCTACCAGAAGGCCTCAGAACTTAGACAGCTTTGGGAGAGCGCGGCCCACAACCAGGGACACATACCTTTTCCAAGGCCAGACTCAACCCAGAAGGGGGAAAAGGCCCCCCCCGCCGCCATCACCGTTCCTTGCCATATACCATATACAGTTCCTTACCGTTCCTTACGTACTATACACATACTGAATTACGGGTCTGCCCCCTTCAACTTCTGGGTCTCCAAATTGGGCACATGGCCTGAGCTTACCCTTTACTCCTTGGAGGTGCTGGCGTGCCCTGCAGCCAGTGTATTATCTGAACATGTATTTAGCACGGCTGGGGGCGTTATCACAGACAAGCGCAGCCGCCTGTCCAGAGACAATGTGGACAAGCTCACGTTCATTAAAATGAACCAGGCATGGATCCCACAGTACTTGTCCGTACCTTGTGCAGAATAGCCATGTATACCGGCCTTACCCAGTCATTGTTGTATTTTTGATCTCACTCTTTTGGGGTGTACCCTAATTTAAAAAGAAATAAAATTAAAAACAAAAACCAGTGTTGGCTACCTCGTCCTCCTCCACCACCGCTTCCACCTACACCGCCACATCCACCGCCACCTCAACCTCCTACTCCATATTGGCCTACTCCTCCTAGATCAAGATGATTACTTTTTTTTCAGTTTTTTTATATTATTGTAAGTTATTTCCCTATCCACATTTGTTTGCAGAGCACTTGCCATGCTCTTAAGAAGATTTTGCTGCCATTTGCAGCCATCTAGCCCTTTCCATGTTTTTTTTTAGAGCCATTTTAGTGCTCAAAAGTTCGGGTCACCATTGACTTCAATGGGGTTTGGGATCGGGGTAAAGTTCGGGTTAAGTCCGGGTCACGAACCCAGACTTTTTTTTCAAATTCGGCCGGACCCGCTGACCCCGGACATCTAGGTGTTCGCTCAACTCTAAATACCACCGAAAGAAAGCTCTATCTGTTTAAAAAATAATAATAAAAAATTGGTTGGGTACAGAGTTGCATGACTGAGTAATTGCCATTCAAAGCGTGAGAGCGCTGAAAGCTGAAAATTGGCCTGGGGGTGAAAATGTCCGGTATTGAGGTGGTTAAACAAACCCACAAAAAAGATCTGGTGCCCGCTGAGGAGATGGTGGTGAAATATTGCAGCCTAACTAGCCTTTAGCTGCACAGGAAAGCCTCCATGGGAAGGAGAAACAGTAGCCAAAAAAACCCATAGAACAAATGATCGATTGAAGACCGGCTTGTAGGTAGAAAAACCCCAATTGGTGAAGGAATCATGGATCCCTGCCCTTCCACCGTCACCCATGGCCTTCCCTCTCTGTTGTGTGACAAGGACACAGACACAGTGAGACAGTAAGGTTATGCATCTAGGCAGCCATCCACAAGGATTTTAATTGTGAATGGCTAATTAAAGCTGTTTTATATACATCACCGACCATGGAGCCTCCTGCTTGTTACTGTATGATCATCCATGATTCCTTCACCAATTGGGGTTTTTCTACCTACAAGCCGGTCTTCAAGCACTCATTTGTTCTATGGGTGTGTTTTTGGTTAAACCAATCCATCCTCTCAGGATATTTTGGACTTGTATACACCCTAAAAATCTTCCACACCATGCCGATCCCACTCCAAATAAACCAAATCACACCTCCCCACCCCCACATGAACTACTTTTTTATCTTTACAATGTTTATTCTTAAATAAAATCCCAACCCCTTTATTGCGTTCTTTGACCGCTTCAGCTCCGGAAGATTTTCCCCTTAATGACCAGGCCATTTTTTGCGATTCAGCACTGCGTTGCTTTAACTGACAATTGCGCGGTCGTGCGACGCTGTACCCAAATACAAATGATGTCCTTTTTTCCCACAAATTTCTTTTGGTGGTATTTGATCACCTCTGCAATTTTTCATTTTTGTGCTAAAAAAAAAAAATAGAGTGTCAATTTTGAAAAAAACACCAATATTTTCTACTTTCTACTCTAAAACATTCCCAATAAAAAATGTAAAGAATCTAATTTTTCATCGGTTTAGAACAATTTGTATTCTACTACTTATTTTTGGTAAAAAAAAATCCCAAAAAGCCTATAATAATTGAGATAGATTTATGGACTTTTTATTTCTTTTATTTTTTTTTTTAGTAATGGCGGCGATCAGTGATTTTTCTTGGGACTGCGACATTGCGGTGGACAGATCAAACCCCTAACTGACATTTTTTGACACTTTTTGGGGACCAGTGACATTAGTACAGTAATCAGAGCTAAATAATATGCACTGTTACTATATAAATGACACTGGCAGGGGAGGGGTTAACACTGGGGGTGATCAAGGGGTTAAATGTGTCCCCTATATGTGCTTACTAACTTGGGGGGGGTGGATTTAACAGAGGCAGAGAGAGATAGGTGATAAAGCTTAGCTGATCTTTCCCTGCCTCTCTGACAGGAGAGCCATCTTGCATTGTTTACATACCAGGTGGTTCTCCTGTCAGTATTGCCGAAGATCGCGGGAGGCTGGTGGCAATCGAGCTCCTCCCGCGGTCTTGCTCCCACTGTGCCTAATCACAGTAGGAGCTCGATGCACGCCGCTGAAACCACGTGCGCATAATCATGTAGATCTACGTGATTATGCGCAGCTGAGCCGCCCTGCCGCAGTGAATCTATATGGGACGATCGGCAATTGGTTAACAAGCATCAAAACTGCGGCACCATGTGACCACTCAGAGGCTCCAGGCACTTCCTTCAAATTGCAGTCCTGTTAAACTAAAATGTCATTTTGAGATGCGGCCAAGAGCTTAAAAACTGCAGCCCTCCTATATGGAGAATGGATGCTCCTCACATTAACCAGCTACAGACTCCGGGCGTACTAGACACGCCAAAAAAGTCATCAATGTACACAGGGCGTGTCTAGTACATCCAGTCCTTCTGCCCTGCTGCCAGGATCCCTCCTTACCCAGTACATGGCAATTCAGACCTGATTAATCACAGCTGCATTGCCGAGTACACAGAGAAGGTCCCGGCAGCAGGAGCTTTAAAACAGCAGTCTGACAAAGTTTATCAACAACATTGCTCAGCCGTAAATACAGAAAGATACATTCTTCATCTAGGGGATATGATATCAATGTACAAATACCGAACTGGTGATCCTAGCATAGGGAACAAACTTTTCAGAGAAAGGGAATTCAATAAGACACGGGGCCACTCACTAAAACTAGAAGAAAAGCGGTTTAACCTTAAATTGCGTAAAGGGTTCTTTACTGTCAGAGCGGTAAGGATGTGGAAGTCTCTTCCACAAGCAGTGGTATCAGCAGGGAGCATCGATAATTTCAAAAAACTATTAGATGGGCCCCTTAAAGACCACAACATACAGGGGTATACAATGTACTATTGACATAAACACACACACACATCATAGGTTGAACTGGATGGACTGGTGTCTTTTTTCAACCTCACTAACTATGTAACTATGTAATTATCTACAGATCAAATGGATGAACAAAGAGAAGCAGCCTCCCCAGCACCCCTAATACTTACCTGAGCCCCATCTTTGTCCGGCGATGTGCACGGGTCCCTCGGCCGTCTGGGACTCTTCCTTCTGATTTGCTGAGACACAGCTGTGGTGCCATTGGCTCCCGCGGTTGTCAATCAAAGTCAGTTAGCCAATCAGGAGAGATAAGGGGCAGGGTTGAGCCACAGCTTCGTGACTGAATAGACAAACAGAGCTGCAGCTAAGCTCGGATGCCCCCGTAGCAAGCTACTTACTGTGGGGGCACTCAACAGGAGAGAGGGGCCAGGAGAAGCAAAAAGGCACCCGAGAAGAGGAGGATCCGGGCTTCTCTGTGCAAAACCAACTGCACAGAGGAGGGAAGTGTAACATGTTTGTTATTCATGTAGCCATGCTAGAATTACTGTGTCATTATATTGCATTGCACTTCCGGCCATGTCAGGACACTCCTTTAAGAGTTTCCTAAGGAGGATCGGTTTCTCCCTAGAAGTGCTGAACTGGATTATGGGGAATGTAGTTTGAAAAGGGGTGTAGACCATGCATTGAAGAATTGACTGGACTACACTCCCAGGGAGCTTTGAGGGATCCTTGGAGGATCATGGGAGGAGATATAAATTGGGGCGGAGTCGGATGCACGCTCTCTTGCTTTGGGGACTCGTGGAGTGCGGTTGTGTGGATAAGAGCTGCGGAGAGAGACTGACAAGGAGAGAGGCCTGAGAGTGTGGCCTAGAGTGTGGAGAGCGCATCCTGACTGGAGTGAACGGTGGGAGTCACAGGGAGGTGACCGGTCCAGTGTGGAAACTGAAGAGACAGCAAGTGGCGCTGAGAGAGCGGCCTAATACAGAGTGTGCTGAGATTCTCACCTGTGACGCAGTACCAGAAGGAGCGGTCTTGTCGGAGGACAAGAGGATCACTATTGGACACTGACACTGCAGTAAAGTGCCTGGTGATCTTTGGGGAACTGCAAGTATATATAATTACACACAGATTACATCTGCAGTTAGGATCTCAATAACATTTGCACCCTTTTTGAATTACAAATATCACTGGAAGAGTGATAAAGAGCTCCAACTGCTGGTGAAGAAGCGCAAGGCCTTGCTAGCATAGTGACTACACTTTCTTTAATCCTTAAAGGGGGCCCCCGGTTCTAGAACGTTCCTGCCAGGTGATTCTAGTCTGACTGTTTAGCTAAATGTGAAGAAGCAGATTATAGTTGAAGTTACTATATCTGAGTCACACTATAGCAGTTATAGTAATAATACATTACAGTCACTCTCACTTACTATAACTATATATTTGTGTTGCTGAGTGTTTGACATTTGCTGGTGATTGTCTCCCAGGTTTCACATATTTTACTGGGATTTGGGAGATTGCCACCATACCTTCTTATAGTCTATAGATTTATGGTTTACTATTTCTGTGCCTGTTTCACCATTTTCTTCCAGTAAACAGTTACACTGGTATCTGAGTGTTGAGAGTATTTTTATACCATTTCACAGAAAATGACTGAACCTGTAGTGCCTAGCGGGTCGGATGTTTCTCAGGGTCCAGGGAAGACTTCCCTCCCCTCTTTTGCCATGATCTTTTTTGCATTATGTGAAAATATTTATTTCCACAATTAAAAAAAAATATATAAAAATCCCGATCACAGCAGCTACTTTCACCACATAAATGTGTAACAATATAGAAAATAACAATAAAGTCGCGCTAAGTATAAATATTTTGGTGTCGGTATAAATATTGATTTTCCAACACATGAAACAATGTGGACAATCGCAGTGAAATCAATGTAACACGGCGTCCATTCCATCATCCACAAATAATGTGCACCACTTATACATAGAATTAATAGTTCAAATAATGTGCTTCCAACTGGTGACCAAACCACAATGTTCCACACGGGGCTCCACTCAGAATAGAGAGTTCATTGGTGCTCCATCCACAGTGACAAAGTGGAAAGATGTTCTAACGCACCCTTTGGAGGGCAGAAACTCACCAGAATGCAGATAAATTGCACTCCATCAATAATTGGGGTACAATCCTCCGCTCCCCCAGACTCACAACGATTCACTCACAGGAAGGAATGAAAAGTTATGGAGCAGATAAAAGCCAACATCTCCCCCTCCTCCCCTGCTGCTTTCAGCTGCTGCATACAGGGGATCAGTTCTTCTAATTGCCCCCCCACCTCACCACATCAATCACCCTCTCTGTGCTCTCTGACACAGTCCTGACCTCAGTATCTGAGGAAAGGGATTTAGGAGTAATTATTTCAGAAGACTTAAAGGTGGGAAGACAATGTAATAGAGCAGCACGAAATGCCAGCAGAATGCTTGGATGTATAGGGAGAGGTATAAGCAGTAGAAAGAGAGAAGTGCTTATGCCGCTGTACAGAACACTGGTGAGACCTCACTTGGAGTATTGTGCGCAGTACTGGAGGCCAGATCTCCAGAAGGATATATATACTCTAGAGAGAGTTCAGAGAAGAGCTACTAAACTAGTACATGGATTGCAGGAAAAAACTTACCAGGAAAGGTTAAAGGACCTTAACATGTATAGCTTGGAAGAAAGAAGAGACAGAGGGGATATGATAGAAACTTTTAAATACATAAAGGGAATCAACTCGGTAAAGGAGGAGAGCATATTTAAAAGAAGAAAAACTACCACAAGAGGACACAGTTTTAAATTAGAGGGGCAAAGGTTTAAAATTAGTGTTGAGCGAACACGGACTGTATTATTTGTGTTCGTACCGAATAATTGGATTTTTTGTACCCGAACACGGACACGGACACTTTACTGTATATTCGGGTAAAAATCCGTGTTCGGTCGTTTTATTTCCGGGTTTTGCATGCTTTGGCGCTCTTTTCATGGCGGGCTTTCAACAGCCAATCAACAATCGTTTAACTGGTGTGCCTTAAGCCATCCCAGCCATGCCTGCAAATGTATCAGTAGCTGTGATTGGCAGTCTGAAGCATGTGACCATGTCTTTATAAGTGACAGACCGAGCGCCGCTGCGTCATTCTGCTGTGTAGTTCAGGGACAGAGCACACATCAACGTGCTGGCTGCTGATTAGGGAAAGATAGGCAGGAAAAAACCATTTGTGTCCGGATAGAATTGAGGGACAGGTCGGAGTGTTTTAGGCAGGGCGAGTTGTAGACATTTTAGGGAGAGAGTCTGCTGAATTTTAGGGAAAGTGTTCTACAAACTACAATCGATATTGCTGTGTGGTGTGGGATAGGAGATAGGCAGGTGTCAGTGATCCACATCCATTGTTCTGTGTGTGGGCTGCAGTGAACACAATCTTTTTGGGGTGCAGTGAACGAAATCCTTTTGGGGTGCAGTGAACACAATCTTTGTGGGGTGCAGTGAACACAATCTTTGTGGGGTGCAGTGAACACAATCTTTTTGGGGTGCAGTGAACAACATCCTTTTTGGGGTGCAGTGAACACAATCTTTTTGGGGTGCAGTGAACAAAATCCCTTTAGGGTGCAGTGAACACAATCTTTTTGGGGTGCAGTGAACAAAATCCTTTTTGGGGTGCAGTGAACACAATCTTTTTGGGGTGCAGTGAACAAAATCCTTTGTGGGGTGCAGTGAACACAATCTTTGTGGGGTGCAGTGAACAAAATCCTTTGTGGGGTGCAGTGAACACAATCTTTGTGGGGTACAGTGAACACAATCTTTTTGGGGTGCAGTGAACAAAATCCTTTTAGGGTGCAGTGAACAGAATCTTTGTGGGGTACAGTGAACACAATATTTGTGGGGTGCAGTGAACAAAATCCTTTTGGGGTGCAGTGAAAACAATCTTTATGGGGTGCAGTGAACACAATCTTTTTGGGGTGCAGTGAACACAATCTTTTTGGGGTGCAGTGAACAAAATCCCTTTAGGATGCAGTGAACACAATCTTTTTGGGGTGCAGTGAACAAAATCCTTTTTGGGGTGCAGTGAACACAATCTTTTTGGGGTGCAGTGAACAAAATCCTTTGTGGGGTGCAGTGAACACAATCTTTGTGGGGTGCAGTGAACAAAATCCTTTGTGGGGTGCAGTGAACACAATCTTTGTGGGGTACAGTGAACACAATCTTTTTGGGGTGCAGTGAACAAAATCCTTTTAGGGTGCAGTGAACAGAATCTTTGTGGGATGCAGTGAACACAATCTTTGTGGGGTGCAGTGAACAAAATCCTTTTGGGGTGCAGTGAAAACAATCTTTATGGGGTGCAGAAAACACAATCTTTTTGGGGTGCAGTGAACACAATCTTTTTGGGGTGCAGTGAACAACATCCTTTTTGGGGTGCAGTGAACACAATCTTTTTGGGGTGCAGTGAACAAAATCCTTTTAGGGTGCAGTGAACACAATCTTTTTGGGGTGCAGTGAACAAAATCCTTTTTGGGGTGCAGTGAACACAATCTTTTTGGGGTGCAGTGAGCAAAATCCTTTTAGGGTGCAGTGAACACAATCTTTGTGGGGTACAGTGAACACAATCTTTTTGGGGTGCAGTGAAAAAAATCATTTTAGGGTGCAGTGAACAGAATCTTTGTGGGGTACAGTGAACACAATCTTTGTGGGGTGCAGTGAACACAATCTTTGTGGGGTGCAGTGAACAAAATCCTTTTGGGGTGCAGTGAACACAATCTTTATGGGGTGCAGTGAACACAATCTTTTTGGGGTACAGTGAACACAATCTTTGTGGGGTGCAGTGAACACAACCTTTGTGGGGTGCAGTGAACACAATCTTTTTGGGGTGCAGTGAACAAAATCCTTTTAGGGTTCAGTGAACACAATCTTTTTAGGGTGCAGTGAACAAAATCCTTTTTGGGGTGCAGTGAACACAATCTTTTTGGGGTGCAGTGAACAAAATCCTTTTAGGGTGCAGTGAACAGAATCTTTGTGGGGTACAGTGAAAACAATCTTTGTGGGGTGCAGTGAACACAATCTTTGTGGGGTGCAGTGAACAAAATCCTTTTGGGGTGCAGTGAACACAATCTTTGTGGGGTGCAGTGAACACAATCTTTGTGGGGTACAGTGAACACAATCTTTGTGGGGTGCAGTGAACACAATCTTTGTGGGGTACAGTGAACACAATCTCATACTTCTGAAGATTTGAGGGTGCTGCCTGTTCCATACTCCTCCTACTCCTCATCCATCCTTTTAGGGGTACAAACAATAGTAATTGGGGCCTAGTGTGGTTGTGTACGTGTGAGATACATACACTTTTTTTGATCATATTTCCTATTCCGCTATTCAATAAAACCCTTTGGGGATCAATTAAATTGCGGGATAGTCTGTGTCGGTACGTGTGAGATACACCTTTCCAATTTTTGAGGCGCATCTCATACTGCCGAGGTTTTGAGGGTGCTTCAGTCTGCCTCCGGCCTGCTCCTCCTACTCCTCTTCCTCATCCTGCCTTTAGGGTACAAAAAATTGTAATCGGGGCCTAGTCTGTGTTTGTACGTGTGAGATACACCGTTTTATAAAATTTTTCCTATTCTGCTATTCAATATACACCCTTTTGGAGTGTAAAAAATTAAATTACGGCATAGTCTGTATCGGTACGTGTGAGATACACCTTTTAAATTAGTTTGGCGCATCTCCTTCCCCCGCCAAGGATTGCAGGGCGCTTCAGTTTGCCTCCTGTTCCCAACTCCTCCTACTCCTCTTCCTCATCCTCCCTTTAGGGTAGAAAAAAATTTAATCGGGCCTACTCTGTGTTTGTACGTGTGAGATACACAGTTTTTTATCCTATTCCGCTATTCAATACACACCCTTTTGGTGTAAAAAACATTAAATTGCAGCATAGTTTGCATATTTGACTGTGAGATACACCCGTGCGATACTGTTGTTGTTTTGTTCCGCTATTCAATAAACACCTTTCTAGGGCAAGATCTTAAATTACAGAAATATGAGGAGACCGTCAAATAAGGGCCGTGGCCTGGGTCGTGGTGCTGCTGGTAGAGCTCCTGTTGCAAGGAAAGGACGTGGTCGATCTGTGCCAGCTACACGCACAAGTCAAACACCTTCCTCAAGTGTGAGTAGGCGACAGAACCTGCATCAGTATTTGGTAGGGCATCATGCGCCTCTAGACGTGATGAGGCCTGAAGAAGTACAGGTGATAGTAGATTGGGTTGCTGACAGTGCCTCCGGTTCCTTCACATTGTCTCCCACCCAGTCTACTGCAGAAAGGTCAGAGTTGGCACCTGCAGCCAATGTCCAACCGTCTTTCACCACACCCCCTTGGAAATCAGGCAAGCAGTCTGAGCCCCAATCCATACAGCAGTCTCTTCTTCTTTTTGAGGACTCTGTCAGCAGGGTTTCCCAGGGCCATCCACCTAGCCCTGCCCCAGAAGTGGAAGAGATTGAGTGCAGCGATGCCCAACCACTTATTTCTCAAGATGAGTATATGCAAGGACCATCGCAGCACGTCTCCGATGATGACGAAACGCAGGTGCCAACTGCTGCGGCGTTCAGCATTGTGGAGACCGACAAGGAGGGCAGGGGTGAAGACTGGGTGGAAGATGATGTGGAGGACGATGAGGTCCTCGACCCCACATGGAATGAACGTCATGCAGGTGACCTGAGTAGTTTGGAGGAAGAGGCGGTGGTCGCACAGAGCCACCAGCACAGCAGAAGAGGGAGCAGGGTGCAGAAGCGGAGCGGCCGTGCCCTAGACACTACGCCTGCTACTGCCCAACGCAGCAAGGGAACGAGCGCACCAAAGTCAGCTCAAAGGAGTTCTCTAGCGTGGAAGTTCTTTAGAAAATGTGCTGATGACAGGAGACTAGTGGTTTGCACCCTGTGCAATCAGAGCCTGAAGCGAGGCATAAACCTTCTCAACCTGAGCACAACCTGCATGATCAGGCATCTAAGTGCAAAGCACGAGCTGCAGTTGAGTACACACCTTCAAAACCAAGAAACGTCTCTGGCTCATCTTGCTTCCTCTTCTGCTGCAGTCTCGGCCGCTCCAGCCACATCTGTAGTCATACCGGCACCTGCCACCCCGCAAACAGACGATCTATCAGCAACACCACCACCTGGGTCACCAACAACCATCTCCACAATGTCCCGTGGAAGCGTTCAGCTTTCCATCTCCCAAACACTTGAGAGGAAGAGGAAGTACCCCCCTACCCACCCGCGATCCCTGGCCCTGAATGCCAGCATTTCACAATTATTGGCCTTTGAAATGCTGTCATTCCGTCTGGTGGAGACGCACAGTTTTAAAAACCTTATGTCGGTGGCTGTCCCACAGTACGTCGTGCCCAGCCGCCACTACTTTTCCAGGCAAGCCATCCCTTCCCTGTACAACCAAGTGGGGGAAAAAATCAGGTGTGCACTGCGCAACGCTATCTGTGCCAGGTCCACCTAACTACCGATACGTGGACCAGTAAGCACGGTCAGGGGCGTTATATCTCCCTAACGGCACACTGGGTAAATGCAGTGGCGGATGGGCCTGAGGCGGATAGCAATTTGGCGCACGTCCTTCCACCACCGAGGATTGCAGGGCGCTTCAGTTTGCCTCCTGTTCCTAACTCCTCCTACTCCGCTACCTCATCCTCTACCGCCTCCTCTTCCAGACAGCGTAACACCTTCACCACCAACTTCAGCACGGCCAGGGGTAAACGACAGCAGGCAGTTTTACAACTTGCCTGTTTGGGGGACAAACCACACACCACGCAGGAGTTGTGGAGGAGCATGGAACAGCAGACAAATGTGTGGTTGCTGCCAGCAAGCCTCAAGCCCGGCCTGGTGGTGTGCGATAACGGGCGAAATCTCATAGCAGCTCTGGGCCTAGCCGGTTTGACGCACATCCCTTGCCTGGCGCATGTGCTGAATTTGGTGGTGCAGAGGTTCCTTAAAAACTACCCCGATATGTCAGAGCTGCTGCAGAATGTGCGGGCCGTCTGTGCGCACTTTCAGCGTTCTCACCCTGCTGCTGCTCGCCTGGCAGCGCTGCAGCGTAACTTCGGCCTTCCCGCTCACCGCCTCATATGTGACGTGCCCACAAGGTGGAACTCTTGCACATGCTGCAAAGACTGTGCGAGCAGCAGCAGGCCATAGTGGAGTTTCAACTGCAGCACGCACGCGTGAGTCGCTCTGCGGAACAGCACCACTTCACCACCAATAACTGGGCCTCCATGCGAGACCTGTGTGCCTTGTTGCGCTGTTTTGAGTGCTCCACCAACATGGCCAGTGGCGATGACGCCGTTCTCAGCTTAACTATCCCACTTCTATGCCTCCTTGAAAAAACAATTCGGGCGATGATGGAAGAGGATGTGGCACAGGATGAGGAGGAGGAGGAGGAGGATGAAGAGGTAACATTTCCAAGGCTTTCAGGGCAGTCATTCGCAAGGGGCTCCGAGGATGGGTTCCTGCACACACAAACGCCAGGGACACAATTGTCCAGCAGGGGCACAGTTCTGGAGGATGAGGAGGAGGAGGAGCTGGAGGAGGAGATGGAACCATGTTCACAGCAGGGTGGCACCCAGGCCAGCTCATGGCCATCACTGGTGCGTGGCTGGGGGGATACAGAGGACACGGACGATACACCTCCCACAGAGGACAGCCTTTCGTTGCCTCTGGGCAGCCTGGCACACATGAGCGATTACATGCTGCAGTGTTTCCACAACGACCGCCGAGTTGCCCACATTCTAACTTGTGCTGATTACTGGGTGGCCACGCTGCTGGATCCCCGTTACAAGGACAACGTACCGTCCTTAATTCACTCACTGGAGCGCGATCGCAAGATGCGCGAGTACAAGCGCATGCTGGTAGACGCGATGCTGCTGGCATTCCCATCTGACAGCGGGGCCACAGTGGAAGCACAAGGCAGAGGAGGAGGAGGAGGAGGTTGCCAACGCAACCAGGGCACCGCCAGCACCTCAGAAGGCAGGGTTAGCATGGCCGAAATGTGGAAAAGCTTTGTCAGCACACCACAACAAACAGCAGCACCAGCATCTCAGATGGAACGTCTTAGCAGGAGGCAGCCTTTTACCAACATGGTGGAGCAGTATGTGTGCACACGCCTAGACGTACTGAAAGAGGGGTCTGCCCCCTTCAACTTCTGGGTCTCCAAGTTGGGCACATGGCCTGAGCTTGCCCTTTACGCCTTGGAGGTGCTGGCGTGCCCTGCAGCCAGTGTATTATCTGAACGGGTATTTAGCACGGCTGGGGGCGTTATAACCGACAAACTCAGCCGCCTGTCCAGAGACAATGTGGACAAGCTCACGTTCATTAAAATGAACCAGGCATGGATCCCACGGGACTTTTCCGTACCTTGTGCAGAATAGCAATGGATACCGACCTTACCCAGCCATTGTTCCATTTTTGCTCTTTCTCACTCTTTTGGGGTGTACCCTCATTTAAAATTTGTGAAAAGAAGCATTGTTGGCTACCTCGTCCTCCTCCTCAGGGCCAGATTAACGTAGGGGCTATTGGAGCTGCAGCTCCAGGCCCCTACCTTTTATATAGGCCCCGGGTTGGCCATATTCACTGTTACCGCTCTTCTGTCACTTGTAAACACAGAAGTCTGGCTTCTATGCTCGCTTCCCCAGGCAGCACCCTCAGAACCTCCCCACACAGCGCGAAGGCCGGACAAGGAGGGACAGTTGCCGATGCATGGATGTGTTTATGGGCTTCAGAGACAGCATCCCATGTTGAATTAGGTATGCATGGCTGCACCCTTCCTCCTCTGGGTGCATGCCAAGGCACGGCCCTTAAGGCCCTTCAAAGTCCTCAGCACCAAGCCCATGATGCTCTTAATCTGGCCCTGGTCCTCCTCCACCGCCGCTTCCACCTACACCGCCCATAATTGTGCGCAGCCTATTGCATTAGGGTGTGCACCCCAAAGTTGAAATACACATGCATGTGTTTGCCTACATGTACATGGCCCCGATACATTACTCTCCCTGCTGGCAAAGAGAAATAGAGCAGAGCAGGTCCGAGGGAGATCTTTCCCATCTCCTCACTGGCAATGCTATGTGCCCTAGGTGATTAGGGTGTGCCCATGTACACCCGGCACACCCTGTGCGCACGCCTATGACACCGCCACATCCACCACCACCTCAACCTCCCTCCTACTCCATATGGGCCTCGTCCTTCAGAGATGAAGAAGAACATTGTTTTATTTTTCTGTTTTTTTTTGTTGTTTTAAGTTATTTCCCTATCCACATTTGTTTGCAGAGCACTTGCCATGCTCTTAATTACGTTTTGCTGCCATTTGCATTGGTGTTTTAGAGCCATTTTAGTGCCTGAAAGTTCGGGTCCCCATTGACTTCAATGGGGTTCGGTGTCCGGGAAAAGTTCGGTAAAAGTCCGGGACACATCCAGGTGTCCGCTTGTGACGAGACCAATCTCGCCACATTGCATTGGAGGAGCCTGGTTGCCCGCCTGCTGCCGTTGGACTATGGACCAGACTTTAAAAGACTTATTTTCCCTACAGAAAGGCTTATTCGTGCCTTTTCTGTCGGGGTGTTCGGTAGATTTTATCTACCGAACAAACTAACGATTACATGACCACCTGGAAGCTAAACCTAATTATATCTTCCATTGTCTCCAGGATAGAGGTCGCTGTGAAAACTAGTTCTAGCTGCAGAGAGAGAGAGGGGGGGGGGATTGTTTCCAGCAGCCCCCTCCTGAGGAATGTCTACTAATTAACTGAGACTATTGATAAACCTGTTAATGAGCTCACCTGGCTGTCTACTAAGGGAGGAAGCCAGGATGCATTGTGGGGAGGTTTTGCTTCTGGGAGTCTGTAATGTGATACATGTCTGTTTGTGTTACAGTCTTCCATTTGGTCCCCTAAGGGAGTGTCTACCAGGTGGAGGGCCTGCATAAATACAGGGGCAGGGAGCCCTCAATAAACATACCACTGCTTGACCTTCCACACGGAGCTTTGTCTCGTTCTTGGGGGGATTCACTGTATGCTGTCGGAGACTGATTGCTAGGAATGTAAGCTGATGTATGCTTCTCCTGTTCGTCTGCTAGCAGCTATTCGTGAGGTTCCAGGTTGGAGTGCTATATTGTATCCAGTTCGGGAGTTGGATGTTCTACAGTAGCTGTGCCTGCTCTCTCAGAAAGGGGCATATCGCCTAGACGGATTTTAACCCCTTGTCTGCTGAAACGGTCCGTTACATCTGGTGGCAAGCGGCGTGATCGTTCCTACAGCCAGAAGGACAGCTACAGGAGACACCATTGCTCTGGATTTTACAATTGAGGGCAACGCATGTCCCAGTACAGCGACCCTGACAGCACCAGCATGGAACCAGCAGTGGAGTTCGATGAGGGTGCCATGGATGACCGAGATGCAGTCCGTAAAGGCATCTGGTACCAGGCACTGGGCATTGTGGAGTACCAGCGGGGTGAGAGACTCCCCAAGGAAGACCAGCGGTTGCAGAAGCGAGTAGCCCTGCGGATGCCCTTCCTGGGGGAGCAGTCCCGGGAGGAATGGGTAAAAGAATTGGAGCTCCGGGTATGGCAGGAGATGTGGCTGGAGGATGCCTACCAGGCGCTGTGGTGGTGTGTTGCACAGTACCTGCCCTGGACAGCCGAGCATGACAAGCCAGAGGGAGAGGAGTTTGATGGTCCTGGCTTGTTATGGGAGTCTTTTTCAGAGCTGGAATTTGGGAGCCCTACACAAGCCCGGTTCAATGATCTCTTGGAGTGGAGGGAGAGCAGGTATGACTGGGACGACGCTCACGAAATTGAGCAAGACCTGGTCCACCTGGTGACCCGGGAGATGGAGCTAGAACAGGGCTACCAGCAGCTGTTCCAATACTATGAGAAGGCTCAGCAGGAGAGCAGCAGGACAGACCCAGAGCCAGACCCATTCAGAGGGGATGACATGGTAAAGTTTTACTGGGAAGAACCCCAGGTGGCCGGTAGAGATGGGACCGAGGTCTCTCCACCGGTCCTGCAGGGAATCGGGAGCCCAGTCTCCATTCCCCAGCGGCAGTGTAAAGTGCAGGGAGAGGAGAGCAGCGTCCTCCCTCCCCAGCGGCTGGCTGAGTTACAGGGGGCAGAGGTAGTTGTTCCTGCCCCCCAGCAGCAGAGTGATATGCCAGGAAGGCAGTGTGAAGTGCAGGGAGAGGAGAGCAGTGTCCTCACTCCCCAGCGGCAGCGTGATTTGTTGGGAATTGGGAGCCCAGTCTCCATCCCACAGCAGCAGAGTGTCCTGCAGGAAACAGAGAGCCTAGTCTCCTTTCCCCAGCAACCGGACACTGTATTGGGAGCAGAGACAGTCGATCTCCCTCCCCAGGGGCTGGAAGTATATTTGGGAGAGGAGCTTGTTACCCCCTCTCCCTGTGGACAGTTTGATTTGTTGGGGATTGGGAGCCCAGTCTCCATCCCACATCAGCAGCTTAACGTACCAGGGGGAGACAGTAAGCCCCCCAACAGTGCAGATGGGACCGTGGTCTCTGCACTCACAGCACAGGGGGTAGGGACAGTCGGTCCTGACCTCCAGCAACAGGGCTGTTTAGCCAAAGGGAAGACAGTCGGTCTTCCCCCACAGCAGCATGGTGGTGTATCTAAAGGGGAGACAGGCGGTCTCCCCCTCCAACAACCCGTCTCCAACCAGGCTACTTCTGTGGTAGCGCTGGCACCAGGGCAGAGTACCGCTGGTCTCTGCCCACTCAGCAACCCACCAAGGCAGCCTACCAGTCCCCTACACAGCCGTGGTGAGGCACCTGGACATGGACAAGCTTCTCCTCTACCCAGGTGTAGTGACCATTTATTGTGGGTGGGCTGTACTGTTTTTTCTGCTTTATGGGTGGGCTGCTGGACTAACAAGGGCACTGACCGGCAGGAGGTCAGGTACCCTGTTAGTCTGTTTGGAAAAGGGGAGAGATGTGACGAGACCAATCTCGCCACATTGCATTGGAGGAGCCTGGTTGCCCGCCTGCTGCCGTTGGACTATGGACCAGACTTTAAAAGACTTATTTTCCCTACAGAAAGGCTTATTCGTGCCTTTTCTGTCGGGGTGTTCGGTAGATTTTATCTACCGAACAAACTAACGATTACATGACCACCTGGAAGCTAAACCTAATTATATCTTCCATTGTCTCCAGGATAGAGGTCGCTGTGAAAACTAGTTCTAGCTGCAGAGAGAGAGAGGGGGGGGAGGATTGTTTCCAGCAGCCCCCTCCTGAGGAATGTCTACTAATTAACTGAGACTATTGATAAACCTGTTAATGAGCTCACCTGGCTGTCTACTAAGGGAGGAAGCCAGGATGCATTGTGGGGATGTTTTGCTTCTGGGAGTCTGTAATGTGATACATGTCTGTTTGTGTTACAGTCTTCCATTTGGTCCCCTAAGGGAGTGTCTACCAGGTGGAGGGCCTGCATAAATACAGGGGCAGGGAGCCCTCAATAAACATACCACTGCTTGACCTTCCACACGGAGCTTTGTCTCGTTCTTGGGGGGATTCACTGTATGCTGTCGGAGACTGATTGCTAGGAATGTAAGCTGATGTATGCTTCTCCTGTTCGTCTGCTAGCAGCTATTCGTGAGGTTCCAGGTTGGAGTGCTATATTGTATCCAGTTCGGGAGTTGGATGTTCTACAGTAGCTGTGCCTGCTCTCTCAGAAAGGGGCATATCGCCTAGACGGATTTTAACCCCTTGTCTGCTGAAACGGTCCGTTACACCGCTCAACCCTAATTAAAAGTAATGTGAGGAAGTATTACTTCACTGAGAGAGTAGTGGATGCATGGAATAACCTTCCTGCAGAAGTGGTAGCTGCAAATACAGTGAAGGAGTTTAAGCAGGCATGGGATAGGCATAAGGCTATCCTTCATATAAGATAGGGCCAGGGACTATTCATAGGATTCAGATATATTGGGCAGACTAGATGGGCCAAATGGTTCTTATCTGCCGACACATTCTATGTTTCTATGTAATGATTGTGTGCCTGCTGCCCCCCCCCCCCCTGTGCCCCCACTTCCCTGCAGCTCTGCCAGCTCCCTCCTCTCCTCTCCCACCTGCTGCTGCGGGGGATCAATTCAGGATGCAGAGTGGGGGAGGGGCCAGAAAATATGTATTTACTGGCTCCTTCCTTTCCTGAATGAACACAGTGAGCGATCGGTTCCAATCACTCTTGTGTCCATTAATAACTGAAGCACAGTAATGTGTGTTTGCTATGCTTCAGTTTATGAATGAGCAGGAAGTCTGTGCAGAGCTCTTCCTGTTCATTCATTCTGAGGCAGGTGAGGCTGCAAAATGGAACTGGAGAATGTGTTTCCTCAGTCCCTTTCTCTGTCCCAAAAGTGAGACTTCAGGAGTCTATTTATACTCATGAGACTTTATCAAACACCAACCCCCCACCCCATTATGTTGCGGAAATAAAAATCCCCAAAAATATTTAAAAAAAATAAAAAATGAAGGGCTCATTCACAGGGGTTCTCTGGCCCATAGAGTGTGAATGAATGGATTGTGTGTACAGCTGGAGCCGCCTGTTAGTCTATGGGGATGCAGACAGCTGTACACACAGTTGGGGTTCCGACCCTCAGGGTGACCTCTGACCTGGATGGGGCCTCAGGGTGACCTCTGACCTGGATGGGGCCGTCTCTCTGCTGTAAGTCTGAGTTCAGTTTACTGGGATGGATAAATGACATTATCAAAGGGATAATCTCACGTCGGGAGGAGTCGGGTGACGTCAGTTCCGATTTTCGGTCAAAACTGGAAGAACCTACTAATGAAGCCAGACGCCTTTCAGAGACCCCGCTGGTCTCTTCTCTACATATTATTGTGAATTTCAATGTAAGTGTAGCACCCTCCAAGGTAGGTGCTAAGTAACCTATAGGGGAAACCTTGTCTGCTTATCAGCAGGGTATAATTGTTCAGCTAGACTGCCATGTGTTCCCCTTTGTGCCTGTTGTGTTAGGGAGTCTCCCCTCTGCATCCAATGAGGGCTCTCATTGGACAGTGGAGGAAACCTGACCAATAGCACATCGGGGCTTGTATCTATCCCAGTGAGGGCAGATCCTGCCGCAATGCATCCTGGGAGAGGGTATAAGTCTGTGGGGAGCACATAACAGGTTCCCTTTGGCGGGAAGCAGAGTCCCTGGAGGGAGGTGACTGCTGTCTCTCTTCCTGTCAGAGGAAAACGGGTATCCTAGGCGGCTTGCATGAGAGGATATAGGGCTGAGCTGTGGAATCCAGTGTGCTGAGGACCAAGCAGAGCTGTTGGGGCTGGAGTTTCAGGAAAGCATTCTGTGTCGTGAGTACTGCAAACTTCCCCTGGAGTCTGCCTAGGATAGGGGACCACTCCAGAGAGGTCAGAGGGATCCAGGAGCAGAGGTGTCAGTAAAGGGGTGCCAGAGTTAACCCTGAAGAGTAAAGGGGGTGCCAGCGGTTGGGCCCTGAAAAGTTAAGAGTTGCAGCAGTGTTACAAGTAGCTACCTCAGTCAGTGAAGGCTAAAGGAGGCAGTACAAAGGACTTTTGAGTCACAATGAAGTGTCAGAAGTCAGTTCAAGTTCACAGACAGCAAGTCAGTATTAACAAGCGCCAATGGGCATTGAGCAGCATTCAGCCAGCGTGAAGAGGCATTTTTCGTAGTGTCCCATCCTATGTGTATAGTTGAGCCAGAGGAGTATCCCACTCATTCCCTTATCCCATCCAAGTTACTAAAATAAGTACCAAACCAAAGAAGCCGGACTGTTCTTTGTCTCAGTGCTCACACTTGGAGAACATGCTTAAATGTGCTGTTGTTGTTAGCAGTAACCCTGGCCAGGGCCGCTGATAGGGCAGTACAACCAGCCCTGTTGTACTGGGCCCGGGCTCTATCAGTCCAGCAGGGGGGCCCGGGCAGCTTTACAGTTGTTTCTCCTAAATAAATAAAAAGGTTTTTTATAAACCATACCTTCTTCAATTTGTTTGTTTGTTTGTTGAGGGTAATTTCCTGGGCCCCCTCGGGTTAACATTAGGGGCCCAGGAGATGCCAGCACTGAGCAGAGGAGGGACTTTTTTTCCTTTTTCGGGGCGCAGGCAGACAAGCTTATGTGCTGCCATATAGTTCCGGTCACGGCTATCCACTGCCTAGGTTTTCACTGGCGGAGTGATATTTTTCTACACTGCTCCCTCAGTAAGTTCCACGGACAGAGGAAGAGACTGTTGTGAGGTGGGCTGAGGCTGGAGGCTGAGAGGGCACTGCAGGCTTAATCCGATGGCTGGGGGAGGTGCACAGCCTCACACACTGTGACTACTATGGAAGGAAGGAAGGTACACTCCCCGACTCCCCACTGTGTGCCTACCATCATAATGACGATCAGATCACAGCAGCTGCTCTGTCAGTGTCACATTGCTGTTATGGTGCTGATTTTGTTAACTTTATGGCTGTACTGTGATACAGATTGTAAGACAGTACAGCCATAACAGAATCAGCAACCAACAGTGACACTATGACAGAGGAACAGAGCAGCTGCTGTGATCTGATCATTAGAATGATGGTAATCATAAGCATGAGATGCATGGTTACATTTCTGTTTGGAGGGCAGTAAATGGCTGAGCTGTGTTTTTAAGACCCCCAACAACTCCCCATAAGAAATATTTGCCCAAGCTTTCCACTTAGATCCACCAGTCAATTTCTTGTGCAGACCTCTATGTAGATCTACAGAAATCCACTTACATCACACAGTGGATAGGGGTGGACTGGTGATGGCTCTATGGAAGGACAGATGGAAATGGAAATGTGTCCATTTACATCAGGCTATGTTTGATCTGTCAGACAAGGACTGCCGTCTGTTTACATCCACCTACCTCTGGATATGTCCAGTTCCCCAAAAAAAAAAAATGGAAAAGGACTGCATCCTTGTCTATTTTTCCAGACCTAAGAATGACAGATTAAAGATAGCCTGATGTAAATGGACACATTTCCATTTACATCTGTCCATCCATAGAGCCATCACCAGTCCACCCCTATCCACTGTGTGGTATACGCGGGCATAGACTGAACTGGCACAGATGTTTTAACACTGACATCTATGCCGAGAAGCTCCAGTTCAGCAGGGAATCCACTCACGGATCCCTTGCTAAGCAGATGTTTCAAAGAGCCCTTATGCTGGAAAGCTAGCGGGGTGGAAAGTACATATGTCACAACTGCAAAGCTTTTTGCACAGCATGTTGCCTACTGGTCACTATCCTATTCAACTGTTATCAGGATTTTGAAGTGGTTAAAACAGGTGCTGAAGAGTTGATACAATGCCTCCTCCCACCAGCCAAATGCTCTCTGAAGAGAGATCTGAATGCAGATCACTCTTCAAAGAGCAATGCTAGTGTGAAATAGCTCATAAAGATTTTAAATAATTATAATTGCATGCTTCAGCTGATTTAAAGGCATCATAGATGTACTTTAAGGCTTCAAGGAACAGTTCACCTTTTAAAAAAAATAATTAATGCGCATTTTTTTGCAGTTAAAAAAATGTGCATTTATTTTTTTTTTCTTTTGGAGCCTGTAAAGCATTGCACCAGCAATCAGCAGATCCCTGGTGCCATGTAGGTCTTCTTCAGATTGTCAGTATATCTGTGTACCTGTACATCCCGTATGGGCCTGCAGATACACTGACAGGAAAAAATCAAAGAAATACCACGGTGCTCCACAGCACCATTGTAGTTCTTTGAGAACTACAATGGCGGGGGGAGAGGCGGCTGCAGGATTTGGAACATGTTACATGTTCTACCCAAAATCGGGTGGTCAGGGTCAACTTATGCTTTAAAGAAAATCTACAGTATGCCTTAAAGTCAGCCGCAGCATTCTCATTAAAAAGGGATGATCTCAGGTGTCTTTGAACCCTAGTCTAATCAAATTTATAACAGGCAGGAGAAAAATAAATATCACTTGAAGACCAAGGCTACATTTTGCTGAGGTGGGTGGGGTCAGAGTGGGGCCCGCTGAGGTGGGCGGGGTCGGGGTGGGGCCTGCTGAGGTGGGCGCGGTCAGGGGCCCGCTTAGGTAGGCTGTACGGGGCCCCTTGATTTCTAACAGCGGCCCTGACCCTGGCAGACCCACTTCCAGCAGAGCGGCTGGGAATCCTGCTACATAAGTGATATCTTTTATTAAAGGTTCCATTTTAAACTTACTTCACTATGGAGCCCCTATTGTGCTTTTTTATGGGCTGCTGTGGATCACCTATTAATACTTAGGAATGGATTGTATGGAGGCTATTATCTCCACCATAAGCCTACTATCATCAATGAGGAGGATTCCATCTATGCTCATGTTGGATTGATTTTAAAGTGTTATCCATCCTCAGTGAGGTGAGCGGCCATTGCACTCACAGGGTGTTGTTTCACTTGGTAGATTGTTTGGGACCTTCCTTGCACACGGAGGAACAAAATTTGTTTGCACTTTTAATGACTCTTATTGGACAATATTGATCTATATTGGCACTTATTTCTTGGTTTCTCATTGGAACCTCTACTGTGGTTTACACTTAGAACATCCATTTATGTTTATGAAGATTGCACATTTGATGTTTTATATATTACACTTTCATTATTTTTGATTATTTATGCACTTTCACCTATCCACTTTGGAGTGGGTATTTGCACTTATTTTCACACTTATATGATTTATGTGGTTTTTGATTATTATTATAATTTTAGCGCAGATTTATACTAGTGATCGACCTATATCATTTTTTTACCGCTGATACCGATACCGATATTTTGTTCATCGGATATCGGTATCGGCCGAAATTGGCCGATATTTTCGGACATTAATTTTTTTTTTTTTTTTTTAATGTCTACAGGTACTGTGGTGGAGGGATCTGGGGGTCTGAGAGACCCCAAACCCCTCCTCTGCACTTAAAAGCATTAAAAACGCCAAATTTGGCTGTTTTGAATGCTGTATGTTTTTGAATTCGGTGCCGCCAGTACCCGGAAGTGATGTAATTTCATGACATCGCTTTCAGGTAATCTGCGGCGCGGAATTCAAAGAAATGTAGACCCGGTCAGACAGCGGCAGTGCGGATGGAGACCCAGTCAGACGGCGGCAGTGAAGGTAGGATGCCCGAGTTTCCCAGTGGGACAGGAGAACCGGGCGAGCCGCGGAAGGCGGCGGGAGGGGGGACGTCCCCTCCCGCTCCTTGGAATGACAGCCGAGCAGCTTCTCAGCCGCATCAGTTGTCATTACAATACAGCCGACTGTTGGTTATGGACACTGGCACCAGGGTGATGCCTCTAGCTGCAGGCATCACCCCGGTACATGTACTTTCCCAAAATATCGGCAATATCGGTAAAACAAAAAGCCGATTGCGATATATCGGGGAAAGTGCATATTGGCCCTCGATATATATCGACTTAGCCGATAATCGGTCAATCCCTAATTTATACTATAGTGATTAGTAGCCATGTACAATATTCTTAGAGCAGATTATCCAGATAAGATTGTATAGCTCTGTGTATGGGGGGTCACATGACTGAAGGAAATGGGTGTAATGTTAGTGGGGTGATTTAGTGTTTGGGGGAGACGTGCACACAGACACAATCTATCTCCTCAACTGTGTGTCTCTTCCACAGTGTTCCTCAATCGAGTCTCATCTACTGTGTCCCCTCCATCATGTCCCGTTCACTTTGTTCCCTCCATCATGTCCTCTTCACTGTGTCCCCTCCACCATGTCCTCTTCACTGTGTCCCCTCCATCATGTCCTCTTAACTGTGTCCCCTCCACCATGTCCTCTTCACTGTGTCCCCTCCACCATGTCCTCTTCACTGTGTCCCCTCCACCATGTCCTCTTCACTGTGTCCCCTCCACCATGTCCTCTTCACTGTGTCCCCTCCATCATGTCCTCTTCACTGTGTCCCCTCCACCATGTCCTCTTCACTGTGTCCCCTCAACAATGTTCCTCTCCTTTGCCTCCTCCATTGCATCCCCTCCTCCATGTCTCCTCCCCCGTGTCCCCTTCATCATGTCCTATCCTTTGTCTCCTTCACTGCTTCCCATCCATTGCCAGTTTCCATTAACTTGCATTATCCCCCAGATTTAGCCCTTTAGGATCCGAGTCATGTTTCCTTTCAAAATGTGGCAATACATTATATAAATATATATATATATATTCAGTATATATTTTATGTGGCAGCGCAGTGGTCGCCTGTTCAGTGAAAAGTTCAGATCTGCATTATTCCTGGAGTTTGGATGAAAGGTCCATCTCCCCCTCATACAGCTGTATAACTTTTCCTTCTCCAGTCTCTGGAACCCTCTGCTGTGATGTCACCAATCACATCAATAATCTAAGTATAAAGTATCTATTGAGTGAGAGAATTAGTAGTACTAAAAATTTTTTTGGAGAGATAAAATATTCCAGACACAAAATATTGTAGCCGGGTGCTCCCCCCCCCCCCCCCCCCACAGAGTTCACTGCCAAACTATGTGCAGAGTTGGGCAGCTAAGTGGATGACAGTCATGCTGGAAGACCCATCCACGACCCATCTTCAGTGTTCTGGCTGAGGGAAGAAGGTTCTCATCCAAGATTGTACAATACATGACCCCGTCCATTGGCCTCTCATTGCTGCAAAGTCTGCCTGTACCTTTAGTAGGGAAACAGCCTCAAAGTATCATTTTTCCACCTCCATGTTTGACTGTAGGGATGGTGACCGTAGGGATGGTGACTGTAGGGATGGTGTTTTTAGGGTCATAGTCAGAATTTTTCTTCCTGCAAACACAGCAAGTCAAGGAGCAATGCCAAAGAGCTTAATTTAGGTGTCATCTGACCACATGACTTTCTCCCAATCCTTCTCTGAAACATTTAGATGTTCATTGCCATGATTGTACATGTGCCTTCTTGGGGAGGGGGCCCCTGCCATGTTTGGAGGAAGAAAAATGCCAACTATGACCCTAAGGACACCATCCCTATGGTCAAGCACAGAGGTGGAAACATTATGCTTTAGGGCTGTTTCTCTGCTAAAGGTACAGGCGGAATTTGCCACAATGAGGGGCCAATGGACTGAGCCATGTATTGTAAAATCTTGGATGAGAACCTTCTTCCCTCAGCCAGAACACTGAAGATGGGTCATGGATGGGTCTTCCAGCATTACAATGACCCAAAACAATCCACCAAGGCAATAAAGGAGTGTCTCAAGAAAAAGCACATTAAGGTCATGGAGTGGCCTAGCCAATCTCCAGACCTCAATCCTATAGAAAATTTATGGATGAAATTTTGCATCTTTCGGCATTCAGATGCATTTGAATGTCCGAAGAAAAAAATAACAAATTTCAACAAATACGAAAAAAATTATAACAAAAATAACAAATTAATTTGGCATGATTTGTTAATTCATTAAATGTCTAATGAAAAAGCAGGTTGACTCGGAGTAAATCTTACAGCCCAATCAGCTGATTCATTTTGTGCTGGAGGTTGGATTACTAATAGAGTTGAGCGGACACCTGGATGTCCGTGTTCGGCGGGTTCGGCCGAACTTGAAAAAAAAGGCCGTGTCCCGGACTTTTTCCGAACTTTACCCGGACACCGAACCCCATTGAAGTCAGTGGGGACCCGAACTTTCAGGCACTAAAATGGCTCTAAAACACCAATGGAAAGGGCTAGAGTGCTGCAAATGGCAGCAAAACGTAGTTAAGAGCATGACAAGTGCTCTGCAAACAAATGTGGATAGGGAAATAACTTAATACAACAAAAAAAAAAAACAGAAAAATAAAACAATTTTCTTCATCTGTGAAGGACGAGGCCCATATGGAGTAGGAGGGAGGTTGAGGTGGTGGTGGATGTGGCAGTGTAGGTGGAAGCGGCGGTGGAGGAGGACGAGGTAGCCAACACTGCTTTTTTTCAGTCATTTTAAATGAGGGTACACCCCAAAAGAGTGAGAAAGATCAAAAATAGAACAATGGCTGGGTAAGGTCGGTATCCATCTCTATTCTGCACAAGGTACGGAAAAGTCCCGTGGGATCCATGCCTGGTTCATTTTAATGAACGTGAGCTTGTCCACATTGTCTCTGGACAGGCTGCTGCGCTTGTCTGTGATAACGCCCCCAGCCGTGCTAAATACCCGTTCAGATAATACACTGGCTGCAGGGCACGCCAGCACCTCCAAGGCGTAAAGGGCAAGCTCAGGGCATGTGCCCAATTTGGAGACCCAGAAGTTGAATGGGGCAGACCCGTCATTCACTACATGTAGGCGTGTGCACACATACTGCTCCACCATGTTGGTGAAATGCTGCCTCCTGCTAAGATGTTCCATATGAGCTGCTGGTGCTGCTGTTTGTTGTGGCGTGCTGACAAAGCTTTTCCACATTTCGGCCATGCTAACCCTGCCTTCTGAGGTGCTGGCGGTGCCCTGGTTGCGTTGGCGACCTCTTCCTCCTCCTCCTCTGCCTTGGCCTTGTGCTTCCACTGTGACCCCGCTGTCAGGTGGGAATGTCAGCAGCATCGCATCTACCAGCGTGCGCTTGTACTCGCGCATCTTGCGATCGCGCTCCAGTGAGTGAATTAAGGACGGTACGTTGTCCTTGTAACGGGGATCCAGCAGCGTGGCCACCCAGTAATCAGCACAAGTTAGAATGTGGGCAACTCGGCGGTCGTTGTGGAGACACTGCAGCATGTAATCGCTCATGTGTGCCAGGCTGCCCAGAGGCAACGAAAGGCTGTCCTCTGTGGGAGGTGTATCGTCTGTGTCCTCTGTATCCCCCCAGCCACGCACCAGTGATGGCCATGAGCTGGCCTGGGTGCCACCCTGCTGTGAACATGGTTCCATCTCCTCCTCCATCTCCTCATCCTCCAGAACTGTGCCCCTGCTGGACAATTGTGTCCCTGGCGTTTGTGGGTGCAGGAACCCACCCTTCGGAGCCACTTGCGAATAATGGGGTGTAGAAACCATGTAAACATATACTATATAAATATAATTAAAATATATAAATATAAAGTGCCAGTCCAGATGTAATAGTTGTTTAAGATCTCAGTAGATGATAAGATGTACACAGTCCCAAAAAATGTCTCACAAAGGTGCTGGAGTGCCAGGAAGAAAGTGCACAAAACATGCAATCTTTTGTGGTGCAGTGAGCCAGTGCCGGACCTCCCCCTTTGGGTGTTCACTTACCGGACAATGGTGACCCCTATGCTGTATAGCAATAGAGATCGACAAGGCTTATGTCCTAGTAAGGAACCGGCTATTACAACTCCTCCAAGGCGAATGTATCTCCACAGATGTAAATGCCCCGATACCTTTTCACCTATATTCCCCTTGCTACCAGGTTTTCCTGCACCACCAGGTACTCCAGGCTCTCCCTTTGGGATGAGTTAGAGCCGAGACTGCGAGCCAGGCCTTCTCATCCAGCTTCTGGAAGAATGGTCAAACATTCCCATAGACACACTCCTAAACCTTGGGTCCACAAGGTTTAGGAGTGTGTCTATGGGAATGTTTGACCATTCTTCCAGAAGCTGGATGAGAAGGCCTGGCTCGCAGTCTCGGCTCTAACTCATCCCAAAGGGAGAGCCTGGAGTACCTGGTGGTGCAGGAAAACCTGGTAGCAAGGGGAATATAGGTGAAAAGGTATCGGGGCATTTACATCTGTGGAGATACATTCGCCTTGGAGGAGTTGTAATAGCCGGTTCCTTACTAGGACATAAGCCTTGTCGATCTCTATTGCTATACAGCATAGGGGTCACCATTGTCCGGTAAGTGAACACCCAAAGGGGGAGGTCCGGCACTGGCTCACTGCACCACAAAAGATTGCATGTTTTGTGCACTTTCTTCCTGGCACTCCAGCACCTTTGTGAGACATTTTTTGGGACTGTGTACATCTTATCATCTACTGAGATCTTAAACAACTATTACATCTGGACTGGCACTTTATATTTATATATTTTAATTATATTTATATAGTATATGTTTACATGGTTTCTACACCCCATTTTTTGCACATAATTGCACGGTGCACTTTATGAGTTTTTTTGAGTAGAACGTAATCACTTTACTATCATACACTATTGTTTGCGCTGTGATATATTTTTCTCGTATTTATGAATTTTGGGTTACCACTATTTATGAACAGCTGCATTCTAGAAATTTTAAATATTGTCATTAGTTAATTCACTTATCTTTGCGCTGTATTTGCACTGCACTTTAACAGATTTGGTCATTACCATTTTGAACAGCTGCATTTAAGTTCACCATTAATTTAGTTAATATTTATTCATTTTTCCTGAGCGCAGTACACACCTACCCACACCTCTTCATCCTCCTCCTCCTCATCCTGTGCCACATCCTTTTCCATCATTGCCCGAATCGTTTTTTGAAGGAGGCATAGAAGTGGGATAGTTAAGCTGACAACGGCGTCATCGGCACTGGCCATGTTGGTGGAGTACTCAAAACAGCGCAACAAGGCACACAGGTCTCGCATGGAGGCTCAGTTATTGGTGGTGAAGTGGTGCTGTTCCATAGAGCGACTCACGCGTGCGTGCTGCAGCTGAAACTCCACTATGGCCTGCTGCTGCTCGCACAGTCTTTCCAGCATGTGCAAGGTGGAGTTCCACCTTGTGGGCATGTCACATATGAGGCGGTGAGCGGGAAGGCCGAAGTTACGCTGCAGCGCTGACAGGCGAGCAGCAGCAGGGTGAGAATGCCGAAAGTGCACACAGACGGCCCGCACTTTCTGCAGCAGCTCTGACATATCAGGGTAATTTTTAAGGAACCTCTGCACCACCAAATTCAGCACATGCCCCAGGCAAGGGATGTGCGTCAAACCGGCTAAGCCCAGAGCTGCTATGACATTTCGCCCGTTATCGCACACCACCAGGCCGGGCTTGAGGCTCACTGGCAGCAACCACTCATTTGTCTGCTGTTCCATTCTCCTCCACAACTCCTGCGCGGTGTGTGGTTTTTTTCCCCCAAACAGGCAAGTTTTAAAACTGCCTGCTGTCGTTTACCCCTGGCTGTGCTGAAGTTGGTGGTGAAGGTGTTATGCTGACCGGATGAGGAGGCGGTAGAGGATGAGGAAGCGGAGTAGGAGGAGTTAGGAACAGGAGGCAAACTGAAGCGCCCTGCAATCCTCGGTGGTGGAAGGACATGCGCCAAATTGCTATCCGCCTCAGGCCCATCCGCCACTGCATTTACCCAGTGTGCCGTTAGGGAGATATAACGCCCCTGACCGTGCTTACTGGTCCACGTATCGGTAGTTAGGTGGACCTTGCCACAGATGGCGTTGCACAGTGCACACCTGATTTTTTCCACCACTTGGTTGTGCAGGGAAGGGATGGCTTGCCTGGAAAAGTAGTGGCGGCTGGGCACGACGTACTGTGGGACAGCCACCGTCATAAGGCTTTGAAAACTGTGCGTCTCCACCAGACGGAATGACAGCATTTCAAAGGCCAAGAATTTTGAAATGCTGGCATTCAGGGCCAGGGATCGCGGGTGGGTAGGGGGGTACTTCCTCTTCCTCTGAAGTGTTTGGGAGATGGAAAGCTGAACGCTTCCACGGGACATTGTGGAGATGGTTGGTGACCCAGGTGGTGGTGTTGCTGACAGATCATCTGTTTGCCGGGTGGCAGGTGCCGGTATCACTACAGAGGTGAATGGAGAGGCCGAGACTGCAGCAGAAGAGGAAGCAGGAGGAGCCAGAGACATTTCTTGGTTTTGAAGGTGTCTACTCCACTGCAGCTCGTGCTTTGCACTTAGATGCCTGATCATGCAGGTTGTGCTCAGGTTGAGAAGGTTTATTCCTCGCTTCAGGCTCTGATTGCACAGGATGCAAACCACTCGTGTCCTGTCATCAGCACATTTTCTGAAGAACTTCCACGCTAGAGAACTCCTTTGAGCTGGATTTGGTGCGCTCGGTCCCTTGCTGCGTTGGGCAGTAGGAGGCGTAGTGTCTAGGGCACGGCCGCTCTGCTTCTGCACCCTGCTCCCTCTTCTGCTGTGCTGGTGGCTCTGTGCGACCACCGCCTCTTCCTCCAAACTACTCAGGTCACCTGCATGACCACATTCCTTGTGGGGCGAGGACCTCATCGTCCTCCACATCATCTTCCACCAAGTCTTCACCCCTGCCCTCCTTGTCGATCTCCACAATTCTGAGTGCCGCAGCAGTTGGCATCTGCGTTTCGTCATCATCGGAGACGTGCTGCGATGGTCCTTCCATGTACTCATCTTGAGAAATAAGTGGTTGGGCATCGCTGCACTCAATCTCTTCCACTTCTGGGGCAGGGCTAGGTGGATGGCCCTGGGAAACCCTGCTGACAGAGTCATCAAAAAGAAGAAGAGATTGTTGCATGACTTGGGGCTCAGACTGCTTGCCTGATTTGCAAGGGGGTGAGGTGAAAGACGGTTGGACATCAGCTGCAGGTGCCAACTCTGACCTTTCTGCAGTAGACTGGGTGGGAGACAATGTGAAGGAACTGGAGGCACTGTCAGCAACCCAATCTACTATCGCCTGTACTTCTTCTGGCCTCATCACTTCTAGAGGCACATGATGCCCTACCAAATACTGCTGCAGGTTCTGTCGCCTACTCACACTTGAGAAAGGTGTTTCACTTGTGCGTGTAGCTGGCACAGATCGACCACGTCCTCTCCTTGCAACAGGAGCTCTACCAGCAGCACCACGACCCAGGCCACGGCCCTTATTTGACGGTCTCCTCATATTTCTGTAATTTATGATCTTGCCCTAGAAAGTTGTTTATTGAATAGCGGAACAAAACAACAACAGTATCACACGGGTGTATCTCACAGTCAAATATGCAAACTATGCCGCAATTTAATTTTTTTTACCCCAAAAGGGTGTTTATTAAATAGCGGAATAGAAAAACAGTATACAAATACAACGGGTGTATCTCAAAGTCAAATATGCAAAGTATGACGCAAATTTAATTTTTTTACCCCAAAAGGGTGTATATTGAATAGCGGAATAGAAAAAAAGGATACAAAACGGTGTATCTCACACGTACAAACACAGACTAGGCCCTGATTACAATTTTTTGTACCCTAAAGGGAGGATGAGGAAGAGGAGTAGGAGGAGTTCGGAACAGGAGGCAAACTGAAGCGCCCTGCAATCCTTGGCGGTGGAAGGAGATGCGCCAAACAAATTTAAAAAGGTGTATCTCACAAGTACCGATACAGACTATGCCGTAATTTAATTTTTTACACTCAAACAGGGTGTATATTGAATAGCGGAATAGAAAAAATTTTTATAAAACGGTGTATCTCACACGTACAAACACAGACTAGGCCCCGATTACAATTTTTTGTACCCTAAAGGCAGGATGAGGATGAGGAGTGGGAGGAGTTCGGAACAGGCAGGAGGCAAACTGAAGCACCCTGCAATCCTCGGCGGTGGAAGATGCGCCCCAAAAGATTGGAAGGTGTATCTCACACGTACCAATACAGACTATGCCGCAATTTAATTCTTTTTACCCCAAAAGGGTGAAGAATGAATAGCGGAATAGAAAATATGATATAAAAAAAGGTGTATATATCTCACACGTACAGACCCAGACTAGGCCCTGATTACTATTTTTTGTACCCCAAAGGCAGGATGAGGAGTAGGAGGAGTTCGGAACAGGCAGGAGGCAAACTGAAACACCTTGCAATCCTCGGCGGTGTAAGATGAGCCCCAAAAATTGGAAAGGTGTATCTCACATGTACCGATACAGACTATGCCGCAATTTAATTCTTTTTACCCCAAGGGTGTAGATTGAATAGCGGAATAGAAAATATGATATCAAAAGGTGTATCTATCTCACACGTACAGACCCAGACTAGGCCCTGATTACTATTTTTTGTACCCCAAAGGCAGGATAAGGAGTAGGAGGAGTTCGGAACAGGCAGGAGGCAAACTGAAACACCCTGCAATCCTCGGCGGTGTAAGATGAGCCCCAAAAATTGGAAAGGTGTATCTCACACGTACCGATACAGACTATGCCGCAATTTAATTATTTTTACCCCAAAGGGTGTAGATTGAATAGCGGAACAGAAAATATGATATAAAATTGGTGATTTTTCAATAGCACATGTGAACACAGCAGTGTCTTATGTCAGTCAGCTCTGCTGCAGGCTATGAAGGGAAAAAAAAAAAGAAAATTCCCCTTTAAGTTTGTAATTTTTAAATAGATTAGTACAGACTATGCCACAATTACATTTTTTTAACCCAAAAGGGTGTATATTGAATAGTGGAATAGAAAAAAGTGTATAAAATTTTAAATCACTCAATAGCACATGTGAACACAGCAGTGTCTTATCACAGTCAGCACTGAAGCAAAAACGCTGCACACAACTGACTGAGAAAAATAGATTTTTTTCTCCCTCATCCTCCTCCTCCTCAGCGGGCTTAACTGAGGGCAAAACGATTGTGTTCACTGCACCAACCCCCACACAGCAAAATCGATGTAGAACACTGACCCTGCCTATTCTCCAGCCTTGCCCTAATATTCTCGATAAGATCGTTCACTGGCACTGCACAACCAACCCCACACACAGCAAAATCGATGTAGAACACTGACCCTGCCTATTCTCCAGCCTTGCCCTAAAATGCCCTAATAACTCGCCCTGCCTGCACTCCGACCTGACCCTGCATTCTTTTCGGACACAATACAAATTTTCACTGTCTGTCCCTAATCAGCAGCCAGCACGTATGATGTGTGCTCTCTCCCTAATACTACAGCAGAATGACGCAGCGCGCTGGGTCTCAAACTTATAAAGACATGGTCACATGCTTCAGATGGCCAATCACAGCTACTAATACATTAGTAGGCATGGCTGGGATGGCTTAAGGCACACCAGTTAAACGCTTGTTGATTGGCTGTTGAAAGCCCGCCATTAAAAGCATGCCATTACATACAAAACAGGAAGTAAAATGACCGAACACGGATTTTAAACCCGAACATACAGTAAAGTTTTCGGGTCCGTGTCCGGGTAACAAAAATCCAATTATTCAGTACGAACGCGAATAATACAGTCCGTGTTCGCTCAACACTAATTAATAATACTGGAAAATACTGCATTCCTGAGAACTGAGTGAGAAGAGCGTTGTATTTCAGCAGAAGAGACGAAGTCTGAGAAGCAGCAGAAGAGACATTGACTTTGTGTGTGTTAATGGATTCAGTAAACAAATTACTTTTTGAATTACGATTTGATTTCACAAATATATAAATAAATAACAGATTATCTGAAAACAAAACAATTAATCAATAAACGAATCGATTCGTTATAACGACTATTTAAACTCTACAGAAATAACAAATCTCTAAAAACGAATTAACGTAACATAATGAATATAACAGAACGAAATTATGTATTTTACAAATGAAAAGGAAACAGAATTTTCCCCTGTGCACAAGTGTGAGATCTCAGTACAGAATAATCCATCCCACCCTCCTCCACCTTCAATAAATCCCACATTCCCAGAGGTCATACAGCGCTATAGCCTAAATCCCGGATGGATGGATGGATGGATGGATGGATCAGAAAATTTCCTCTTCCAAGATGCCAATATTGGTTTCCAAAGTTCGGTAATATTCAGGAGGAAACACAGAACAAACCTCCATAGTGAAGTATTATAGACACCATTTATCATTGGAAGATCAGCATGCTTTCATATGTAGGAAATGGAATCCAGTCCGGGTTTTCTGGGTCTTTGGCAGTGTAGGATCTGAGCCGGGTTTTGCTTCCCACTTGTGACCAGCAGCAGATGGGATAAATAAGGAAGGACTGGAACAAGAGGTTGCTCTGGCCTGGGACTCAGGGAAGTTAATCCTGAGTGGAATTTGCTCGGTAAGAGTAAGAAAAGGTTTGCAACACTTGCTTTTTTTTTTTTTTTTTTGAAAACTGGGAGAAGCTCTTACCTGTGAGATGGGAATCTGTAATGTTTAGTGAGTTCCTGAAGATCTGACTGGGTTTGATATATAATATTATTTTGTACAACTCTCTCATTGTACCCCATTATTTCCATTTAGGAGGTCGGTCAGGTTGGGGTCACTTCCTGTCATCCGGTGCGGTCTTTGTCCTCTACACTGTGCTCCTCATCTTTATAGTCAATGACCGGAGGAAGATGAAGAATGAGAGGAATCGGAGTGAGAGGAGGACGAGGAGAAGGGATCAGGTGGAGATGGAAATGGAACCAACTGACTATGATGACTGCAACTGAAACATCTTCTGTGCTGGATTTGTAGATCTGCAAGGCTTTGCCCTCATCTTGTGAGAGACATTTATCTGATATTTGGTATATATATATATATATATATATATATATATATATATATATATATATATATATATATATATATATATATATTGTTGCCCGCTGCTTAACCTTCTCCCAGCACATATTGATAATTTCTCTTTATAAAACGTATTAACAGCTTGTGACGGAAGTGTAGGTAAGACACATGGAGAGCAGGAGTGCCAAAAAAGCCTTTTATTGAACAGTAGCGGGTATGTTCACAAAGAAAGGGGCCAAACAAAGGTGCCCAGGGTCAGACCCAACGTGGGTAGGACAGAGTTCCAGATAGCAGGGGTAGTCCATAACAGGGGGCTCCTGATAGAAAGGGCAAAGTCCTGGCCAGCAAGGGATTTGGCCACACACGGATCAGGGCAAACAATGAAGTGACAAAGTCCAGGCAGAGTTCTGGTAGGCCCAGGGTTAATCCACTCACCAGCAGGAAGGTCCAGGGTTAATCCACACTCCAGATTGTAGAAAAAGACAGGGTAATTCCAAACTCCAGGTTGGCTGTAGGATTGAAGAGGCCCACAGGAACCAATAGGGGATTCTGTGTTCTCTGGCCGCAGCTCGGGGACACACAGTCTTCCAAAATAGCAAAGATGAACAACCCAGGAGAGACTCACTCGGCTAAATATCTTAGGACTTGTGTCCCAGCAGGTGGGCCAGGCAACTCCCAGCCAGGCGTCCAGTTGCCCCAGCAACCAGCCCCGCCCCCCTCTATTTGAGCCCACACAAGGAATGTGTTCATTGTCCACAGTGAGCATGAAGGCGGAGAAGCAGACATTCAGGCACCTTGCTGGGGAGGGGAGAGGGACAGCACATTGGGGGGGGGGGAGGGCAGGCAAAGGAGTGAGCAGCCAGGGGGGAGAGAAGAATCCCATGCTGGAGAAGATAGCAAAGTACTGGGGGTGCAGAAGAGAGGAAAAGAAGTGGGGGGGAAGTAGGGCCCGTGACAACCCCTCCCCCTTTTATTTTACAAGTGCCGACAGGGGGACCTCGGCAGGTCTCCTTGGAGGCACTTGTGGTAATAGGCTCACCTACTGAAGGTCCTGCTGCCGGGTATGGTGGGACAAGGGGATAAACACTGTAGACTCCCTGAGGAGGATTGGGTGCCATGGGGGTCAGCCAGTCACTGGGAGGCTGGGGTAGAGGTCCTTCCGCTGGGGCCAACTCTGGTTAGTTGACTGGGCGACTGTGGCTGGCGGATGTGGTGCAACGGTTCTGAGGGCAGCTGGCCTGAAGATGCCCAGGTTGGTTACACCTATAGCACTGGAATTTGCTCAATGTGGGGTCTCACGGTCCCAGGTCAGGGTGGTATTCTGGTCAGGGTTGGTAACACTCACCGGATCCAGGGCAGAAGGGGAGTCCCGTTGGGTTTTCTCGGCGGGCAGGCCGTGGCTGGCTTGGCTCCTGGTCGCAGCTCCGATGTATTGGCACTGTAGCTCTCCTAAATCATTTCCAAGCAGAATGTCCGCAGGTAGTCCAGCCATGATTCCAATTTGGCAGCGCTTTTCCCCAAACCCATAGTCAAGGCGAACCGACGCCTTGGGGATGTGTTTCGTAGTACCACCTGCCATTTCAATAAAGAACCCGGGGCCTGGCTTGATGGCTTCGGGTTTTACCATGCGGGGATCAGCAATGATGAAGAAGGCCCCAGTGTCCCGAAATCCCGTAGTTCTCTCTCCATCAATCAGGACCTCCTGCAGGTGGCGCTGCCTCTGCTCTGGGTAGGATGGGACAAGGGGATGAACACCGTAGACTCCCCGAGGAGGATTGGCAACAGTGGGGGTCAGCCAGTCACTGGGAGGTGGGGGTAGTGGTTCTTCCCCTGGGGTCAACTTTAGGTAGTTGACTGGGCGACTGTGGCTGGCAGACATGGTGCGACGGTACTGAGGGCAGCTGGCCTGAAGATGCCCGGGCTGGTTGCACCAATAGCACCGGCGGTCCAGAAACGGCCCAGAAGTACGAGGTCGGTAGGAAGGGGCTGTGGATGGTGTTGGGGCGACAGGGTGCTGGAGGAGTGGCAGGGGGTTGCTGGGAAAGTGGTCTGCCTGTGTTCTGGGCTTTGGGCGGCTCGACTACCAGTCTCTTCCAATGGGGTTTAATGGCAAGGGCCTCGTCTGCCAGTGCAGCAGCCCGCTCCAGGGTGCCAGGGTCCCTCTCCTTTACCCACTCCCGCACCTCTGCTGGGCATTTGGCAAAGAATTGTTCCTTTAGAAAGGCCTGGACAACTTGTTCAATAGTAAAGGCCTGCTCCCCCTCCAGCCAGCGTCTGCAGGCCCGGGAGATTTTGTGCGCATACATCTTGAAAGAAGGCTCAGATTGACAGGAGAGGTCCCGGAATTCGATCCGGTGGGTTTCTGAAGTTACCGTGTAGTGTTCTAGTACAGTCTGTTTGATCCTATTGTAATCTCGATTCCACTGTGCGTTCATTGTCCGGTAGGCAGCAGCCGCACCCCCTTCCAGCAGGCCCACTAGGTGGCGTACCCAGTCTCCACGGGGCACCTCCAGCAGCTGACATAAGTGTTCGAAATCCTGGAAGAACCCTTCCACATCCCCTGTAGCTTCACAAAATGGCTTGAAGTCTTTACGAGTCACCCTTGGCCGATCAGGCCCACCGACTCGTGGGCTAGGGAGAGGGTCATATCCCCTGAGGCCTCTCATGGTTTCTCGCTCATGAGCCCTTCGGATAGCCTCCCGCTTGTCATCCAAGGTGGCTCCGGGCCCCAGGATAGTCATCTCCTCTTCGTACCATGTGATCCAAGGGCTCCTGGGACTTGAGACGGCGGATGCACTCTGTTCATTCTCTGACGGCGGAGCATTCAAGCTTTCAGTTCTCTGAAGGCCGGCTTCCTCAATGGCGGTGACCAGCTCTTCTTTGGACAGGCCCCTGTAGGTAAGGCTTAACTCCTGAGCCTTTTCTTGCAAACTTGCCACAGTCCAATTCCTGTACTCCCCAACCCGCATTAGGTCCAGTGTGGGGGGGCTGCTCTCCATCCTCTTCAGCGTTCTGATCCTGCCGCTGCCAACCAGTGTGACGGAAGTGTAGGTAAGACAGAACGCACATGGAGAGCAGGAGTGCCAACAAAGCCTTTTATTGAACGGTAGCGGGTATGTTCACAAAGAAAGGGGCCCAAACAAAGGTGCCCAGGGTCAGACCCAACGTGGGTAGGACAGAGTTCCAGATAGCAGGGGTAGTCCATAACAGGGGGCTCCCGATAGAAAGGGCAAAGTCCTGGCCAGCAAGGGATTTGGCCACACACAGATCAGGGCAAACAATGAAGTGACAAAGTCCAGGCAGAGTTCTGGTAGGCCCAGGGTTAATCCACTCACCAGCAGGAAGGTCCAGGGTTAATCCACACTCCAGATTGTAGAAAAGGACAGGGTAATTCCAAACTCCAGGTTGGCTGTAGGATTGAAGAGGCCCACAGGAACCAATAGGGGATTCTGTGTTCTCTGGCCGCAGCTCAGGGACACACAGTCTTCCAAAACAGCAAAGATGAACAACCCAGGAGAGACTCACTCGGCTAAATATCTTAGGACTTGTGTCCCAGCAGGTGGGCCAGGCAACTCCCAGCCAGGCATCCAGTTGCCCCAGCAACCAGCCCCGCCCCCCTCTATTTGAGCCCACACAAGGAATGTGTTCATTGTCCACAGTGAGCATGAAGGCGGAGAAGCAGACATTCAGGCACCTTGCTGGGGAGGGGAGAGGGACAGCACAGTGGGGGGGGGGGGGAGGGGGCAGGCAAAGGAGTGAGCAGCCAGGGGGGAGAGAAGAAACCCATGCTGGGGAAGATAGCAAAGTACTGGGGGTGCAGAAGAGAGGAAAAGAAGGGGGGGGGAGTAGGGCCCGTGACACAGCTATATGACTATAAGACCTGCCAGTAACTTATGAAACTAATGGACCTTTTACCTTCTTTGGATATTAGTGAAAGACACAAAAAAGGTGTCCACCTAGGATAACATTCCTGAAAAGAAAGGGTAACTGCTTAGCTTCTGGACTACAATTCTCCCTTCTATTGGTCATTTCATGTATAATGTATTCTGTGTCCTCCCAGTCTGGGATGGGATCTCATTACCTATGCTGATTTACTTGACTTATAAACATCTGCATTCAGTGTGAAGATCAGAACAATTTCCTCTTTTTATTGTTTTCACACATGTGTTAAATAAAGCTTTGATCACCATAAAAATGAGTTCTTTGTTCCTGGAGATGGGTGCGGTCCTCATTGTCAGGACATTAGTTGGTGCCCCGTGTGAGGATAGACTGACTACTTGGATGACCAGTGACTTACAGTGAGGGAAAGAAGTATTTGAACCCCTTCTGATTTTGTAGGTTTGCCCACTGACAAAGAAATGATCAGTCTATAATTTTATTGGTCGGTTTATTTTACCAGTGACAGACAGAATAACAGCAAAAATTTCCAGAAAAACGCATTTCAACAAAGTTATAAATTTGCAATTTAATGAGTGAAATAAGTATTTAATCTCCTATCAATCAGCAAGATTTCTGGCTCCCAGGTGTCTTCTATACAGGTAATGAGCTGAGATTAGGAGGATTCTCTTAAAGGGAGTGCTCATAATCCCAGCTTGTTACCAGTATAGAAGATACCTGTCCACAGAAGCATTCAATCAATCAATCAACCAGATTCCAATCTCTCCACCATGGCCAAAACCAAAGAGCTGTGCAAGGATATCAGGGAGAAGATTATAGACCTACACAAGGCTGGAATGGGCTACAAGACCATCACCGAGCAGCTTGGTTGAGAGTTGACAACTAGTGTTGAGCGAACACGGACTGTATTATTTGTGTTCGTAACGAATAATTGGATTTTTTTTTTTTTTCCAATAAAAAGCTTTATTGCAAGAAATATTCAATACAAACATTAGCTTTACATAGAATAGTACAATGCAAAATAAAGCGCATAACATAAGAGTAACACGAACAAGTACATGGAACAGGTCAAATAGTGCAATAATGACAATACAAAGAGATATACTCAATGCAGAGACCGAACCATGAAAATGAAATAACAATTCTCAGGAAATTGAGTGCCGCGTATTATGGCTACGGCAAGTGAGCCGTAAAAGAAAGAAAGAAGAAGAAATGAAAGGCGGGAGGGTACAAGGGAAGGATGAGGGTCAGGATGATGAATGGTTGAGTGTGCAAAATCATGTAAATTATGGAGAGGAAGCTAATTAAGCAGTCCCCTAATCATGTGTAAAGCCGTGGCTGTGGACCACTGATGTAGAAGTTCCAGTTTAATTGACATATAATCTTTCGAAAGTATCAGAAAGAGTAAATTCTCGCCATGGACGCCAGGTCGTATGAAAGGCGGAGTCGCATTCTTTTTTAATAGCAATTATCTCTTCCATTTCTAAAAAAACTTTTACTCTATCAATCCACTCCCTCACAGAAGGCCCAGACTGGGCATTCCAATGAAGAGGAATGACTGCCTTTGCAGCATTCAGCAAGTGTCTAGTAAGAGATCGTTTATATTTCCTATAGGATAAGTTATGCACATGTAAAAGACAGCAGGCGGCATCTAATGGTAGTTTAGTGTTGGTGATACATTTTATTAGATGTATGATCTCATTCCAAAATTTTTGGATGATAGGACAATCCCACCATAAATGCAAGAAGGTTCCTCTCTCCTTTAAGCATCTCCAGCATCTATCTGAGATCTGCGCGGACCACATTTTAAGTTGAACTGGGGTAATGTACCAGTGTGTCAAAATTTTAAAGGGAGCACTTATGTGTGAAGACACATGCTTTTTCCCATTGCTTACCAGTAATGGAACGGTTTAAATCTTTCTCCCACACTAGTTTGTTTTTGTCAGGAAGATCTCCACTAGGCTGGGACAACCATTGATATGCCTGAGAAGTAGTTTTGGTGCGTGGTATCTGTCCGAGGCAGATCTCTTCCAGAGCTGTTAGAGGAGTGCTCAGTTGCAATTTGGATTTTGCGTTTCGGAAAAAATTATGAAGCTGCAAATAATTCCAAAAGGAAAGACAAAAATCCTTAGGTTGCAGAGTGTTAAATTCCTTGAGAGAGAGAGCAACCTACTGCCAGACAAACAATCACCTACTCGGAGCTGTGTCCCGTGATGTTCCCCATCTCTGACCCCCAACCTAAAATCCAGGCCCGGGATGAAATCTGGGTTGTTTGAAATGGGTGTCATTGTCCCGAATTTGGTAATCAGATGATGTTTAGTTGCAACACGGTTAACAATGTCCAAGGTTGTGGATATTAAGGGATGCTGTTTGATTTCTGAGGGGTAATTCTCAGGACTTGTCCAAAGTAGATTTTGTCTGTGAAATTTAGTGCAATCTCTTTCTAGGACAACCCAGTCTTTTTGTGATAAATGACAGTGCCAATCTACCACTCTTGTGATGTGAGTAGCCTGATGGTATTTAGCAAAGTTTGGTAGGCCTATACCTCCGTAATGCTTAGCACGTTGTAAGATCTGGAGGTTAATTCTCGGTCTCTTATGCGCCCAAAGAAATTGTCTCTGGATGGCGTTAAGTTTACGGAAAAAACTTGTAGGAATCTTGACCGGAAGAGCATGGAAAAGATAAAGAAGGCGGGGAAGGATTACCATCTTCAAGACGGCCGCCCTTCCGAACCAGGAAAAGTTCTTTGAATTCCAGCTCTTGAGATCTTTTCCAATGTCCGCCAACAATGGGGTGAAATTGGCTTCGAAAATCTTATCGGTTTTGGGTGTAAGTTGGATTCCTAAGTATTTAAGAGATTTAGGCACCCATCTATAGGGGCAGTTGGCGCGGGTCAAAGCTTTTGTACTCTCAGATAGAGAAATATCTAGGGCTTCAGACTTCGAGTGATTCACCTTGAAGTTTGATAAAAATCTGAATTTTTGGAAATGTAAATTCAGATTAGGGATAGAAATATGAGGCTGGGTAATGTAGAACAGTAGGTCGTCGGCATACGCCGAAACCTTAAATTCTCTATCTTTGACCCGAAACCCATGAATTGCCACGTCTGATTTAATATGTCTAATTAGCGGTTCTAATGCTAGAATGAATAGGATAGGTGACAAGGGGCAGCCCTGTCTCGTCCCGTTTTTCAGGTGTAGGGGCGTAGAGAAAACATTGTTAACCTTCACCCTAGCAGTCGGGTTAGCATAAAGTGATCCAATCCATCCCATCATGTTGTCCCCCAACCCGAGATGTCGACAGGTGGCAAGTAGGTAATCCCACGCCACTCTGTCGAAAGCTTTCTCCGCGTCGGTGGACAACATCAAACCCTGTAGTCCATTGGTCCTAACAGCATGTAATAAGTTAAGAGATTTGATAATGTTATCACGGGCCTCTCGTCCCGGCATAAAGCCAACCTGTTCTGGGCCTATGATGTTATGTAGTAGAGGCCTAAGTCTATTTGCAAGGATTTTCGCCATGAGTTTAACGTCTAAATTAAGTAACGAAATCGGTCTGTAGCTTGGGCACAAAGTCGGGTCCTTGTCTTTTTTAGGAATAACCGTTATGTGGGCAGACAAGAATTCAGAAGAGGGACACGTCAATTTGGAAAGGTCATTCAAGGCCTTGGTTAGAGGGTCAAGCAGTAAGGGATGTAGTAGTTTGTAGTACTGGGACGTTAGGCCGTCAGGTCCGGGACTCTTACCACATTTTAAAGAATCAATCGCATGTTGGACCTCCTCCCGAGAAATGTCTTTTTCTAATAGGGCAGTATCCAGTTTGGAGAGGCAAGGGAGTCCACTGTCAATAATATATTGAGATATTAATTGTTCTCTGGGACCTAAAAAATTAGCTGGGCGGGTTTGTTGGGGCAGATTATATAAGGTTTCATAATATGAGCGGAACGATTCCGCGATAAATCTGGGATCATGAATTTTGATATTTTTCTTGTTTCTCATAAACGGAATGTGTGAGGCCGCTTGGAGGTCCTTGAGAGCTCTAGCGAGGAATTTGCTGCCCTTGTCACCATGCTCATAATAAATGGCTTTGCTGAAATAAATTGATCTTTTAGTTTTATTATTGAGTAAATCTCTCAATCTCTTCCTGTAATCAGTTAACTCCCTCAGAATGGAACCTGCCGCAGAGATTTTGTGTTGTGCCTCCAACTTAGCGATTTTGGAGACCAAATCATTCATCAACCCCTCTTTCTCCTTTTTCTTCCTCGCTCCAAATTTAATAAATTCTCCTCTAATGACGCTCTTGTGAGCCTCCCATATTGTCACATTGGACATCTCATGTGAGGAGTTCTCTCTGAAATAATCAGAAATAGAGCCCTCAATTTCCTTTTTAATGACAGGGTCGAGAAGCAACGAAGGATTCAGCCTCCAATTGAAATCAGGTTTGTGCTTAGAATCAATGTTGAAGGTAATAGAAACAGGTGCATGGTCCGATAGGACTATATGTCCTATCCTAGCTTCCATTAAGTGGGGTAGATCCCTTTGTGAGATCATGATCATGTCTATTCTAGCGTATTTGTTGTACGGGGCAGAGTAGTGGGAATAGTCATTATCAGTCGGATGTAAGGCCCGCCAAGAGTCCACAAGGCTAAGGGATCTCAACAGGTCTTTGATTTTTTTGAGTTTACCATACGCAATACTGGTTTTGCCTGTGGAGGTGTCCTTCAACGGCTCCAGGGGAACATTAAAATCCCCCCCAAGAATAATGCCACCAGAGGCAAAGCTCTTAAGTTCATTAATCATTTTTGTACAGAAGGTTACCTGGGCCCTATTCGGGAAGTAGACATTAGCCAATGTCAGGGGACGACCGTTCAAGGATCCCGCCAGGAAAACGAATCTTCCATCAGGGTCCGATAATTTTCTTTCGACTACAAATGGGGAGTTTTTACTAAGCAAGATAGCCACACCCTTCGTTTTTGCCAACTGATTGGAGGCAGTGTATATTTTGGTAAAGTGTCTGTCTGTGAATTTGGGGATATGGTCTGCTTTAAAATGAGTCTCTTGAATAAAAGCAACAAGGGCTTTACTCTTCTTTAGTTCACCCAGTAGTTTTCTTCTTTTCTCGGGGATATTGAGTCCATTGGCGTTGAAGGAAACGACCAATGGATTTCTACCTAGGTGGGCGAAAGCCACCCTGAAATTGCACACTTTTTTTGGAATAAGAAGGGAAGTTAGAGGGGAAGGGGAAGGGGATAGCGGGTGTAAGTAGGAAAGGAAAAAGAGAATAAGGAAAGACAATATAGACCAGTCAACTAGAGATCAAAACTCTCTGTCAACCAAAAAATAGGCTATACCGTCAGATTGGGATACAACCGGACGGTATGGAAGCCTGGTGGGAGCACTGGAAGTAGCACAGCGCAATGTGTAAAAGTTAAGTACTCAAGTCAGGTAATACCCCAACCCGTGTGAGGCGACATCAATAAAAAATGCAATAACATAAACTTTTGAAACTGCTCTACAGCTTATAAACAAAACATTTGCAGAATTTTAAGGTAACCTTATAAAAACCACATCTAAACGGTCAGTAAAGGCATGTTAGGGCCTGATAAATGTCAAAAAAAAGAAAAGAAAGAAGGCAACGAAAATCCACTTCTTAAGAGAAGCCTCCTGTGAAAAAAACGTTCTGATTCTATTGTAAAGTGGATGTTAGTTTAGAGGCAATCAGGATTTTCCTACGGACATATCTTTGTCTAAAGCCTCAACGCTCTGCAGGTCAGAGTGTGTAGACCACCTCATGATGTTACAGTACCTTATGAGAACTGTTGAGATAAAGTCTTTCTCCATGTGTCAAAGCTCCCATCTGAAGAAGATTCTAAGGAAACATCTTGAGTGAACTGTAGAGGTAAATGGGACTGCCTACGTAAACCTGAAAATAAAACAAAGTCAGCAAGCATAACACTAAGGCAGAAGCTGAGTTGGATAGGAAGAATCCTCTATAGCAGGGGTCTTCAAACTATGGCGATCCAGTTGTTCAGGAACTACAATTCCCATCATGCCTAGCCATGTCTGTGAATGTCAGAGTTTTACAATGCCTCATGGGATGTGTAGTTCCGCAACAGCTGGAGGGCCGTAGTTAGAGGATCCCTGCTCTATAGCAAGTAAGGTTCTCTTTCCTGGGCCAAGAGTGACCTCTAGTGGCGAGAAAAGGAAATATCCATCAGAGAACGACTGATTTTCTGAATCCACACTTCTCTAGAACAGGAATTCCACTCTATTTATCGGCTCTATAAAGGAAGTGAACCCTCTAGCAAACGGCAACGGCCAACGCTAGCCATAATCAAGTGGTCTTACAAGGAGAAACAAAAACCCAGCATAGCGACCAAAAACAAAGATAAAACCAAAAAGCTGAAGTGTCAGCAAGGAAAATGAGGATATGTCCAAAACAAGAATGACTCTGTCCCTATTTTGTATCTCTCATCCTCGGTGTTTTAGGAGGTGATGCAAAAGGTAGAGAATGGTTTTTAAATTTTGTCTTATTCCCCCCTTTGGAGAAAGGGGATTTGTGAGCCGAGGTTGAAGGAGAACTTTCATATGCGTGATGATTGACCGGTGAGGAAGGCAGTAAAAATTCTGCATACCAATCTGGTAGGCTTATTAGATCCAATTGCAAATTTGTACAGAAGGATTGTAAATCATCTGGTGTTCTTAAGAGATAATTCTTCCCTCTAAAAGTAGCCTGCAAAGCAAAAGGAAACTTCCACTTATAGGGGATATGTCTTTCCTTCAGAACCTCTAGTAAGGGTCTCACCGCTCTTCTATTTTTCAGGGTTATAGGTGACAGGTCCTGAAAGAGTAAGATTGGGACCTCATTAAAGAGGATCTGCTCACTCTGCCTCGCTTTGGCTAATATCTCCTCTTTGAGAACATGGCTAGTGAGACAGCAGACGACATCTCTAGGTGGTAAAGTGTCAGGGGCCCTTTGTCTGAGAGCCCTATGTGCTCTGTCCATTTCTATAGGGGACTCCGGGGGTCTCTCCAGCAGATTGTTGAATATGGATGAAAGAGCGGCTCTAATGTCACCCCCCTCCACCGATTCAGGCAGGCCTCGCACCCTTATGTTATTTCTTCTGCCACGATTATCTAGATCCTCAAGGTGGCGATTCATAGAAATTAAATGGACAGCATGGGTACAGGTCACTTCTTCCAATCTTTTTATTGCCTTGTCTCTGAATCTACCGGCCTTCTCCACCCCTGCCAACTGGTCTGTTAGTCTCACCACGTCTGCTTTTAGATCTGTGATGGCGGCACCCAGTGAGCCTTTAATGTCAGCTGCAATAGCCATCATGTCCTTAAGGGTCACCTGTCTGTCTCTGGGGGAGGCTGAACTTACATTGTCCTCAGATGCTGTTATGGAGTCATTATCGATCTCCTCCTCGTCTTCAGAGGCCGGTCTCCGCGCCATCTTGTGCCCAGTAGTGTGTCTCCTGGAGAGTGCCGCCTGGGCCTTGAAGATGTCGGCGATGATTTTCCCCTGATTTGCTTTAGTTGACTTCACACTTTTGGTCGCGGGGTTCGCCTTGCCAAGCCTGCCCATATTGTGACAGAAATCAGCTTAGGGGTTGCTGTAGAGCTCGTGCTATGTCGCCTCGGGTCCGGAGCTCAGGGATCAGGCAGCCATCCACGCTGCGCGCCAAGCCACGCCCCCCAATTGGATTTTTGTTACACGGACACGGACACTTTACTGTATGTTCGGGTAAAAAATCCGTGTTCGGTCGTTTTATTTCCGGGTTTTGCATGTTTTGGCGCTCTTTTCATGGCGGGCTTTCAACAGCCAATCAACAATCGTTTAACTGGTGTGCCTTAAGCCATCCCAGCCATGTCTGCAAATGTATCAGTAGCTGTGATTGGCCGTCTGAAGCATGTGACCATGTCTTTATAAGTGACAGACCGAGCGCCGCTGCGTCATTCTGCTGTGTAGTTCAGGGACAGAGCACACATCAACGTGCTGGCTGCTGATTAGGGAAAGACAGGCAGGGAAAACAAATTGGTGTCCGGATAGAATTGAGGGACAGGTCGGAGTGTTTAGGCAGGGCGAGTTGTAGGCATTTTAGGGATAGAGTCTGCTGAATTATAGGGTCAGTGTGTTCTACAAACTACAATCGATATTGCTGTGTGGGGTGGGGTCTGCACTTAATCCTGATCTACGATCTCTTCTCAATCCTGTTAGGGAGAGGCTGCTGCTGAATTTTAGGGAAACTGTGTTCTACAAACTACAATCGATATTGCTGTGTGGTGTGGGATAGGAGATAGGCAGGTGTCAGTGATCCACATCCATTTTTCTGTGTGTGAGCTGCAGTGAACACAATCTTTTTGGGCTGCAGTGAACACAATCTTATTGGGGTGTAGTGAACAAAATCCTTTTAGGGTGCAGTGAACACAATCTTTTTGGGGTGCAGTGAACAAAATCCTTTTTGGGGTGCAGTGAACAACATCCTTTTTGGGGTGCAGTGAACACAATCTTTTTGGGGTGCAGTGAACAAAATCCTTTGTGGGGTGCAGTGAACACAATCTTTGTGGGGTGCAGTGAACACAATCTTTTTGGGGTGCAGTGAACAAAATCCTTTTTGGGGCGCAGTGAACAACATCCTTTTTGGGGTGCAGTGAACACAATCTTTTTGGGGTGCAGTGAACAAAATCCTTTGTGGGGTGCAGTGAACACAATCTTTGTGGGGTGCAGTGAACAAAATCCTTTTTAGGGTGCAGTGAACAACATCCTTTTTGGGGTGCAGTGAACACAATCTTTTTGGGGTGCAGTGAACAAAATCCTTTGTGGGGTGCAGTGAACACAATCTTTGTGGGGTGCAGTGAACACAATCTTTTTGGGGTGCAGTGAACAAAATCCTTTTTGGGGTGCAGTGAACAACATCCTTTTTGGGGTGCAGTGAACACAATCTTTGTGGGGTGCAGTGAACAACATCCTTTTAGGGTGCAGTGAACACAATCTTTGTGGGGTGCAGTGAACAACATCCTTTTAGGGTGCAGTGAACACAATCTTTGTGGGGTACAGTGAACAGAATCTTTGTGGGGTGCAGTGAACACAATCTTTTTGGGGTGCAGTGAACAAAATCCTTTTTTGGGTGCAGTGAACAACATCCTTTTTGGGGTGCAGTGAACACAATCTTTTTGGGGTGCAGTGAACAAAATCCTTTGTGGGGTGCAGTGAACACAATCTTTGTGGGGTGCAGTGAACACAATCTTTTTGGGGTGCAGTGAACAACATCCTTTTTGGGGTGCAGTGGACAACATCCTTTTAGGGTGCAGTGAACACAATCTTTGTGGGGTGCAGTGAACAACATCCTTTTAGGGTGCAGTGAACACAATCTTTGTGGGGCACAGTGAACAGAATCTTTGTGGGGTGCAGTGAACACAATCTTTGGGGGTACAGTGAACACAATATTTTTGGGGTGCAGTGAACAAAATCCTTTTAGGGTGCAGTGAACACAATCTTTGTGGGGTGCAGTGAACAAAATCCTTTTTGGGGTGCAGTGAACACAATCTTTTTGGGGTGCAGTGAACAAAATCCTTTGTGGGGTGCAGTGAACACAATCTTTGTGGGGTGCAGTGAACACAATCTTTTTGGGGTGCAGTGAACAACATCCTTTTTGGGGTGCAGTGAACAACATCCTTTTAGGGTGCAGTGAACACAATCTTTGTGGGGTGCAGTGAACAACATCCTTTTAGGGTGCAGTGAACACAATCTTTGTGGGGTACAGTGAACAGAATCTTTGTGGGGTGCAGTGAACACAATCTTTGGGGGGTACAGTGAACACAATCTTTTTGGGGTGCAGTGAACAAAATCCTTTTAGGGTGCAGTGAACACAATCTTTTTGGGGTGCAGTGAACAAAATCCTTTTTGGGGTGCAGTGAACACAATCTTTTTGGGGTGCAATGAACAAAATCCTTTGTGGGGTGCAGTGAACACAATCTTTGTGGGGTGCAGTGAACACAATCTTTTTGGGGTGCAGTGAACAAAATCCTTTTTGGGGTGCAGTGAACAAAATCCTTTTTGGGGTGCAGTGAACAAAATCCTTTTAGGGTGCAGTGAACACAATCTTTGTGGGGTGCAGTGAACACAATCTTTGTGGGGTACAGTGAACACAATCTTTGTGGGGTGCAGTGAACACAATCTTTGTGGGGTACAGTGAACACAATCTCATACTTCTGAAGATTTGAGGGTGCTGCCTGTTCCATACTCCTCCTACTCCTCATCCATCCTTTTAGGGGTACAAACAATAGTAATTGGGGCCTAGTGTGGTTGTGTACGTTTGAGATACATACACTTTTTTTTTTATCATATTTTCTATTCCGCTATTTAATTAAAACCTTTGGGTATAAACAATTAAATTGCGTGATAGTCTGTGTCGGTACGTGTGAGATCCACCTTTCCAAGTTTTTGAGGTTCATCTCATACTTCTGAACATTTGAGGGTGCTGCCTGTTCCATACTCCTCCTACTCCTCATCCATCCTTTTAGGGGTACAAACAATAGTAATTGGGGCCTAGTGTGGTGGTGTACGTGTGAGATACATACATTTTTTTTTATCATATTTTCTATTCCGCTATTCAATTAAAACCTTTGGGGATCAATTAAATTGCGTGATAGTCTGTGTCGGTACGTGTGAGATCCACCTTTCCAAGTTTTTGGGGTTCATCTCATACTTCTGAAGATTTGAGGGTGCTGCCTGTTCCATACTCCTCCTCCTACTCCATCCTTTTAGGGGTACAAACAATAGTAATTGGGGCCTAGTGTGGTGGTGTACGTGCGAGATACATACACTTTTTTTTATCATATTTTCTATTCCGCTATTCAATTAAAACCTTTGGGGATCAATTAAATTGCGTGATAGTCTGTGTCAGTACGTGTGAGATCCACCTTTCCAAGTTTTTGGGGTTCATCTCGTACTTCTGAAGATTTGAGGGTGCTGCCTGTTCCATACTCCTCCTCCTACTCCTCATCCATCCTTTTAGGGGTACAAACAATAGTAATTGGGGCCTAGTGTGGTTGTGTACGTGCGAGATACATACACTTTTTTGGATCATATTTCCTATTCCGCTATTCAATAAAAACCTTTCTAGGGCAAGATCTTAAATTACAGAAATATGAGGAGATCGTCAAATAGGGGCAGTGGCCTGGGTCGTGGTGCTGCTGGTAGAGCTCCTGTTGCAAGGAGAGGACGTGGTCGATCTGTGCCAGCTACACGCACAAGTGAAACACCTTCCTCAAGTGTGAGTAGGCGACAGAACCTGCATCAGTATTTGGTAGGGCATCATACGCCTCTAGAAGTGATGAGGCCAGAACAAGTGGAGGCGATAGTAGATTGGTTTGCTGCTGACAGTGCCTCCAGTTCCTTCACATTGTCTCCCACCCAGTCTACTGCAGAAAGGTCACAGTTGGCACCTGCAGCCGATGTCCAACTGTCTTTCACCTCACCCCCTTGCAAATCAGGCAAGCAGTCTGAGCCCCAAGCCATACAGCAGTCTCTTCTTCTTTTTGAGGACTCTGTCAGCAGGGTTTCCCAGGGCCATCAACCTAGCCCTGCCCCAGAAGTGGAAGAGATTGAGTGCAGCGATGCCCAACCACTTATTTCTCAAGATGAGTACATGCAAGGACCATCGCAGCACGTCTCCGATGATGGCGAAACGCAGGTGCCAACTGCTGCGGCGTTCAGCATTGTGGAGACCGACAAGGAGGGCAGGGGTGAAGACTGGGTGGAAGATGATGTGGAGGACGATGAGGTCCTCGACCCCACATGGAATGAACGTGATGCAGGTGACCTGAGTAGTTTGGAGGAAGAGGCAGTGGTCGCACAGAGCCACCAGCACAGCAGAAGAGGGAGCAGGGTGCAGAAGCGGAGCAGCCGTGCCCTAGACACTACGCCCGCTACTGCCCAACGCAGCAAGGGAACGAGCTCACCAAAGTCAGCTCAAAGGAGTTCTCTAGCGTGGCAGTTCTTTAGAAAATGTGCTGATGACAGGACACGAGTGGTTTGCACCCTGTGCAATCAGAGCCTGAAGCGAGGCATAAACCTTCTCAACCTGAGCACAACCTGCATGATCAGACATCTAAGTGCAAAGCACGAGCTGCAGTGGAGTACACACCTTCAAAACCAAGAAACGTCTCTGGCTCATCCTGCTTCCTCTTCTGCTGCAGTCTCGGCCGCTCCAGCCACATCTGTAGTGATACCGGCACCTGCCACCCCGCAAACAGACGATCTGTCAGCAACACCACCACCTGGGTCACCAACAACCATCTCCACAATGTCCCGTGGAAGCATTCAGCTTTCCATCTCCCAAACACTTGAGAGGAAGAGGAAGTACCCCCCTACCCACCAGTGATCCCTGGCCCTGAATGCCAGCATTTCACAATTATTGGCCTTTGAAATGCTGTCATTCCGTCTGGTGGAGACGCACAGTTTTAAAAAGCTTATGTCGGTGGCTGTCCCACAGTACGTTGTGCCCAGCCGCCACTACTTTTCCAGGCAAGCCATCCCTTCCCTGCACAACCAAGTGGGGGAAAAAATCAGGTGTGCACTGCGCAACGCCATCTGTGCCAAGGTCCACCTAACTACCGATACGTGGACCAGTAAGCACGGTCAGGGGCGTTATATCTCCCTAACGGCACACTGGGTAAATGCAGTGGCGGATGGGCCTGAGGCGGATAGCAATTTGGCGCATGTCCTTCCACCACCGAGGATTGCAGGGCGCTTCAGTTTGCCTCCTGTTCCTAACTCCTCCTACTCCGCTTCCACATCCTCTACCGCCTCCTCATCCAGACAGCGTAACACCTTCACCACCAACTTCAGCACGGCCAGGGGTAAATGACAGCAGGCAGTTTTACAATTTGCCTGTTTGGGGGACAAACCACACACCGCGCAGGAGTTGTGGAGGAGCATGGAACAGCAGACAAATGAGTGGTTGCTGCCAGCGAGCCTCAAGCCCGGCCTGGTGGTGTGCGATAACGGGCGAAATCTTATAGCAGCTCTGGGCCTAGCCGGTTTGACGCACATCCCTTGCCAGGCGCATGTGCTGAATTTGGTGGTGCAGAGGTTCCTTAAAAACTACCCCGATATGTCAGAGCTGCTGCAGAAAGTGCGGGCCGTCTGTGCGCACTTTCGGCGTTCTCACCCTGCTGCTGCTCGCCTGTCAGCGCTGCAGCGTAAGTTCGGCCTTCCCGCTCACCGCCTCATATGTGACGTGCCCACAAGGTGGAACTCCACCTTGCACATGCTGCAAAGACTGTGCGAGCAGCAGCAGGCCATAGTGGAGTTTCAGCTGCAGCACGCACGCGTGAGTCGCTCTGCGGAACAGCACCACTTCACCACCAATAACTGGGCCTCCATGCGAGACCTGTGTGCCTTGTTGCGCTGTTTTGAGTACTCCACCAACATGGCCAGTGGCGATGACGCCGTTCTCAGCTTAACTATCCCACTTCTATGCCTCCATGAAAAAACAATTCGGGCGATGATGGAAGAGGATGTGGCACAGGATGAGGAGGAGGAGGAGGATGAAGAGGTAACATTTCCAAGGCTTTCAGGGCAGTCATTCGCAAGGGGCTCCGAGGGTGGGTTCCTGCACACACAAACGCCAGGGACACAATTGTCCAGCAGGGGCACAGTTCTGGAGGATGAGGAGGAGGAGGAACTGGAGGAGGAGATGGAACCATGTTCACAGCAGGGTGGCACCCAGGCCAGCTCATGGCCATCACTGGTGCGTGGCTGGGGGGATACAGAGGACACGGACGATACACCTCCCACAGAGGACAGCCTTTCGTTGCCTCTGGGCAGCCTGGCACACATGAGCGATTACATGCTGCAGTGTCTCCACAACGACCGCCGAGTTGCCCACATTCTAAGTTGTGCTGATTACTGGGTGGCCACGCTGCTGGATCCCCATTACAAGGACAACGTACCGTCCTTAATTCACTCACTGGAACGCGATCGCAAGATGCGCGAGTACAAGCGCACGCTGGTAGACGCGATGCTGCTGGCATTCCCATCTGACAGCGGGGCCACAGTGGAAGCACAAGGCAGAGGAGGAGGAGTAGGAGGAGGAGGAGGTCGCCAACGCAACCAGGGCACCGCCAGCACCTCAGAAGGCAGGGTTAGCATGGCCGAAGTGTGGAAAAGCTTTGTCAGCACGCCACAACAAACAGCAGCACCAGCAGCTCAGATGGAACGTCTTAGCAGGAGGCAGCATTTTACCAACATGGTGGAGCAGTATGTGTGCACACGCCTAGACGTACTGAATGAGGGGTCGGCCCCCTTCAACTTCTGGGTCTCCAAGTTGGCCACATGGCCTGAGCTTGCCTTGGAGGTGCTGGCGTGCCCTGCAGCCAGTGTATTATCTGAACGGGTATTTAGCACGGCTGGGGGCGTTATCACAGACAAGCGCAGCCGCCTGTCCAGAGACAATGTGGACAAGCTCACGTTCATTAAAATGAACCAGGCATGGATCCCACGGGACTTTTCCGTACCTTGTGCAGAATAGCAATGGATACCGACATTGTTCCATTTTTGCTCTTTCTCACTCTTTTGGGGTGTACCCTCATTTAAAATTTGTGAAAAGAAGCAGTGTTGGCTACCTCGTCCTCCTCCTCAGGGCCAGATTAACGTAGGAGCTATTGGAGCTGCAGATAGAGGCCCCTACCTTTATATAGGCCCCGGGTTGGCCATATTCACTGTTACCGCTCTTCTGTCACTTGTAAACACAGAAGTCTGGCTTCTATGCTCGCTTCCCCAGGCAGCACCCTCAGAACCTCCCCACACAGCGCGAAGGCCGGACAAGGAGGGACAGTTGCCGATGCATGGATGTGTTTATGGGCTTCAGAGACAGCATCCCATGTTGAATTAGGCATGCATGGCTGCACCCTTCCTCCTCTGGGTGCATGCCAAGGCACGGCCCTTAAGGCCCTTCAAAATCCTCAGCACCAAGACCATGATGCTCTTAATCCGGCCCTGGTCCTCCTCCACCGCCGCTTCCACCTACACCGCCCATAGGTGTGCGCAGCCTATTGCATTAGGGTGTGCACCCCAAAGTTTAAATACACATGCATGTGTTTGCCTACATGTACATGGCCCTGATACATTACTCTCCCTGCTGGAAAAGAGAAATAGAGCAGAGCAGATCCGAGGGAGATCTTTCCCATCTCCTCACTGGCAAACAGAGCGATAATGCTATGTGCCCTAGGTGATTAGGGTGTGCCCAGGTACACCCGGCACACCCTGTGCGCACGCCTATGACACCGCCACATCCACCACCACCTCAACCTCCCTCCTACTCCATATGGGCCTCGTCCTTCAGAGATGAAGAACATTGTTTTATTTTTCTGGTTTTTTTTTGTTGTTTTAAGTTATTTTCCTATCCACATTTGTTTGCAGAGCACTTGCCATGCTCTTAACTACGTTTTGCTGCCATTTGCAGCACTTTTCCATTGGTGTTTTAGAGCCATTTTAGTGCCTTAAAGTTCGGGTCCCCATTGACTTCAATGGGGTTCGGTGTCCGGGAAAAGTTCGGCAAAAGTCCGGGACACGGACCGAACCCGTCGAACACGGACATCTAGGTGTCCGCTCAACCCTAGCAACGACCTTATCATCTGGGGTGTGCCAACACACTCCTAGAGGTGATCGCTTCATTGTGATACGCAAGCCCCTTCACCACGACAAGGTAACGATCACGAAGGGGAATTGACACATGTATGTGCCTTTTTTTTTGTTTTTTTGCAGCTACAGTGTAGCACCAGAGGCCAGAAAAATTAGGCATGTACACATGCATGAAAAAGTAGGTATTGTTGCAAAATTGAGGTTTTCAAGGCAGAAAGTGCACTAAAACATTGCGGCTTGAACCGTAGTTGGTGGCGGAGACGTCACGTAAGTCATCCGGCATGCAGAGAATGATTAAATACAGCAGCGTGTGGACCATTTTTAGCCCAAGGCATCTCAGTCATCACCAGGCCTTTTTTAGTCAAATGCATCCCCCACTGTCAGTCCCTTCGGGATCCATGCCTCATTCATCTTAATAAACGTGAGATAATCAAGACTTTTTTGACCTAGGCGACTTCTCTTCTCAGTGACAATACCTCCTGCTGCGCTGAAGGTCCTTTCTGACAGCACACTTGAAGCGGGGCAGGCCAGAAGTTCAATGGCAAATTGGGATAGCTCAGGCCACAGGTCAAGCCTGCACACCCAGTAGTCAAGGGGTTCATCGCTCCTCAGAGTGTCGATATCTGCAGTTAAGGCAAGGTAGTCTGCTACCTGTTGGTCGAGTCGTTCTCTGAGGGTGGACCCCGAAGGGCTGTGGCGATGCGTAGGACTAAAAAAGCTCCGCATGTCCTCCATCAACAAGACGTCTGTAAAGTGTCCTGTCCTTGCCGGCATGGTTGTGGTGGTAGGAGGAGGATTACTTTCACCTCTTCCCCTGTTGGATTCCCGTTGTGCTGTGACATCACCCTTAAATGCTGTGTAAAGCATACTTTTTAACTTATTTTGTAGCTGCTGCATCCTTTGCGACTGCCGGTAATTGGGTAACATATCAGAGACTTTCTGCTTATACCGGGGGTCTAGTAGCGTGGCCACCCAGTACAGGTCGTTCTCCTTCAGCCTTTTTATACGAGGGTCCCTCAACAGGCATGACAGCATGAAAGACCCCATTTGCACAAGGTTGGATGCCGAGCTACTCATGTCCAATTCCTCGTCCTCACTGATGTCATTGAAGGTGTGTTCTTCCCCCCAGCCACGTACAACACCACGGGTACCAGATAGGTGACAACGAGCACCCTGGGATGCCTGCTGTGGTTGGTGTTCCTCCTCCTCAAAGCCACATTCCTCCTCTGACTCCTCTTCCTCACACTCCTCTTCCAGTGTTGCTGCAGGTCCAGCAAGCGATGGTAAGGCTGTTTCTGGTGGTGGTGATGGTGACCACAACTCTTCCTCTTCCTCTTCACGCTCATCTATGGCCTGATCCAGCACTCTTCGCAGGGCACGCTCCAGGAAAAAAACATATGGGATGATGTCGCTGATGGTGCCTTCGGTGCGACTCACTAGGTTTGTCACCTCCTCAAAAGGACGCATGAGCCTACAGGCATTGCGCATGATCGTCCAGTAACGTGGCAAAAAAATACCCAGCTCCGCAGAGGCTGTCCTAGCACCCCGGTCATACAAATACTCGTTGACCGCTTTTTCTTGTTGGAGCAGGCGGTCGAACATTAGCAGTGTTGAATTCCAACGTGTCGGGCTGTCGCAAATCAAGCGCCTCACTGGCATGTTGTTTCGCCGCTGAATATCTGCAAAGTGCGCCATGGCCGTGTAGGAACACCTTAAATGGCCACACACCTTCCTGGCCTGCTTGAGGACGTCCTGTAAGCCTGGGTACTTCTGCACAAAGCGTTGCACAATCAGATTCAACACATGTGCCATGCACGGCACATGTATCAACTTGCCCAAATTCAATGCCGCCAACAAATTGCTTCCGTTGTCACACACCACTTTGCCGATCTCCAGTTGGTGCGGGGCCAGCCACTGATCCACCTGTGCGTTCAGGGCGGACAGTAGTGCTGGTCCGGTGTGACTCTCTGCTTTCAGGCAAGTCAACCCCAAGACAGCGTGACACTGTCGTATCCGGCATGTGGAATAGCCCCTGGGGAGCTGGGGGGGTGCAGTTAGTGTGGAGCAAGACGCAACAGCAGAAGAGGACTCAGCCGAGGAGGTTAGCAAAGAGGATGGAGTAGGAGGAGTAGAGGAGGTGGCAGCGGGCCTGCCTGCAAGTCGTGGCGGTGTCACCAACTCCTCTGCAGCAGTGCCACACATTCCATGCTTGGCAGCCGCCAGCAGGTTTACCCAATGCGCAGTGTAAGTGATATACCTGCCCTGACCGTGCTTTGCAGACCAGCTATCAGTGGTCAGATGGTCCGTGGCCCCAACACTGTGTGCCAGACGTGACATGATTTCCTTTTCCACAATAGAGTACAGGTTGGGGATTGCCTAGCTTCTTGCGATGACCTCCTCCCCCTGCTTCCAACTCGTCTCCTCCTCCTCTCTGTCTCCCCATCTGAACTTTCCCCCTCTTCTTCTGCTCTTCGAGCAGGCACCCAGGTGACATCCATGGACACATCGTCATCATCAGCCGCTTCACTTGACAACTCAGCAAAGGCAGCAGCAGCAGGTACAACATCATCATCATCATCATCACAATGTACGTCCATGTGTATAATGCTGCCTGACTGAGACATATCCCCGTTATCTACATCCTCTGGCACTAATGGTTGCGCATAACTTATTTCTTCCAACTGATGTGAAAATAACTCCTCTGACGGATCAAGTGAAGCGGCTGTGGTGCTAGTGTTGGTGGTGGTGCCGTCGGGCTGGCGAGTGGTAAATTGAGAGGTGCCCGAAGCTGAGCTGGAGGAGGATGGTGCATTAAGGTTCCGAGCGGAAGCTGTAGACGATTGGGTGTCTTGTGTAAGCCAGTCAACTATGGCCTCAGAATTTTTTGAGTTCAGGGTCTGTGGTGGCCTCTGAACACTGGGCATTATTCTAGGGCCTAAGGAAATCACAGCACCACGACCACGACGGCCCTTGCGGGGTGGCCTGCCTCTGCCTGTCATTTTTTTTTTTTAATGTGTTGTACTATGAGTGCAAGGTGCTGTGCCACCCTATAGGAGTGTTGGGCAGTGGGTACAGTACACACTGTGGACCTGACAGTCACTGGCACCCAGGCAACTGCAATTAAAATATATATATATTTTTTTACTTTGCAAGCTGCTGTGCCACCTTATATATCAGTGGTGGGTGGGCAGTGGCACAGTACACTCTCTGTGGACCTGACAGTCACTGGCACCCAGGCAACTGCAATTATAAACAGAATATATATTTTTTTACTTGGCAAGCTGCTGTGCCACCTTATATGTCAGTGGTGGGTGGGCAGTGGCACAGTACACTCTCTGTGGACCTGACAGCAGTCACTGGCACCCAGGCAACTGCAATTAAAAAAAATATATATTTTTTTTTACTTTGCAAGCTGCTGTGCCACCTTATATATCAGTGGTGGGTGGGCACACAGTGGCACTGCAGTGGGCACAGTACACTCTGTGGACCTGACAGTCACTGGCAGCCCAGGCAACTGCAATAATAAAAAATATTTTTTTTTCAATTTGCAACAAGATGCTGTGCCACCGTATATATATCAGTGGTGGGCAGTGCACTGCAGTGGGTACAGTGCACTCTGTGGACCTGACACAGCACTCACTGCAATTATGACAGAGGAAAAAAAAATATTTTTTAAAATGCAAGGTACTGTGCCTGTGCCACCCGAAATGAGTGTGGTATGCACACAGTACAGTCTGTGGTAGGTCTGTGGCCTCTCACACACAGCGGGCAGGCAACTGCAGTGTACAATAGATATATATATATATATATATATATATATATATATATATATATATATAAAGAAAAAACTATATTACCTTACCAGCCCTTTATATATATATATATAAAAAAATTACACAAATACCAGCCCTTAGAAGGGCTTTTTGGGGTGCTGTCCTTACAGCAGTAGTGGACCAAGAACACTGCAAGACCAGGAACACTGACTAACTGTCCCTAGCTTAACAGCAGCAGCAGCAGCAGCAGCAGCAGCTCTCTCCCTACTCTCACTACACACACTGCTTCAGAATGATCTAAGATGGATGCTGCCCTTGCTTATTTATAGGAGGTGGGAGGGTGTGGGAGGGAGGTATGCTGATTGGCTGGAAATGTGCCTGCTGACTGTAAAGTTCAGGGTCAAAGTTTGCCTCAATGATGTTTAATGGGGGGCGGACCGAACATCGCATATGTTCGCCCGTAGCGGCGAACGCGAACATGCTAAGTTCGCCGGGAACTGTCCGCCGGCGAACAGTTCGGTACACCTCTAATACTGACCCAGCTTGCCTTTCACCTGTCTTGTCTCCATCCCTGGCTCTGAACCCTGGATTGTTCTACTGACTCTGCTTTTGCCTGATCCCCTGTGTATGATCCAGGTTTGTTCCAGATTCCGCTACTTGCTTCTGCTCCTGACTGAACTCCCTAGCATGACAACTGGCCTGGCTGATGACCCTGATCCCGTCTCACCCTACTGCCAAGTATTGCCTGGTACTTCTAAGGGACTTTTGCCCTGCAGTGCATCCTGCTCATCCAGCCATCATCTGGTGAACGTTTCCTCAAAACTTCTGCCTAAAGCAACTGGCAACCCATGCTTCTTTGGGTGTAGAATCTCTTATTACCACCTTCCGGGGGTTCTTCGCACTCAGCTGCAAGGGAACCCTCTCCAGGGCCGGTGCTAGACTATTTTGTGCCCTAGGCAAGACCAGCTACTTGCGCCCGCCCCCCAAAATAAAAAAAAAAAAAACATTTTAAAACTTTTTAAAAACAGGGTCACTGCACTATGGGCGAGATGGGTTTTGGGTAGAGATGCATCTGTGGTGTCACTTGAAAAAAGATGGTCTCTGCATCCTTGGTGTCACTGAAATAAAAAATTCTCTGCATTGGTGCTTTCACTGGAAGAAAATAATTTCTCTGCGTCCATCATATATGATGTGCACCAGTAAATTTAAGGGGCTTGGGTGGTAGGAAGCTGGTAGTGGGGTACAGGGGGGATGAAGATGACAGGGGGTGGGATGGTAGGAAGATGATAGGGGGGATGAAGATGACAGGGAGGATGAAGATGACAGGGGGTGGGGCGGGAGGAAGCTGACAAAGGGGTACAGGGGGATGAAGCTGACAGGGGATGGAATTGTAGGAAGATGACAGGGGGTGGGATGGTAAGAAGATGACAGGGGGATGAAGATGACAGGGGGTGGGATGGTGGGAAGATGACAGGGGGGGGTGAAGATGACAGGTGGTGGGATGGTGGGAAGATGACAGGGGGTGGGATGGTGGGAAGACGACAGGGGGGGTGAATATGACAGGGGGTGGGATGGTGGGAAGATGACAGGAGGGATGAAGATGACAGGGGGTGGGATGGTGGGAAGATGACAGGGGGGATGAAGATGTCAGGGGGTGGGGTGGGGTGGTAGGAATTTTACATACACCCCCCCCCCCTCCATTTCCATACGCCCTCCCAGCTTCACACACCCCTCCATCTCCATACACCCCCCAGCCTCACACACCCCTACATCTCCATACAGCCCCCCCCAGCTTTACACACCCCTCCATCTCCATAGACCCCCCCCCCAGCTTCACACACCCCTCCGCCTCCATACACCCCCCCAGCTTCACACACCCCTCCATCACCATACACCCCCTCCCCCCAAGCTTCACACACCCCTCCATCTCCATACACCCCCCCAGCTTCACACACCCCTCCATCTCCACCCCCCTAGCACCATACACCCCCCCAGCTCCATACATTCCCTCCCTTGCAAGTTAGTATTAGTTATAAACATCACAGACCTCAGATCAGAGCGGCGCTGTTGCAGAGAGTGGAGAGCTGGTCCCGCCTCCTCTCCTCTGTGTACCTAAACACAGAGGGAGGGGGAGGGGCGGGTTCAGTGCTCGTCTCTGCTCTGCATTGACACAGGCAGCTGGGGAGAGAGACAAGCTGCTGTGTGTGTGTAACTCGCGGGCGGCGTGCAGGAACCAAGCCTCCCGCACCGCCGCGAGCATTCCAGGACTCAGGTGGCAGTGCGCCCTAGGCGGCTGCCTTGTTCGCCTAGCGGTAGCTCCAGCCCTGACCCTCTCAGCACTCTGGCCTCCAACTAGGTACATGACAACCTGCCTCTGGTAATACACTGTCCACTGTCAAACCTGCCTTTAGTGATCTGCTTTCCACAGCCAAGCCTGCCTCTGGTGATCCACTAAAGCCAGCCTCTGGTGATCCACTACAAGCCTCTGGTGATCTGCTGCTAAGCTTGCATCTGATGATCCACTGTCAAGCCTGATTATTTAGTGTCGTCTGCCAAGCCTGCTTTTTATCTGTTGCCAGTTGCCCAACTAGCCTGTGATTATTTGCTGCCCGCTGCCCAGCTGGCCTTTACTGATTCTATGGCCACTGCCCAGGCAGACTTTGCTGATTCCCGGGTTGCTGCCCAGCTGGATTTTGTTGATTCCCTACCTGCTGCCCAGCTGGGCTCTGGATGGATGGATCTGAAGCTTCTGAATTTCCATTGTTGTCATGTAGCTTGCATGGGTTACCTATTTGGTTTAAGATCCCTATTGTTGCCTGTCCCAAATCTCTTATCAGCCATTTGCTCCTGTTGTGCCAAGGCTGGGAGGTCCAGATTTCCACATTGAATGTGAGAGCTGCATCCACTATTAAAGTCCCAGCAGTAGAGGTCTTCTCTGGAAGGATCAAGTTTCATTGAACCTTGTCCTGACCTAGGTGGTATCAATGCAATTCCAGATACATTAGGGGACACCATATGGGTAACCTATACCTTAAGTAGACCTGAGTGGAAATTAAAATACAAAGCCGTTTCTAGCAATCTAGATGGGGAAGGTCTGGTTGTGATGGGGACAACCTGGCATCAGGGTACCTGTATGATTAAATAGGGTAACTACGCCGACCCTGATGCAGCAAAAACCAAGGGCGTAGTATCATAAAGGGCCATGTGCCACGTCCTAAGTGCTAGTCAATACAAGAAAAAAAGAGGGGGGAAAAAAATGGACTTTAAAGGCACCGTAATAAAAAACAATACTTTATTGTTGATAAGTATAAAACCACAAAAATGTGCGTCGACCGACCAAAAGGGGCGGAGACAGTTGATCAGGAGATATAAGTGGTCCGGTATATAGAAACCTCGCCACTTCGGACATACAATACAACATAAAGTACAAAGTTACAGTGAGGTATCAATAAACAAAAACTGAGAGCGCTATACGCTGAAGACAACCAGCACCAAAGGTGCAGGCAACGCAGAGCGCTCTACAAAGTACAGATCCACCTTCCACTAGGAAATATACTGATATATCCAATTGCTCTACATGTTTCGCCTGGTGTTCAGACTTCTTCCGGAGCTGTTTGGAATACAGATTCTGTGTAACAGGATACATCAAAATTAATACAATAACATAACATCAAATAAGGTGGCATTGACATCACAAGTTGCAGAAAGTCCAGCTAGTCCACATGTGTACATCAAATCAAACACATTGGCAAACAATTGCCAAGGTGTCCACACAGATTGTGATCTACATTGGTCCAGCTGGCATGGGGGGAGGGAGCGAGGAAGGGAGATGGTGTAACCCTCCACTCCAGTCATGGTGAGGCTGGGTGGTTCACAGGTCACTGTACCGGGGGGTCTCAGGAGTAGAGAGGTCACTGTGGGGAACAAGGGAGAGAATAGCAAAACCAAGAAGCAACATCAAAAAAGCCAGGTAGCAATACCTACCCATAAGGAGATGTTGCTGGGGCCAACCCAAGGGCACCAGAGGGATAGCACACCATAAAAAATATTTAGTAATCACGAGGGGTGACCTGCTGAGGCAACTGGAGGAGCACGCACTGCTTATGGCCGATTAGAAGAGTATCAGGTAATCAAAATAGGAAAATCACAATGAAATACATGCCTATAATGAGGGATAAAGTATAAGATAACCAGTTAGGATGCCAGATAGCACCACCTAGGGAGTATAGCAAGTAAATAGCCACACCAAGATGTAGGAAGGATGACCGAACAACAGTACAGCCAAGCCAGAAAAATCCCACAGGGAAGTACATTATATAGGGCATGCATAAAGATATAATCAATAACCAGCACCCAGAAATTTAGCATGTCCTGGTCAGGAGAGTTGGAAAAAACGGGATAGAGGAACACCAGTACCTAGAAAATGAAGCCAAGGGAAGAGTGCCAGATATCTATAGACCGAAGCCGTGAAAAGTGGCCAGTCTAAGTTTTAGAGCCAATACATACTCACATGTTGCATAGGTAGCCGGACATAAGGCACAGGAGAAAATAAAAGGCAATTCCTCCAGTAGAGGGCAGCTGGCAATAGATAGACAATTTGACAACTAGATAGAAAACTGAACCACCAAAGAGTTGAATAGGACAGTGGAAGTTACCGTGCAGGCGCCTCCTCCAAGTGTTCCTCACGACCGCAGATCCGTACCCCCCGGATGGGGAATGACCACCATAAAGGAGGCTGGATAACCGCCTCCTTTATAACTCAAATGTTCCCGGGTCAATGAGTCACCAGGATGTGACGTCAGTCTGACCCCGGCCGTCCAACCCGCGCACACAAACAGCCGTGCGCACAGGGGCAGGATACGCCGGGCTGGCAGGGCGCGGGAGGGGAGGAGCCCACTGAGGACCCAATGGTCCAAAGGGCTCGCATTGCCACACGCAACGTCATCAATGGGAGGCGTCGCGTGTGGCTCCCTGGCCGCACAATGTACCCCGGTAGTACTCCAGTGAACCGCCGGCAGCGGGACAGCGCCACCCAGTGGAGCCAGGACACACCATCACCCCTATGTGACAGCCGGACCAAATTCAGACAGAACCAATTAGCGTAATGAAAAGCAAATCCATAAACAAATAAAGAAAAAGGGACATGAAGTCAACAGATATGGGAATCCAACCATTGCATGAGCCCAATCATGGGGACATCTGCAGTGGGAGGAGACACCGACATAGTACAAAACCATACAATAGTAAAGGCGCAAAAAATGAGCGCCAAATAGGGGGTGCCATATGTGAATCACAAAAATATAGATCAAGAGGGGACGGAAGAAAAGGGGGGGGAAAGGGAAGAAAGTATATTAAAGAAATGATTTGAAGGACTGTGCCTCATTCAGCCCAGGGCGGCTGGTGGCATTGAGGCGTAAAATCCAAAGTGCCTCTCTCTGTAGGACACGCCTGTTCCAGTCACCCCCACGGGGGTCTTGAGGAACGACCTCTAGGACAAAGAAGTGTGCACAACGATTATTAAACCTGTGATACAGATCTAAATGTCTAGTAACGGGAGTGAGCATCTTCCCTTTAGAAGAATAATAGACATGGTCGTTGATGCGACGTCTGAGCTGGCGTACAGTCTTCCCCACATAAAAGGCCCCACAATCACAGTACATGAGGTATATGACCCCTTGGGTGTTGCAATCCGCTCGGAAGGTGAGGGATAGGGTCTCACCATTGGGTTGGAGGAACTTAGTACCCTCAACTACCCAGGGGCAAAATCTACATTGGTGGCATCTAAAAGTGCCTCTGCTCCTGGGAGGGGGAGCTCTAGAGGGTTGGTAAAAGCTACTTGTCAGGCGATCTCGTAGTGAACGTGTCCGCCTGAAGGTAACTTGTGGGGTTTGGCTAATGTGTTTACGAACAATGGGGTCCTCACTGAGCATGTGCCAGTGTCTATTCAAAATACTTCTAAGTAGACCTTGGTGGCTGGAAAACTCAGTGATGAGTCTAACCATGGGTTGGTGTGGAGCCACATTGGGTTTATAGAGGAGTTCCGTCCTGTTTTTAAAACGGGCACGATTGTAGGCTTTACGTAGTATGCTCCTACTGTGCCCTCTCTGGAGGAGACGGCTACGTAGGAGATTCGCCTGATGGTTAAAATCGGCAACAGACGTGCAATTGCGTCTCAGCCTGATATACTGAGCGTAGGGAATACTACGTAGTAATGCTGGTGGGTGTGCACTAGAAGCATGGAGAATAGTGTTGCCTGAGGTAGGCTTACGGAACAGATTGGTCGTCACCAGGCCCTTCAAGTCTTTCATAATGGTCAGATCCAAAAAATTGACCTCTGTAGGAAGAAAGGAGAAGGTAAATTTCAAATTAAACGTGTTAACGTTAAGGAGTTCAATGAACTCGGTCAAGGTGTCCGAGGAACCCGACCACACAATTAAGACGTCATCAATATATCTAAGCCATAAATAAATATGGCAGATATATTGAGCAAAGGCTTCCTCAGAAAAGATGTGGCGTTCCCACCCCCCCAGGTAAAGGTTGGCATAGGCAGGTGCGCAGCAAGTGCCCATAGCCTCCCCCTGCACCTGGAGGTAGTGGGAACCGTTAAAGGAAAACCAGTTGTGAGTAAGAACAAATGTTAGTAATTGGAGAAGAAAGTAGTTGAAGGGCCAGGTACGACGATCCTGTTCGGAGAGGAAGGTGCCTATCATCCCGACGCCCCGCTCGTGAGGGATGCTAGAGTACAAAGCCTCCACATCCAATGTCACGAGCAGGGCGTCAGAAGGAAGGACCACACCCTCCAAAGTCTTCAGCAGATCCAGAGTATCCTTGATATAGGAGGGGAGACCCACTACATGTGGGAGTAGGAAAAAATCAATGAAACGACTGGCATGTTCGGTGAGGTTGCCTATGCCGGAAACGATAGGGCGCCCGGGAGGGCAATGTAGATTTTTGTGCGTCTTAGGGAGGGCGTAAAACGTGGCCTCCCTAGGGAAACGCACATTTAAATAGTTATACGTGTCCTGGTCAATGATACCATTCTGGAACGCTTCCCCAATGAGGGTTTTATACTCCTCACCGAACTTGACAGTCGTGGAACAATTTATCCTCCTATACCAAGAGGTATTATTGAGTATATCATGACACATTTGTTCATAATTTGCCTTCGTCATGAGGACTACGTTGCCCCCCTTGTCCGAGGCTTTAATCACTAGGTCTGGATGCTGCTGTAGATTACGCAAAGCGCTAAGTTGTTTGGGAGTGAGATTGCCACGAGAAGGTGGCAATTGACATTTGTAGATCTCACTGGCGCAGGCTGTCAAAAACGCCCATATTTTGGGGTTGGTGGTAAGGTCAGGGAAGGCAGTGGATTTAGGTTTGAACTTGCTAAAGGTAGGTGGAGGGGACGCCTCCAGAGGAGGTGGAGTAGCTGAAAGTAGACCCGAGGAAAGGGAAGAGGCAACGCGTTCGTTTTCCTCCAAATGGAGGATCAGGTCACGTAAAGCCATAAATTCCTTGATAGTAAATTTTTTAATCTGCTCAGAAAGTTTGCGCTCTTTGCTCTGGCGAACATGTTCCTGATCAAAGATAAACCTATATGTCAGGTTACGGCAGAAAAGGTATAAATCCTTGATAGTATTATACCTATCTAATGGGGTAGTAGGGCAGAAAGTCAGGCCCAGTTCCAGCAACTCCACCTCCTCAGGGGCAAGCACGTATCCAGTCAGATTAATAACAGAAAAGTTCGACTTTAAGTGGGAGGGGTGGGGAGTAGGCTCAGCTGAAAATGGGAAGGTTGTGAACCTGGAAGGCTGAAATGAGAATCCAATGTAGTTTGTCTACTGCCAGGCAATAGACCCACAGAGGATGGTATGTTGGAAGCCCCTGGTGAGGGCAAAATAGGCCCCACCGTGGTGGCACTGTTAGTGCCCGACTGGCCAGTGTTCCTGCCAGAAGGATTGCTACTGACTGCCAGGGTGGGTAGGAGCATCTGTAGTGCCCGGGCCACAATGTTGCCCAAATAAGGATCAGGGGCGTTGCCCGAGGCCTCTACAGGGCCCATATCGTTAGGATGGCTGTTTATAGGGTGGGTGGGCAGCTGTTTCTTGGCAGACCATTTTGTCGATTTAAATGAAGGGTTAGGTATGACGGGTGGACGATTTTGAAAGCCACCACGAGCCCTGGAACGGGTAGTCATGCGATTGGAAGCGCCAGGTTGTTGTGAAGTACTGGAAAAAGACGATGAGTCGGATTCACAGTCCGTCTCCCTATAGTCAGAGGCCCTAGAGCCGGGTGTGGCATTGTAAGGTTGCCTAGGGCGTCTAGAGCGGGAAGGACCTTGCCAGTGATAGGAATAGCCTTCAGAAAAGGCCAACTTATCTTTTAAGAATTTCAATTGTTTCTTATGGATGATGTCCTTATTTAGTTTAGTTGTATATTCCTTAACTTCTGACCATCTTTTTTCATAGTTAGCATGTTTCTTGATGTTTTCATTTTTACTATAGAGAGTGGCTAGCTCTGAATCCAGGGCCGTCAAGTCCAACCTGTACTGGGTCACCAACAGCCTGCAAAGTTCAAGACTGCACTGGGTCAGGGCATGCTCCCACTGCAGTCTGAACTCGGCTGACGTAATCTCGAAGGATGGGAACAGTTGTACTCTGAGACCCATCGGGCATACCCCATCTTGAATATATTTGTAGAAGTATTCGATGTGCCAGAACAGGTTGGACTTGCGTTTAAGAAGTTTCTTGACCATATTGATGTATTGGTTCAGGCTGATGTCATCGCTGGCTGGAGTGGCGACACTTTGCTGCAGCTCCGACATGTAGCCAGTCCATGCCTCACCCATAAACTCCATCCTGGTACACGGTGGAAATACAGTATCCAATCAAAGCGGAGGTTACAACCCAGATGAAAAACTATAAAATGATAGGGGGAAAAAGGAAGGAAAAGGGGGAGGGAAAGAGGAAACAAAACAGGAAGGATAAGCAAGACAGTAGAAGACAAGAATGTCCTGACCAGAGACCGAAGGTCAACAATGGCCTCGACGATCAATGATCAAGGAAGGAGAATGATTCATTAATGGTATATATCCTGATTGTAATATGTAAATATCCCCGAAGGGTAAATTATAATGAAAAAAAAGATTGAAAAAAGCTGCAAAAGCCAGTAAGATGACTGGCGGGTGCTTCCACCCAAAAATGCTTAATTAAATTGGGTAAGTACGCCGACCCTGATGCAGCAAAAACCAAGGGCGTAGTATCATAAAGGGCCATGTGCCACGTCCTAAGTGCTAGTCAATACAAGAAAAAAGAGGGGGGAAAAAATTGACTTTAAAGGCACCGTAATAAAAAACAATACTTTATTGTTGATAAGTATAAAACCACAAAAATGTGCGTCGGCCAACCAAAAGGGGCGGAGACAGTTGATCAGGAGATATAAGTGGTCCGGTATATAGAAACCTCGCCACTTCGGACATACAATACAACATAAAGTACAAAGTTACAGTGAGGTATCAATAAACAAAAACTCAGAGCGCTATACGCTGCAGACAACCAGCACCAAAGGTGCAGGCAACGCAGAGCGCTCTACAAAGTACAGATACACCTTCCACAAGGAAATATACTGATATATCCAATTGCTCTACATGTTTCGCCTGGTGTTCAGACTTCTTTCGGAGCTGTTTGGAATACAGATTCTGTGTAACAGGATACATCAAAATTAATACATTAACATAACATCAAATAAGGTGGCATTGACATCACAAGTTGAGTATGTCCAGCTAGTCCACATGTGTACATCAAATCAAACACATTGGCAAACAATTGCCAAGGTGTCCACACAGATTGTGATCTACATTGGTCCAGCTGGCATGGGGGGAGGGAGAGAGGAAGGGAGATGGTGTAACCCTCCACTCCAGTCATGGTGAGGCTGGGTGGTTCACAGGTCACTGTACCGGGGGTCTCAGGAGTAGAGAGGTCACTGTGGGGAACAAGGGAGAGAATAGCAAAACCAAGAAGCAACATCAAAAAAGCCAGGTAGCAATACCTACCCATAAGGAGATGTTGCTGGGGCCAACCCAAGGGCACCAGAGGGATAGCACACCATAAAAAATATTTAGTAATCACGAGGGGTGACCTGCTGAGGCAACTGGAGGAGCACGCACTGCTTATGGCCGATTAGAAGAGTATCAGGTAATCAAAATAGGAAAATCACAATGAAATACATGCCTATAATGAGGGATAAAGTATAAGATAACCAGTTAGGATGCCAGATAGCACCACCTAGGGAGTATAGCAAGTAAATAGCCACACCGAGATGTAGGAAGGATGACCGAACAACAGTACAGCCAAGCCAGAAAAATCCCACAGGGAAGTACATTATATAGGGCATGCATAAAGATATAATCAATAACCAGCACCCAGAAAGTTAGCATGTCCTGGTCAGGAGAGTTGGAAAAAACGGGATAGAGGAACACCAGTACCTAGAAAATGAAGCCAAAGGAAGAGTGCCAGATATCTATAGGCCGAAGCCGTGAAAAGTGGCCAGTCTAAGTTTTAGAGCCAATACATACTCACCTGTTGCATAGGTAGCCGGACATAAGGCACAGGAGAAAATAATAGGCAATTCCTCCAGTAGAGGGCAGCTGGCAATAGATAGACAATTTAGCAACTAGATAGAAAACTGAACCACCAAAGAGTTGAATAGGACAGTGGAAGTTACCGTGCAGGCGCCTCCTCCAAGTGTTCCTCACGACCGCAGATCCGTACCCCCCGGATGGGGAATGACCACCATAAAGGAGGCTGGATAACCGCCTCCTTTATAACTCAAATGTTCCCGGGTCAATGAGTCACCAGGATGTGACGTCAGTCTGACCCCGGCCGTCCAACCCGCGCATGCGCCAAACAGCCGTGCGCACAGGGGCAGGATCCGCCGGGCTGGCAGGGCGCGGGAGGGGAGGAGCCCACTAAGGACCCAATGGTCCAAAGGGCTCGCATTGCCACACGCAACGTCATCAATGGGAGGCGTCGCGTGTGGCTCCCTGGCCGCACAATGTACCCCGGTAGTACTCCAGTGAACCACTGGCAGCGGGACAGCACCACCCAGTGGAGCCAGGACGCACCATCACCCCTTTGTGACAGCCGGACCAAATACAGACAGAACCAATTAGCGTAATGAAAAGCAAATTCATAAACAAATAAAGAAAAAGGGACATGAAGTCAACAGATATGGGAATCCAACCATTGCATGAGCCCAATCATGGGGACATCTGCAGTGGGAGAAGACACCGACATAGTACAAAACCATACAATAGTAAAGGCGCAAAAAATGAGCGCCAAATAGGGGGTGCCATATGTGAATCACAAAAATATAGATCAAGAGGGGATGGAAGAAAAGGGGGGGGGAAAGGGAAGAAAGTATATTAAAGAAATGATGTGAAGGACTGTGCCTCATTCAGCCCAGGGCGGCTGGTGGCATTGAGGCGTAAAATCCAAAGTGCCTCTCTCTGTAGGACACGCCTGTTCCAGTCACCCCCACGGGGGTCTTGAGGAACAACCTCTAGGACAAAGAAGTGTGCACAATGATTATTAAACCTGTGATACAGATCTAAATGTCTAGTAACGGGAGTGAGCATCTTCCCTTTTGAAGAATAATAGACATGGTCGTTGATGCGACGTCTGAGCTGGCGTACAGTCTTCCCCACATAAAAGGCCCCACAATCACAGTACATGAGGTATATGACCCCTTGGGTGTTGCAATCCGCTCGGAAGGTGGGGGATAGGGTCTCACCATTGGGTAGGAGGAACTTAGTACCCTCAACTACCCAGGGGCAAAATGTACATTGGTGGCATCTAAAAGTGCCTCTGCTCCTGGGAGGGGGAGCTCTAGAGGGTTGGTAAAAGCTACTTGTCAGGCGATCTCGTAGTGAACGTGTCCGCCTGAAGGTAACTTGTGGGGTTTGGCTAATGTGTTTACGAACAATGGGGTCCTCACTGAGCATGTGCCAGTGTCTATTCAAAATACTTCTAAGTAGACCTTGGTGGCTGGAAAACTCCGTGATGAGTCTAACCATGGGTTGGTGTGGAGCCACGTTGGGTTTATAGAGGAGTTCCGTCCTGTTTTTAAAATGGGCACGATTGTAGGCTTTACGTAGTATGCTCCTACTGTACCCTCTCTGGTGTGCTATCCCTCTGGTGCCCTTAGGTTGGCCCCAGCAACATCTCCTTATGGGTAGGTATTGCTACCTGGCTTTTTTGATGTTGCTTCTTGGTTTTGCTATTCTCTCCCTTGTTCCCCACAGTGACCTCTCTACTCCTGAGACCCCCGGTACAGTGACCTGTGAACCACCCAGCCTCACCATGACTGGAGTGGAGGGTTACACCATCTCCCTCCCTCTCTCCCTCCCCCCATGCCAGCTGGACCAATGTAGATCACAATCTGTGTGGACACCTTGGCAATTGTTTGCCAATGTGTTTGATTTGATGTACACATGTGGACTAGCTGGACATACTCAACTTGTGATGTCAATGCCACCTTATTTAATGTTATGTTATTGTATTAATTTTGATGTATCCTTTTACACAGAATCTGTATTCCAAACAGCTCCGGAAGAAGTCTGAACACCAAGCGAAACATGTAGAGCAATTGGATATATCAGTATATTTCCTTGTGGAAGGTGTATCTGTACTTTGTAGAGCGCTCTGCGTTGCCTGCACCTTTGGTGCTGGTTGTCTGCAGCGTATAGCGCTCTCAGTTTTTGTTTATTGATACCTCACTGTAACTTTGTACTTTATGTTGTATTGTATGTCCGAAGTGGCGAGGTTTCTATATACCGGACCACTTATATCTCCTGATCAACTGTCTCCGCCCCTTTTGGTCGGTCGACGCACATTTTTGTGGTTTTATACTTATCAACAATAAAGTATTGTTTTTTATTACGGTGCCTTTAAAGTCAATTTTTTCCCCCCTCTTTTTTCTTGTATTGACTAGCACTTAGGACGTGGCACATGGCCCTTTATGATACTACGCCCTTGGTTTTTGCTGCATCAGGGTCGGCGTATTTACCCTATTTAATTAAGCATTTTTGGGTGGAAGCACCCGCCAGTCATCTTACTGGCTTTTGCAGATTTTTTCAATCTTTTTTTTCATTATCATTTACCCTTCGGGGATATTTACATATTACAATCAGGATATATACCATTAATGAATCATTCTCCTTCCTTGATCATTGATCGTCGAGGCCATTGTTGACCTTCGGTCTCTGGTCAGGACATTCTTGTCTTCTACTGTCTTGCTTATCCTTCCTGTTTTGTTTCCTCTTTCCCTCCCCCTTTTCCTTCCTTTTTCCCCCTATCATTTTATAGTTTTTCATCTGGGTTGTAACCTCCGCTTTGATTGGATACTGTATTTCCACTGTGTACCAGGATGTAGTTTATGGGTGAGGCATGGACTGGCTACATGTCGGAGCTGCAGCAAAGTGTCGCCACTCCAGCCAGCGATGACATCAGCCTGAACCAATACATCAATATGGTCAAGAAACTTCTTAAACGCAAGTCCAACCTGTTCTGGCACATCGAATACTTCTACAAATATATTCAAGATGGGGTATGCCCGATGGGTCTCAGAGTACAACTGTTCCCATCCTTCGAGATTACGTCAGCCGAGTTCAGACTGCAGTGGGAGCATGCCCTGACCCAGTGCAGTCTTGAACTTTGCAGGCTGTTGGTGACCCAGTACAGGTTGGACTTGACGGCCCTGGATTCAGAGCTAGCCACTCTCTATAGTAAAAATGAAAACATCAAGAAACATGCTAACTATGAAAAAAGATGGTCAGAAGTTAAGGAATATACAACTAAACTAAATAAGGACATCATCCATAAGAAACAATTGAAATTTTTAAAAGATAAGTTGGCCTTTTCTGAAGGCTATGCCTATCACTGGCAAGGTCCCTCCCGCTCTAGACGCCCTAGGCAACCTTACAATGCCACACCCGGCTCTAGGGCCTCTGACTATAGGGAGACGGACTGTGAATCCGACTCATCGTCTTTTTCCAGTACTTCACAACAACCTGGCGCTTCCAATCGCATGACTACCCGTTCCAGGGCTCGTGGTGGCTTTCAAAATCGTCCACCCGTCGTACCTAACCCTTCATTTAAATCGACAAAATGGTCTGCCAAGAAACAGCTGCCCACCCACCCTATAAACAGCCATCCTAACGATATGGGCCCTGTAGAGGCCTCGGGCAACGCCCCTGATCCTTATTTGGGCAACATTGTGGCCCGGGCACTACAGATGCTCCTACCCACCCTGGCAGTCAGTAGCAATCCTTCTGGCAGGAACACTGGCCAGTCGGGCACTAACAGTGCCACCACGGTGGGGCCTATTTTGCCCTCACCAGGGGCTTCCAACATACCATCCTCTGTGGGTCTATTGCCTGGCAGTAGACAAACTACATTGGATTCTCATTTCAGCCTTCCAGGTTCACAACCTTCCCATTTTCAGCTGAGCCTACTCCCCACCCCTCCCACTTAAAGTCGAACTTTTCTGTTATTAATCTGACTGGATACGTGCTTGCCCCTGAGGAGGTGGAGTTGCTGGAACTGGGCCTGACTTTCTGCCCTACTACCCCATTAAATAGGTATAATACTATCAAGGATTTATACCTTTTCTGCTGTAACCTGACATATAGGTTTATGTTTGATAAGGAACATGTTCGCCAGAGCAAAGAGCGCAAACTTTCTGAGCAGATTAAAAAATTTACTATCAAGGAATTTATGGCTTTACGTGACCTGATCCTCCATTTGGAGGAAAACGAACGCGTTGCCTCTTCCCCTTCCTCGGGTCTACTTTCAACTACTCCACCTCCTCCGGAGGCGTCCCCTCCACCTACCTTTAGCAAGTTCAAACCTAAATCCACTGCCTTCCCTGACCTTATCACCAACCCCAAAATATGGGCGTTTTTGACAGCCTGCGCCAGTGAGATCTACAAATGTCAATTGCCACCTTCTCGTGGCAATCTCACTCCCAAACAACTTAGCGCTTTGCGTAATCTACAGCAGCATCCAGACCTAGTGATTAAAGCCTCGGACAAGGGGGGGCAACGTAGTCCTCATGACGAAGGCAAATTATGAACAAATGTGTCATGATATACTCAATAATACCTCTTGGTATAGGAGGATAAATTGTTCCACGACTTTCAAGTTCGGTGAGGAGTATAAAACCCTCATTGGGGAAGCGTTCCAGAATGGTATAATTGACCAGGACACGTATAACTATTTAAATGTGCGTTTCCCTAGGGAGGCCACGTTTTACGCCCTCCCTAAGACGCACAAAAATCTACATTGCCCTCCCGGTTGCCCTATCGTTTCCGGCATAGGCAACCTCACCGAACATGCCAGTCCTTTCATCGATTTTTTCCTACTCCCACATGTAGTGGGTCTCCCCTCCTATATCAAGGATACTCTGGATCTGCTGAAGACTTTGGAGGGTGTGGTGCTTCCTCCTGACGCCCTGCTCGTGACATTGGATGTGGAGGCTTTGTACTCTAGCATCCCTCACGAGTGGGGCGTCGGGATGATAGGCACCTTCCTCTCCGAACAGGATCGTCGTACCTGGCCCTTCAACCACTTTCTTCTCCAATTACTAACATTTGTTCTTACTCACAACTGGTTTTCCTTTAACGGTTCCCACTACCTCCAGGTGCAGGGGGTGGCTATGGGCACTTGCTGCGCACCTGCCTATGCCAACCTGTACCTGGGGGGGTGGGAACGCCACATCTTTTCTGAGGAAGCCTTTGCTCAATATATCTGCCATATTTATTTATGGCTTAGATATATTGATGACGTCTTAATTGTGTGGTCGGGTCCCTCGGACACCTTGACCGAGTTCATTGAACTCCTTAACGTTAACACGTTTAATTTGAAATTTACCTTCTCCTTTCATCCTACAGAGGTTAATTTTTTAGATCTGACCATTATGAAAGACTTGAAGGGCCTGGTGACGACCAATCTGTTCCGTAAGCCTACCTCAGGCAACACTATTCTCCATGCTTCTAGTGCACACCCACCAGCATTACTACGTAGTATTCCCTACGCTCAGTATATCAGCCTGAGATGCAATTGCCAATTTCAACCATCAGGCGAATCTCCTACGTAGCCGTCTCCTCCAGAGAGGGCACAGTAGGAGCATACTACGTAAAGCCTACAATCGTGCCCGTTTTAAAAACAGGACGGAACTCCTCTATAAACCCAATGTGGCTCCACACCAACCCATGGTTAGACTCATCACTGAGTTTTCCAGCCACCAAGGTCTACTTAGAAGTATTTTGAATAGACACTGGCACATGCTCAGTGAGGACCCCATTGTTCGTAAACACATTAGCCAAACCCCACAAGTTACCTTCAGGCGGACACGTTCACTACGAGATCGCCTGACAAGTAGCTTTTACCAACCCTCTAGAGCTCCCCCTCCCAGGAGCAGAGGCACTTTTAGATGCCACCAATGTACATTTTGCCCCTGGGTAGTTGAGGGTACTAAGTTCCTCCTACCCAATAGTGAGACCCTATCCCCCACCTTCCGAGCGGATTGCAACACCCAAGGGGTCATATACCTAATGTACTGTGATTGTGGGGCCTTTTATGTGGGGAAGACTGTACGCCAGCTCAGACGTCGCATCAACGACCATGTCTATTATTCTTCGAAAGGGAAGATGCTCACTCCCGTTACTAGACATTTAGATCTGTATCACAGATTTAATAATCGTTGTGCACACTTCTTTGTCCTAGAGGTTGTTCCTCAAGACCCCCGTGGGGGTGACTGGAACAGGCGTGTCCTACAGAGAGAGGCACTTTGGATTTTACGCCTCAATGCCACCAGCCGCCCTGGGCTGAATGAGGCACAGTCCTTCAAATCATTTCTTTAATATACTTTCTTCCCTCCCCCCCCCCCCCTTGTCTTCCGTCCCCTCTTGATCTATATTTTTGTGATTCACATATGGCACCCCCTATTTGGCGCTCATTTTTTGCGCCTTTACTATTGTATGGTTTTGTACTATGTCGGTGTCTCCTCCCACTGCAGATGTTCCCATGATTGGGCTCATGCAATGGTTGGATTCCCATATCTGTTGACTTCATGTCCCTTTTTCTTTATTTGTTTATGAATTTGCTTTTCATTACGCTAATTGGTTCTGTCTGTATTTGGTCCGGCTGTCACATAGGGGTGACGGTGCGTCCTGGCTCCACTGGGTGGCGCTGTCCCGCTGCCGGTGGTTCACTGGAGTACTACCGGGGTACATTGTGCGGCCAGGGAGCCACACGCGACGCCTCCCATTGATGACGTTGCGTGTGGCAATGCGAGCCCTTTGGACCATTGGGTCCTTAGTGGGCTCCTCCCCTCCCGCGCCCTGCCAGCCCGGCGGATCCTGCCCCTGTGCGCAGGCTGTTTGGCGCATGCGCGGGTTGGACGGCCGGGGTCAGACTGACGTCACATCCTGGTGACTCATTGACCCGGGAACATTTGAGTTATAAAGGAGGCGGTTATCCAGCCTCCTTTATGGTGGTCATTCCCCATCCGGGGGGTACGGATCTGCGGTCGTGAGGAACACTTGGAGGAGGCGCCTGCACGGTAACTTCCACTGTCCTATTCAACTCTTTGGTGGTTCAGTTTTTTATCTAGTTGCTAAATTGTCTATCTATTGCCAGCTGCCCTCTACTGGAGGAATTGCCTATTATTTTCTCCTGTGCCTTATGTCCGGCTACCTATGCAACAGGTGAGTATGTATTGGCTCTAAAACTTAGACTGGCCACTTTTCACGGCTTCGGTCTATAGATATCTGGCACTCTTCCCTTGGCTTCATTTTCTAGGTACTGGTGTTCCTCTATCCCGTTTTTTCCAACTCTCCTGACCAGGACATGCTAAATTTCTGGGTGCTGGTTATTGATTATATCTTTATGCATGCCCTATATAATGTACTTCCCTGTGGGATTTTTCTGGCTTGGCTGTACTGTTGTTCGGTCATCCTTCCTACATCTCGGTGTGGCTATTTACTTGCTATACTCCCTAGGTGGTGCTATCTGGCATCCTAACTGGTTATCTTATACTTTATCCCTCATTATAGGCATGTATTTCATTGTGATTTTCCTATTTTGATTACCTGATACTCTTCTAATCGGCCATAAGCAGTGCGTGCTCCTCCAGTTGCCTCAGCAGGTCACCCCTCGTGATTACTAAATATTTTTTATGGTGTGCTATCCCTCTGGTGCCCTTGGATTGGCCCCAGCAACATCTCCTTATGGGTAGGTATTGCTACCTGGCTTTTTTGATGTTGCTTCTTGGTTTTGCTATTCTCTCCCTTGTTCCCCACAGTGACCTCTCTACTCCTGAGACCCCCGATACAGTGACCTGTGAACCACCCAGCCTCACCATGACTGGAGTGGAGGGTTACACCATCTCCCTCCCTCTCTCCCTCCCCCCATGCCAGCTGGACCAATGTAGATCACAATCTGTGTGGACACCTTGGCAATTATTTGCCAATGTGTTTGATTTGATGTACACATGTGGACTAGCTGGACATACTCAACTTGTGATGTCAATGCCACCTTATTTGATGTTATGTTATTGTATTAATTTTGATGTATCCTGTTACACAGAATCTGTATTCCAAACAGCTCCGGAAGAAGTCTGAACACCAGGCGAAACATGTAGAGCAATTGGATATATCAGTATGTAGCACCACCCCCGCAGGAGCTGCTGATTATGTTATTGGGTCTACACCCTGCCTAACAACCCAATCAAATTGGCTCGATCCCTCCTCAGGCACAACTGACCCAGAATAGGACTGGACTATCAAATGGATACACAGATTGGGATACAATACTTCAATATGCAACAGTGCCTTGTTACCTTCTTCAATGGTAGTCCTTCTGGGTGACACAATGGAACAGCACACAGGATTGTAATTAATCAAAACTTAGTTTACTATATATCAAATTGAGTAAGGGAGATACAATACAATACAAGTCCATAAAAGGTTATTTAAAACAGCTTTAAAAAGATAAAAGAATTACCCCCCACACTCCTCCTTCATTAAGGCTAGACGCAATACCAGATAGGTAGGCCTATCTGAGTCCCTTCCCCAGAGTTCTCTTCTTCCTTCTTGATCTTCGCTAGCAAGGTTATTGAATAGAGCTCATTTGTAATCCAAATTAAAAATGAAGATCAAGAGAGAGAAAAACAGCAAACTGTTGGTTGTCACCGCAGGGTGTCTGTGTAACTGAGCAATAACTTCTGCGAGAGCGATAAGCCTCTGACGACTCCTTTTTACCTATTATTGTTTGTCTATGAGTCTCCTGCAGATAAACCCCGGGGTTTATCAGCTCCTGTTATGCTACCGCTATCTGTAGATAAAGCTATCTCTTTGACAGATAAAGTCAGTTATTGGGCATGTGCCCTCTCACCAACAGGAGTTTCTCCTTCGCGCGCTCCACTGCGGTCTCAGTCCTTTGGCTATATGTCAGCCGCGCGAGGTCTTTCTGGCGGATGACTCCGGTCTCTGCAAACAGCAGTATGACCTCCCGGGAATATGTCTCCTGCTTGAGATAGGACGATTCAACGTCGTCCCTCCAGGCTAAGAGGCTTTGGCCTAATCTCCAGCATCAGTCCTCAACTCTACTTCCTGGTTCCTCCGAGTCCAGCACAGAAAAGGCCCCCCCCCCCTGAGCTTAGCCTCTCTCTTCCTTTAAATAACTTCCCCCATAGTGCCGTTCGGTGCAGCCGCGCACCCTCGATCTTGCAAAGCAGCATGGGAGATGTAGTTTCTTCATCTTGCCAAAAGGAAGTCACAGCCCGGGAAATTCCATGCAGCTACCACTAGAGGGAGCCTAGTTCCTTCTCACATATCAAACAGTATCTTTAGGCATATTTTACCCCGCTACACACTCCCCCCACTTGAGAAACTTTGGTCCCCAAAGAGGTCAACAGTATGTACCCTAGTGCATAGGTTGGCATTATACAACAAAAACATTAACATTTTGCTGAAATAAGTCAATCTGAATATATCCAATTTTGTATTCTGTAAGTAGTGCAAACAGTAAAACGATAAAGTGCAATTGATAACAAATAAGTGATTTCTACAGTGTTAATATAGTGCTGATTTCTAGTGCTTTAATATAGTGCTCCTTTAAAAAGCACATGTGCATTTGCAATTTCTTAAACACTTACATCTTAAAGTTTGTGTTGTAAAATAAAAAAAAAATACAACAAAAGGTGAGAAGAAAAAAAAACATATAGTGAGGTCAGAGCAACAAAATGTGTACAAACATTAACTCACAAAATAAACCAAACTGTGAACATCAAAAACTATGCTTATTATAATGGCCAAACCCAATATCCTTATGTACAAACTTAAATGCAAATGTTTTCTACTTCAATACTTTGTTCTCATGATCTCTCACAGACCCCAAAACTTGGGTGGCTTGTACAGATGTGCCTGGGGGTGAGCTAGGGTTGTCCCCCACCAAATCTATAGTGGAAGAGCTAGGCTGGTCAGAAGATCTTTTGGAGGTAAAAACAGCTTCTTCCGAACATTCACCCAATTGATCATAGGTCAGTCTCTTAGGTGGGTGAATGACTCTCCTTTCCCTCTGTTCCCGTGGAGGCATGCTCTCAGAGGTACTAGGATCAGGCACTTCTGAGGATTCTTCAATGTCCACCTCCTCATGTTCCAACACAGAGGAACCTGATGGTTCAAGAGCGGTCAGTTCTTCTTCAGAGAAGGGTGCAACCTCCTCCTCAGGATCTTCATCCTCAGCTGCTTCTTCTGGAAGCATATGAAAGGGTATGAATTCAGGGGCTTCTGCCCGAAGGGCTCCTCTATCAGCCAAGTCAGATGAAGACAGGGAGGCAGGTGTGGGTTCTGGCAACTGAGATGACCACAACCAGTCAGGTACCTCCTCTTCATCTTCCAAATCTTCAGATGGAGAACTTCCCTCTCCCTCATCTGGGAGCGTCGTCTGAGATCTGGTAACTGGTCTGGACCGGCGAGAAGTCGAAGGGGCCTCTGACAGGTCTTCCACAGGGGGCATACGAACCGCTTCAGAGAGAGGCAGCAAATGATTCCTATGCCAAGCCTTCAATGGACCCACACTTCCTTCAGGCCGAATTTGGTACACAGGAAGGTTTGGTAGTTGCTTGCAGATAACATAAGGTTGGGACTTCCAGCGGTCTGCCAACTTGTGTTTTCCCGGGACACCCAAGTTTCTCAACAAAACCCTGTCCCCTGGTTGCAGGTCATGGATCCGAACTTTTAGGTCGAAACTTTTGTTATTCCGCAGTCCACGTTGATCAGATGTGGCCTGGGCCTTGTCATAGGCCGCTTTCAGACTCTTCCGCAGTCGGTCCACATATCCTCTATGCGATGCTGAAGAGGTATGATCAGGCGAAATGCCAAAGGCCAAATCCACTGGTAACCGAGCCTCCCTTCCAAACATCAGCCAATAAGGGGAATATCCAGTAGCATCACTGACAGTGCTGTTGTAGGCATGCACAATGGCAGCTACATGCTTGTCCCAATGCTGTTTCTTCTCTGAGCTCAAAGTCCCCAACATATCCAAAAGAGTCCTGTTAAATCGTTCAGGCTGGGCATCCCCTTGTGGATGGTAGGGAGTGGTTCTAGTCTTTTGAATGCCTAACATATCTAACAGTCTCTTGATCAGTCTGCTTTCGAAATCCCTTCCCTGATCAGAATGGAGGCGTTGTGGTAACCCATAATGTACAACAAGAACTTTGGCTACCGTTGAGGCCTTCTGATCCCTTGTTGGGAATGCTTGAGAGTATCTGGTAAAATGGTCTGTTACCACAAGGACATTCCCCTGGCCACTCAGATCAAGCTCTAAGCAAAGAAAATCAATGCACACCAGCTCCATGGGTCCCTGGCTTTGTAGATGGCCCATTGGGGCTGCTTGACGTGGCAGAGTCTTCCTCTGTATACACCGGACACAAGAATGACAGTATCCTTCAACTTCGGTCCTCATACAAGGCCAGTAGAACCTGTCCCTGACAAGCTGAAAGGTTCTTTCGGGCCCCAGATGGCCATGATTATCATGAAGAGCGGCCAGAACTCCCTCTCTGTACTTAGCTGGTAAGAACAGTTGCCACTTCTCCTCCAGATCTTCAGATGTACCTCTCCGGTAGGCCACTCCTTCTCTGATCTGTAACCGAGTCCACTCTCTATGTAACAGACGGGCCCCCTGAGGGGAGTCAGTTAGAAGCAACTCAGGGCTCTGGATCTCCAAGGCTTCCAAAAGAAGTTTTCCCAAAGGGTCTTCCAACTGCTCCTTCTGCAAGTCCCTTTTGGACAGCCGGGGCAAATCCTCCCCTTCAACCTGGGTCACCTGGCAGTAGCATTTGGGTACTCCGATAGCCGAAACCCCAATCTCTTCTGCTCTTGACCCTCCTCGGGATCGAAATTCAGTTCCCTGATATAGGGCACGCACCCCTTCTGGAGCCAAATGAGTCCATTCTTCCGCAGGTTCCTGTGGAGCATGCAACCTTCTGGATAGGGCATCTGCATCCCTGTTTCCGATTCCTGGCTGATACTTCAGGCTAAAATTGAAGCTAGAGAGGGCAGCCAACCATCGGTGTCCTGTTGCATCCAGCTTGGCCGTAGTCAACAGATAGGTGAGGGGATTATTATCTGTCTTGACAATGAATTCAGCTCCGTACAGGTAGTCTTTCAATTTGTCAACCACTGCCCACTTCAAGGCCAAGAATTCAAGTTTGTGGGTAGGGTAATTCCTTTCAGCAGGCAGTAGGCTTCTGCTCACGTAGGCGACAGATCGCAGATGACCCTCATGCTCCTGGTAAAGTACCCCCCCAGCCCATCTCGGCTGGCATCGACATGCAGTTCATATGGCTTTGTGGGGTCCGCATAGGCCAACACAGGGGCAGTGGTTAGGGTTTTCTTCAACTGAACAAAGGCCCCTTCGCATTCCGGGGTCCACTGATCCTGGATGGATTCCTTAGCCTTCCGGGGTCCCATGGTGGACTTCGCCGGCTTTACCAACTCAGGGACATCATCTTCTTCATTCTTCAGGAGCTCATTTAGGGGTCGGGCAATCTGGGCGAACCCCTCCACAAACCTCCTGTAATAGGAGCAAAAGCCCAAGAATGACCGGAGTTCGGTCACATTTGTGGGTCTCAAGCCAGGAAGCAACAGCATCCAGCTTGTCCGGGTCAGTGGCCACCCCTTCTTCAGACACGATATGGCCCAGGTAATGGACCGAGGACTGATAGAATTGGCACTTCTCAGGAGAAAGTTTCAGACCTTCTTCATGTAGCCTCTTCAAGACCTTTTCCAACCTCTCCTCGTGTTCTTCTAAAGTTCTGCCAAACACGATAACATCATCCAAGTATACCAGTACCTCTATCAAATTCATATCTCCAACGGTCCTTTCCATCAGCCTTTGGAAGGTAGCAGGGGCAACGGACAACCCCTGAGGCATGCGATTGAACTCAAAGAACCCCACAGGGGTGATGAAGGCTGTTTTCTCCCGATCATCAGGGTGCATGGGAATCTGATAATACCCACTCTTTAAGTCCATCACACTGAACCACTTCGCCCCTGACAGACTCTGAAGGGCATCTTCGATTCGAGGAGTGGTATACTGGTCTGGGATGGTTCTTCTGTTCAGCGTTCGGTAGTCGATACAAAGCCTCAGAGATCCATTTTTCTTCCGGACTACCACTATCGGAGAAGCATATGGGCTCCTGGATTCTCGGATAATCCCAGTCTTCTTAAGTTCTGCCAGCTGTTGACGTAGATCTTCTAAGTCACCTAAGGGGACTCGCCGGACTCTCTCCCTGAAAGGCTTGTCCTCACTCAGGCGGATCTTATGAGTGGCACTCCTGGCACATCCCACGTCAAACTCGTCCCTAGAGAATATGTCCCTCCATCGAGCAAGTTGTGCCTTGGCCCTCTTCACCCATTCCGACGGGAGGGCAACATTTCCAGAGCAGAGCTCCTCTATAACAGCTTCACCCTGTTCCTTTTCTTTAAAATCAATAGGGGCAACTGGGGTAGCCGGGTTGACTTGGCCCAGGAGCACTCTGGCCGGTACCTTCACCGTTGTAATAGAGGTGTTTCTGACACTCACTAAAACCCGTCCACAGTTTTTCTGTAACACCTTCAAAGGGATCACCTCAGGGATCACTTCTATCCCTCTCTCTCTCTCCTTTTTACCTGATTCAAAGATAATGAAATGACCCGGCTGTTGCCATGTGAGTTTAACAGAAGCCTTAAAACAGGCCACCTCTCCTGGCTGTAAGACCTTTTCCACTCTGTCCAACTTCCAGAGTCATCCAACACCTTCTGCGGGGGTCTCTTGCTCCAACACTAATCGTTGGTAGGCCTGCCGTAGCATGGGATGGATCCTTGGCGCCTGAGCATCTTGTCCCTGGACCAGTTGTATCAGAAGGCGCCTTACCAGGTCAGTGTTTGTTCCTACAATGAGAGAGCTTTTGTTGGCCCCTGGTGGACGAGGACAGACCACCGCTAAGGTGTCGAAGGTTTCCGCTTCACCAGCCACTGATGGATCAAAGGTCAACTTGATTGGCAGATACCCGTCATAGGGAAAACTTTGGGTCCCGATGCCCCATATCTCCAGATCTTCCAACTTCTGCAAAGGTAGATGGGTAAGATGTTTATCATAGAAGTCTCTATACAAAAGAGTCACCTGGGCCCCTGTGTCAAGGAGGGCTCTTGTGTAAATTCCTTCTACCTGAACCGAGACCACTGGGGAGGGCCCGACCAAGTTAGTTGGGAATTCTCTGGATGTAGCCTTGTTGTCTGATTCAGTTCTCTGTACCCTGGCCCTCTTCTCCTTTTTCTTCCTTGGTATGGGCCCCCGCTGAACCCGGTGTGCATTGATTTTCCTTCCCTCAGTAACTCGGAGTCTAGAACTGGGGGGGGGGGGGTATTTGGGCCTGACCCCCTGACTCGGTTTCCCTGAACCAGCACCACTCCTGGAGTCCCTTAAAACTGGCGGACACCCGGTTGACTCCTTCACCGGTGTCCTCTGAAGTTTCCCGCTGGCTTGCGAGGTTTCGTGGCAACCTTTCCTGAGCTGGGACATACCCTTCTAACATGCCCAACTCCCCCGCAGTTGAAACAAGTTAACAATCTTGCAGGCCTTGGCTCTGGATCTGTGCTGAGACTAACAGGTTCATCTGGCCTCTCCGATATACTCCCCTTGGGTAGAGTGGATACCTGACCAGTCAGGATGGACACCATTTCTATCAACTGAGACACTTGGGTCTTTAGGAGTTCAACTTGAGAGTCACCCTCTTCCACACTTATCACTCTAACTCGGGCAGTTGAGTCAAACTGCCGACTTTTCTTCTTGTTGTCCAACATGACCTCTTCCTCTCTGACCATTCGAATCAGGTCGGGGTATTCTAAAATGCCGCCATCTTGACGAGTTCGTAACAGTATGGCAATGGGATCTAAAGGTTGAGCCCCTTTCAGAACCTGTCATGCACGAGTCTCATCTATTTTCCGGGGGTCTATTCCTTTCTTTAACAGGATCTGGTGGATAATCCTATCCAGACGTTTAATGAATTCGGACAACTTCTCCCCCTCTTCTTGATAACAGTGGTCCAACTGGTAGAGAAGTTCAGCCGCGTTCTCCATCCGACCAAACACATCTTGCAGAATGTCCAAATAATCCTGTGCAGTGCAGTTCTTCTTGCTAAGCTTTAGATTACGTACAGCCTCTAATGCAGGTCCCCTTAAACTCTCTGTGATTCTCTGCTTCTTGTGCTGTTCTGGTACCTCCCATTCCTCCAAAGCCTGAGTGGTGGTATCTAACCACTCTTCGAACCCATCTTCTGCTGAAGGCACAGGCTGTTTCCCAGAGAATGTCCGGAGCTTCCTATATCCAGTCATCAGATAGCTCGAGGAGTCCTTACTACATTTTGCTACAATCTCCCCAAGAACAGCACACAGTTCTGAGCTAAAAGTCGACAAAGGTGATGACTCAGGATGCCCTTCCTGGACACCTTTTTCTTGGCTGGATACCCCAGGAGTGGTGGATGAGGGACCCGCAGTAGGAACTCCTGGATGTATCAGGAAAAGTTCTGTTTGGTCAGTAGTTTTTACACTGTTTCCGTTGAAATAGTCAGGGACCCCTTTCCTCCACTCACACAGTGCATACGTGTGTGGGACAGCGGTGTCGGTTTTTATGTCAATCACCCAGAATTTCCTGTCTGTGGATAGTGCCCTTAAAACAGGGAGGAGCTTTTCTTCAGTCCAGGCTTCTCCCTTGATTTCAACCACCAGGCCATTTTCCACTATGACATTCTCTTCCTTGCACCACTCAGCAGCAGCGGCAGGATCCATTTCTGCGTGAGAGGGGATTCTATGGCTGAGAGGGTTGTTGTTGCAGGACGGTAGAAATCCCGGACGAGCCCCCACGTATAGCACCACCCCCGCAGGAGCTGCTGATTATGTTATTGGGTCTACACCCTGCCTAACAACCCAATCAAATTGGCTCGATCCCTCCTCAGGCACAACTGACCCAGAATAGGACTGGACTATCAAATGGATACACAGATTGGAATACAATACTTCAATATGCAACAGTGCCTTGTTACCTTCTTCAATTGTAGTCCTTCTGGGTGACACAATGGAACAGCACACAGGATTGTAATTAATCAAAACTTAGTTTACTATATATCAAATTGAGTAAGGGAGATACAATACAATACAAGTCCATAAAAGGTTATTTAAAACAGCTTTAAAAAGATAAAAGAATTACCCCCCACACTCCTCCTTCATTAAGGCTAGACACAATACCAGATAGGTAGGCCTATCTGAGTCCCTTCCCCAGAGTTCTCTTCTTCCTTCTTGATCTTCGCTAGCAAGGTTATTGAATAGAGCTCATTTGTAATCCAAATTAAAAATGAAGATCAAGAGAGAGAAAAACAGCAAACTGTTGGTTGTCACCGCAGGGTGTCTGTGTAACTGAGCAATAACTTCTGCGAGAGCGATAAGCCTCTGACTAGGGTTGAGCGAACACCTAGATGTCCGTGTTCGACGGGTTCGGCCGAACTTTAAAAAAAAGTCCGGGTCCGTGTCCCGGACTTTTACCGAACTTTTCCCGGACACCGAACCCCATTGAAGTCAATGGGGACCCGAACTTTAAGGCACTAAAATGGCTCTAAAACACCAAAGGAAAGGGCTAGAGTGCTGCAAATGGCAGCAAAACGTAATTAAGAGCATGGCAAGTGCTCTGCAAACAAATGTGGATAGGGAAATAACTTAAAACAACAAAAAAAAAACAGAAAAATAAAACAATGTTCTTCTTCATCTCTGAAGGACGAGGCCCATATGGAGTAGGAGGGAGGTTGAGGTGGTGGTGGATGTGGCGGTGACATAGGCGTGCGCACAGGGTGTGCTGGGTGTGCCTGGGCACACCCTAATCACCTAGGGCACATAGCATTGCCAGTGAGGAGATGGGAAAGATCTCCCTGGGACCTGCTCTGCTCTATTTCTCCTTGCCTACAGGTACATGGCCCCGATACATTACTCTCCCTGCTGGCAAACACATGCATGTGTATTTCAACTTTGGGGTGCACACCTTAATGCAATAGGCTGCGCACACCTATGGGCGGTGTAGGTGGAAGCGGCGGTGGAGGAGGACCAGGGCCGGATTAACAGCATCATGGGCTTGGTGCTGAGGATTTTGAAGGGCCTTAAGGGCCGTGCCTTGCCATGCACCCAGAGGAGGAAGGGTGCAGCCATGCATGCCTAATTCAACATGGGATGCTGTCTCTGAAGCCCATAAACACATCCATGCATCGCCAACTGTCCCTCCTTGTCCGGCCTTCACGCTGTGTGGGGAGGTTCTGAGGGTGCTGCCTGGGGAAGCGAGCATAGAAGCCAGACTTCTGTGTTTACAAGTGACAGAAGAGCGGTAACAGTGAATATGGCCAACCCGGGGCCTATATAAAAGGTAGGGGCCTGGAGCTGCAGCTCCAATAGCCCCTACATTAATCTGGCCCTGAGGAGGAGGACGAGGTAGCCAACACTGCTTCTTTTCAAAAATTTTAAATGAGGGTACACCCCAAAAGAGTGAGAAAGAGCAAAAATGGAACAATGGGTGGGTAAGGTCGGTATCCATTGCTATTCTGCATAAGGTACGGAAAAGTCCCGTGGGATCCATGCCTGGTTCATTTTAATGAACGTGAGCTTGTCCACATTGTCTCTGGACAGGCGGCTGCGCTTGTCTGTTATAACGCCCCCAGCCGTGCTAAATACCCGTTCAGATAATACACTGGCTGCAGGGCACGCCAGCACCTCCAAGGCGTAAAGGGCAAGCTCAAGCCATGTGCCCAATTTGGAGACCCAGAAGTTGAAGGGGGCAGACCCGTCATTCACTACATGTAGGCGTGTGCACACATACTGCTCCACCATGTTGGTAAAATGCTGCCTCCTGCTAAGACGTTCCATCTGAGCTGCTGGTGCTGCTGTTTGTTGTGGCGTGCTGACAAAGCTTTTCCACATTTCGGCCATGCTAACCCTGCCTTCTGAGGTGCTGGCGGTGCCCTGGTTGCGTTGGCGACCTCCTCCTCCTCCTCCTCTGCCTTGTGCTTCCACTGTGGCCCCGCTGTCAGATGGGAATGCCAGCAGCATGGCGTCTACCAGCGTGCGCTTGTACTCGCGCATCTTGCGATCGCGCTCCAGTGAGTGAATTAAGGACGGTACGTTGTCCTTGTAACGGGGATCCAGCAGCGTGGCCACCCAGTAATCAGCACAAGTTAGAATGTGGGCAACTCGGCGGTCGTTGTGGAGACACTGCAGCATGTAATCGCTCATGTGTGCCAGGCTGCCCAGAGGCAACGAAAGGCTGTCCTCTGTGGGAGGTGTATCGTCCGTGTCCTCTGTATCCCCCCAGCCACGCACCAGTGATGGCCATGAGCTGGCCTGGGTGCCACCCTGCTGTGAACATGGTTCCATCTCCTCCTCCAGCTCCTCCTCCTCCTCATCCTCCTCATCCTCCAGAACTGTGCCCCTGCTGGACAATTGCGTCCCTGGCGTTTGCGTGTGCAGGAACCCACCCTCGGAGCCCCTTGCGAATGACTGCCCTGAAAGCCTTGGAAATGTTACCTCTTCATCCTCCTCCTCCTCCTCATCCTGTGCCACATCCTCTTCCATCATCGCCCGAATTGTTTTTTCAAGGAGGCATAGAAGTGGGATAGTTAAGCTGAGAACGGCGTCATTGCCACTGGCCATGTTGGTGGAGTACTCAAAACAGCGCAACAAGGCACACAGGTCTCGCATGGAGGCCCAGTTAAATTAAATAGCGGAATAGAAAATATGATCCAAAAAAAGTGTATGTATATCACACGTACACAACCACACTGGGCCCCAATTACTATTGTTTGTACCCCTAAAAGGCTAGATGAGGAGTAGGGGGAGTATGGAACAGGCAGCACCCTCAAACCTTCAGAAGTATGAGATGAACCCCAACAACTTGGAAAGGTGGATCTCTCTCACACGTACCGACACAGACTATCCCGCAATTCAATTGATCCTCAAAGGTTTTTATTGAATAGCGGAATAGGAAATATGATCAAAAAAAGTGTATGTATCTCGCACGTACACAACCACACTAGGCCCCAATTACTATTGTTTGTACCCCTAAAAGGCTAGATGAGGAGTAGGGGGGGTATGGAACAGGCAGCACCCTCAAACCTTCAGAAGTATGAGATGAACCCCAACAACTTGGAAAGGTGGATCTCTCTCACACGTACCGACACAGACTATCCCCCAATTTAACTGATCCCCAAAGGTTTTTGATTAAATAGCGGAATAGAAAATATGATCCAAAAAAAGTGTATGTATATCACACGTACACAACCACACTAGGCCCCAATTACTATTGTTTGTACCCCTAAAAGGCTAGATGAGGAGTAGGGGGGGTATGGAACAGGCAGCACCCTCAAACCTTCAGAAGTATGAGATGAACCCCAACAACTTGGAAAGGTGGATCTCTCTCACACGTACCGACACAGACTATCCCCCAATTTAACTGATCCCCAAAGGTTTTTGATTAAATAGCGGAATAGAAAATATGATCCCAAAAAAGTGTATGTATATCACACGTACACAACCACACTGGGCCCCAATTACTATTGTTTGTACCCCTAAAAGGCTAGATGAGGAGTAGGGGGAGTATGGAACAGGCAGCACCCTCAAACCTTCAGAAGTATGAGATGAACCCCAACAACTTGGAAAGGTGGATCTCTCTCACACGTACCGACACAGACTATCCCGCAATTCAATTGAACCTCAAAGGTTTTTATTGAATAGCGGAATAGGAAATATGATCAAAAAAAGTGTATGTATCTCGCACGTACACAACCACACTAGGCCCCAATTACTATTGTTTGTACCCCTAAAAGGCTAGATGAGGAGTAGGGGGGGTATGGAACAGGCAGCACCCTCAAACCTTCAGAAGTATGAGATGAACCCCAACAACTTGGAAAGGTGGATCTCTCTCACACGTACCGACACAGACTATCCCCCAATTTAACTGATCCCCAAAGGTTTTTGATTAAATAGCGGAATAGAAAATATGATCCAAAAAAAGTGTATGTATATCACACGTACACAACCACACTAGGCCCCAATTACTATTGTTTGTACCCCTAAAAGGCTAGATGAGGAGTAGGGGGGGTATGGAACAGGCAGCACCCTCAAACCTTCAGAAGTATGAGATGAACCCCAACAACTTGGAAAGGTGGATCTCTCTCACACGTACCAACACAGACTATCCCCCAATTTAACTGATCCCCAAAGGTTTTTGATTAAATAGCGGAATAGAAAATATGATCCCAAAAAAGTGTATGTATATCACACGTACACAACCACACTAGGCCCCAATTACTATTGTTTGTACCCCTAAAAGGCTAGGAGTAGGGGGAGTATGGAACAGGCAGCACCCTCAAACCTTCAGAAGTATGAGATGAACCCCAACAACTTGGAAAGGTGGATCTCTCTCACACGTACCAACACAGACTATCCCCCAATTTAACTGATCCCCAAAGGTTTTTGATTAAATAGCGGAATAGAAAATATGATCCCAAAAAAGTGTATGTATATCACACGTACACAACCACACTAGGCCCCAATTACTATTGTTTGTACCCCTAAAAGGCTAGGAGTAGGGGGAGTATGGAACAGGCAGCACCCTCAAACCTTCAGAAGTATGAGATGAACCCCAACAACTTGGAAAGGTGGATCTCTCTCACACGTACCAACACAGACTATCCCCCAATTTAACTGATCCCCAAAGGTTTTTGATTAAATAGCGGAATAGAAAATATGATCCCAAAAAAGTGTATGTATATCACACGTACACAACCACACTAGGCCCCAATTACTATTGTTTGTACCCCTAAAAGGCTAGATGAGGAGTAGGGGGAGTATGGAACAGGCAGCACCCTCAAACCTTCAGAAGTATGAGATTGTGTTCACTGTACCCCACAAAGATTGAGTTCACTGCACCCCACAATGATTGTGTTCACTGCACCCCACAAAGATTGTGTTCACTGCACCTCACAAAGATTGTGTTCACTGTACCCCCCAAAGATTGTGTTCACTGCACCCCACAAAGATTCTGTTCACTGTACCCCACAAAGATTGTGTTCACTGCACCCCAAAAAGATTGTGTTCACTGCACCCCAAAAAGGATGTTGTTCACTGCACCCCAAAAAGGATGTTGTTCACTCCACCCCAAAAAGATTGTGTTCACTGCACCCCACAAAGATTGTGTTCACTGCACCCCAAAAAGATTGTGTTCACTGCACCCCAAAAATGATTTTGTTCACTGCACCCCAAAAAGGATTTTGTTCACTGCACCCCAAAAAGGATGTTGTTCACTCCACCCCAAAAAGATTGTGTTCACTGCACCCCAAAAAGATTGTGTTCACTGCACCCCACAAAGGATTTTGTTCACTGCACCCCAAAAAGATTGTGTTCACTGCACCCCAAAAAGGATGTTGTTCACTGCACCCCAAAAAGGATTTTGTTCACTGCACCCCAAAAAGATTGTGTTCACTGCACCCCACAAAGGATTTTGTTCACTGCACCCCACAAAGATTGTGTTCACTGCACCCCAAAAAGATTTTGTTCACTGCACCCCAAAAAGATTGTGTTCACTGCAGCCCAAAAAGATTGTGTTCACTGCAGCCCAAAAAGATTGTGTTCACTGCAGCCCAAAAAGATTGTGTTCACTGCAGCCCAAAAAGATTGTGTTCACTGCAGCCCAAAAAGATTGTGTTCACTGCAGCTCACACACAGAAAAATGGATGTGGATCACTGACACCTGCCTATCTCCAATCCCACACCACACAGCAATATCGATTGTAGTTTGTAGAACACAGTTTCCCTAAAATTCAGCAGACTCTGTCCCTAACAGGATTGAGAAGAGATCGTAGATCAGGATTGAGTGCAGATTCACCCCACCCCCCACACAGCAATATCGATTGTAGTTTGTAGAAGACACTGACCCTATAATTCAGCAGACTCTATCCCTAAAATGCCTACAACTCGCCCTGCCTAAACACTCCGACCTGTCCCTCAATTCTATCCGGACACAAATGGTTTTTTCCTGCCTATCTTTCCCTAATCAGCAGCCAGCACGTTGATGTGTGCTCTGTCCCTGAATCTAAGCAGCATAATGACGCCGCTGCGGCTGCCTCGAACTTATAAAGACTTGGTCACATGCTTCAGACGGCCAATCACAGCTACTGAGACATTTGCAGGCATGGCTGGGATGGCTTAAGGCACACCAGTTAAACGATTGTTGATTGGCTGTTGAAAGCCCGCCATGAAAAGAGCGCCAAAGCATGCAAAACCCGGAAATAAAACGACCGAACACGGATTTTTACCCGAACATACAGTAAAGTGTCCGTGTCCGTGTTCGGGTACAAAAAATCCAATTATTCGGTACGAACACGAATAATACAGTCCGTGTTCGCTCAACACTACCTCTGACGACTCCTTTTTACCTATTATTGTTTGTCTATGAGTCTCCTGCAGATAAACCCCGGGGTTTATCAGCTCCTGTTACGCTACCGCTATCTGTAGATAAAGCTATCTCTTTGACAGATAAAGTCAGTTATTGGGCATGTGCCCTCTCACCAACAGGAGTTTCTCCTTCGCGCGCTCCACTGCGGTCTCAGTCCTTTGGCTATATGTCAGCCGCGCGAGGTCTTTCTGGCGGATGACTCCGGTCTCTGCAAACAGCAGTATGACCTCCCGGGAATATGTCTCGTGCTTGAGATAGGACGATTCAACGTCGTCCCTCCAGGCTAAGAGGCTTTGGCCTAATCTCCAGCATCAGTCCTCAACTCTACTTCCTGGTTCCTCCGAGTCCAGCACAGAAAAGGCCCCCCCCCCGAGCTTAGCCTCTCTCTTCCTTTAAATAACTTTCCCCCATAGTGCCGTGCGGTGCAGCCGTGCACCCTCGATCTTGCAAAGCAGCATGGGAGATGTAGTTTCTTCATCTTGCCAAAAGGAAGTCACAGCCCGGGAAATTCCATGCAGCTACCACTAGAGGGAGCCTAGTTCCTTCTCACATATCAAACAGTATCTTTAGGCATATTTAACCCCGCTACAAGTATATTTCCTTGTGGAAGGTGTATCTGTACTTTGTAGAGCGCTCTGCGTTGCCTGCACCTTTGGTGCTGGTTGTCTGCAGCGTATAGCGCTCTGAGTTTTTGTTTATTGATACCTCACTGTAACTTTGTACTTTATGTTGTATTGTATGTCCGAAGTGGCGAGGTTTCTATATACCGGACCACTTATATCTTCTGATCAACTGTCTCCGCCCCTTTTGGTCGGTCGACGCACATTTTTGTGGTTTTATACTTATCAACAATAAAGTATTGTTTTTTATTACGGTGCCTTTAAAGTCCATTTTTTTCCCCCCTCTTTTTTTCTTGTATAGGGTACCTGTATGGACCAAGGACTCTGGTGTTAAAAGAGAAGTATGGGTTTGGCGTTTACCCTCCATCTGCCCTCCGGTGCCTCTGCTCTGAGAACCGAGCGATAGAACACCACCGATCACTCGGTTCTGACAGCTCCCTGAGCAGAAAGCTGCTGACTGTCAGACAGAAGCTCTCTGCTCTGCCCCCTCCTCGCTTATTGGAGCGCTGGGCTGTGGAGGGGTGGGGAGCGGCCAGCTCAGACTCTCAGCGGCTCGCTGGGAGGCTAAGCTTGGGTGTTGGTCCAGGCACCTGGCGGATCCCGACTCCGTGGTCGTGATGATGCAGTGCTTGGACCGACATCTGCGACATCAACAAAGAGCGGACTTTGGACCGCTCTCTGCTATAAATGGGTCACAGGAGTGCAGAGGGAACTGCACTCCTGTGATCCATAGGAGATGTGCAGCCAAACAAGCTTTCCCTGTACTTCTCCTTTAAAGTGATACTAAAGTCTCTAATTTTTTGTTTAAAAAATAACTCCTCATTGGCTCACTCACTTTTATTGACAGCATCAGGAAGCGATGGGGCCCACTGCTGTCTCTTGTGCATCATCACTGGATCCAGATGGGCCCAGGTAAGTATTAAGGGATCTGCTGCAAACATAAGGTTTTTTATCTTAATATATAGAATTCGTTAAAATAAAAAATCTTCTACCTTTAGAACCACTTTAAGCCTTCAGGTTGCCTTTGGAATTCCAGTGTTGGGACAAATGCTACATTTAGAAATTGTAAGCCCCTAGTGTTGCACCTCCTCAGGGATCTGACCAGCAGGGAACCCAGCCAGCTTTAAAGCCCCAGCAGCGGAGTACCCAGTCTGCTTCCAGACCCCTGTGGTGGGGCACGATGGAGCATCTGGAGGCCACTCCTTAAAGGGGGCAACTGTCAAGACCTGAATCACCTGCTGGTGGCCCTGTGCTTTCCAGAGAGGTCAGTTGTAGTTCTGATGTCCACCAACGGTTGTCTCCCAGCAGTCAGTAGATGTCAGTAATCAGTTTCCCCCTGATGCTGGCTGTTGGGAGGGTATTTAGTTTCCCCTCTACATTTCCCCCTATGCTCCATTGTTTAACTTACTGCCAGATACTGCTTGCTGTTTATCCTGTTCCTGACCTGGATCATGTTTTTTGCCTTGTACCTATACCCGGAACCCTCCCCCTTGTTCTGATCCCAGTTTTGGTTCTCCCTTTCTATATGGTCCCTGCACCTCGTTTTCCTCAGTTTTTTGTGTTCCCCATTTTGTATATATTGTATATAGTTAGGCTTTCTGCTCCTATGTTAGGTTGTTAGTTAGATATTTTGTTTCTGGGTTTTTGGTTCACTTATATCTTTATGTTTGCTGGTGATTGGACGGATTTTGGTTTCACTGTAAATAAATGGTCCGGTCTCGGTTTCCTGAGCTATGTTGGCCATCCCTGCTGTTGACTCCGAACACAAACAACACAGCGAATAGAACTTCACTAACTTCACTAATACCGAGTTATACAACAAACACAACAAGATAATTCAAGGTTATAAGTTGTTTTTTTAATGTCTTTTTATTAGAAAGTTTTCACAGTTTATGATAAAGTAAAATGTAATAAAAAAAGGGACCCCTCAAGTCCAACATAAAAACCCCTCATCTCCTGTGAAGAACATTGTGAGTGATAATTCTATTACAAAGGAAAAAACATTCAGTAAAGAAGAAACTTTCAACAGTTTGCTGGAAAATGAGGACATAGGAGGACGCAATCAGTTCTGAAGAAGAGTCTTCCAGGCACAGGGCCAATGCGGTATAGTCAGTGATGTAACGGTAGAGTCCTGGTTACACCGGGAAGAAGAGTCTTGCAGGCAGAGGGCCAATGCGGTATAGTCAGTGATGTAACGGTAGAGTCCTGGTTACACCGGGAAGGAGAGTTTAGACTACTTGGTGTTCAGGGCTGCAAACAGCAAGGACAAAGAATGAGACAATCCAACTCATTATTAAAGTAAGACATTAACCAGTTCTGCCCCGTGATTGCCACCGGGCACCCGCGTTCACTCCCCAGGAAGACAGAATGGTAGTCTGCCATTGTAAACACAGCAGACCGTTATTCTGTCAGTTATCCTCCCAGGGCTCCTGTGATCCTCCTATTTAGGAACACAGGGCCCTGTGTTGATCCAATAAGCCCATCCTCCTCACAGTTAGAATACACCCCCTAGGCTCACATTTAACCCTTTGATCCCCCTGGGTTAACCCCTTCCCTGCCAGTGTCATTATTACAGTGACAGTGCATATAATTGCCCCTTAGTACTGTAGTAATGTCACTGGTCCCCCCAAAAGTGTTAAAATGTCAGTTAGGGGTCCGATCTGTCCACTGCAATGTCGCTAAAAATCGCAGATCGCCGCCATTACTAGTAAAAAATAAATAAATAAAAATTACATAAATCTTTCCCCTAGTTAGTAGACGCGATAACTTTTGCACAAACCAATCAAAATACGCTTATTGCGATTTTTTTTTTTACCAAAAATATGTAGCAGAAAATAAATTGCCTAAAATGATGAATTTTTTTTTTTTTTGGGAATGTTTTATAGCAGAATGTAAAAAATATTGTTTTTTTTCAGGATCTTTGGGCTTATTTGTTTATAGCGCAAAAAAATAAAAATCGTACAGGAGATCAAATTCCGCCAAAATAAATCTCTGTTTGTGGGGGAAAAAGGACATCAACTTTATGTGGGTACAGCGTTGCATGACCGCGCAATTGTCAGTTAAAGTAACGCAGTGCCGAATCACAATAAAATGGCCTGGTTATTAAGGGGTAAAACCTTCCGGCCCAGAAGTGGTTAAATAAAACTGATAGAGTGTTTATGGAGTAGAAAGGAGTTGAAGGACGGGGGAGGGGAGAGTAGAAAGGAGTTGAAGGACGGGGGAGCGGAGAGTAGAAAGGAGTTGAAGGACGGGGGAGGGGAGAGTAGAAAGGAGTTGAAGGATGGGGGAGGGGAGAGTAGAAAGGGTTTGAAGGACGGGGGAGGGGAGAGTAGAAAGGGGTTGAAGGTCAGGGGAGGGGAGAGTAGAAAGGAGTTGAAGGACGGGAGAGGGGGGAGTAGAAAGGAGTTGAAGGATGGGGGAGGGGAGAGTAGAAAGGGGTTGAAGGACGGGGGAGGGGAGAGAAGAAAGGAGTTGAAGGATGGGGGAGGGGAGAGTAGAAAGGAGTTGAAGGACGGGGGGGAGGGGAGAGTAGAAAGGAGTTGAAGGACGGGGGAGGGGAGAGTAGAAAGGAGTTGAAGGATGGGGGAGGGGAGAGTAGAAAGGGTTTGAAGGATGGGGGAGGGGAGAGTAGAAAGGGGTTGAAGGACGGGGGAGGGGAGAGTAGAAAGGGGTTGAAGGACGGGGGAGGGGAGAGTAGAAAGGGGTTGAAGGACGGGGGAGGGGAGAGTAGAAAGGGGTTGAAGGACGGGGGAGGGGAGAGTAGAAAGGAGTTGAAGGATGGGGGAGGGGGGAGTAGATAGAAAGGAGTTGAAGGATGGGGGAGGGGAGAGTAGAAAGGGGTTGAAGGACGGGGGAGGGGAGAGTAGAAAGGAGTTGAAGGATGGGGGAGGGGGGAGTAGATAGAAAGGAGTTGAAGGATGGGGGAGGGGAGAGTAGAAAGGAGTTGAAGGACGGGGGAGGGGAGAGTAGAAAGGAGTTGAAGGATGGGGGAGGGGAGAGTAGAAAGGAGTTGAAGGATGGGGGAGGGGAGAGTAGAAAGGAGTTGAAGGATGGGGGAGGGGAGAGTAGAAAGGAGTTGAAGGACGGGGGAGGGGAGAGTAGAAAGGAGTTGAAGGATGGGGGAGGGGAGAGTAGAAAGGAGTTGAAGGATGGGGGAGGGGAGAGTAGAAAGGAGTTGAAGGATGGGGGAGGGGAGAGTAGAAAGGAGTTGAAGGACGGGGGAGGGGAGAGTAGAAAGGAGTTGAAGGACGGGGGAGGGGAGAGTAGAAAGGAGTTGAAGGACGGGGGAGGGGAGAGTAGAAAGGAGTTGAAGGACACAATGGGAAAGGGGGGGAAATGAGGGGGGAGGGGCACACAATGGGAAAGGGGGGGAAATGGGTGGGGGGGAAATGAGGGGGGAGGGGCATAAAACGGGAAAGGGGGGGAATGAGGGGGGAGGGGCACACAATGGGAAAGGGGAGAAATGAGTAGGGAGGGGCACACCATGGGAAAGGGGGGAAATGGGTGGGGGGGAAATGAGGGGGGAGGGGCATACAATGGGAAAGGGGGGAAACATTTAGGTGGAAAGCAGAGGGGGGGGGAATACAGGTATTTGGCATTATACCATCCAATACGAGTGAAAAGTATTGATCAGATCTTAGCGGTAGATTTGTTGTGATATCCGAGTCTCCAATTTCCTGTGAGATGAATGCAGATTATAGTGACTGAGCTTCAGAATGAATTCCAAGTCACACTGCTGGTTCAGGGTGAGAATTCTATCAGTCAGTGACGGGGATTCTAACGATTTCCAGAGCCTGGTGATAGGGAGTTTTGCTGCCAGGAGAAGGTGATGATTATAAACCGATATTTCAGTGTGAGGGCATGGATGTTCAGGTGTAGAAGAGCCAAGGCGGGTTCGGGGGGTACAGGTCGGGCAGCCAAGGCAGGTTTGGGGGGTTCAGGTCGGGCACATATGTCTGATATCAATGAGAATATTTGGTTCTAGAAGCACCGGAGTGAGACACAGGACCATAGTGTGTGGTATAGAGCGCCTTCTTCTCCACATAGCCGCCAGCAGGTATTGGGAAGGGAGGGAGAGATCTTTGAGAGTCTAATTGGAGTGAGGTACCAGGGGTGGATCGTCTTTAGGTATTGTTCCCAGTGGTTGGTACATTTCATGGCGGAGTATGTGTAGGAAAATGTTTTCCTCCAGGCTGAGTCTGAGAAGGTCGTCTGCAATGTACCTTCCCATTTACCCATCGTGGTGGTTTTATCCGGGCAGTTGTGGTGAGAAATCATCCAGTAAAACAGAGAAATGTCTTTACATCTATTGTCAGAAACCTGGAAGAGCTGTTTGATCGCAGTAGGAAGTATCCAGACATTGGAGTCACACATCTGCAAGTCTCAAGAAAGTCCCAAGTTACTGTGGGGAAAAGCAAGCAATTCATTTATTTTGGTCAAGTCAGAATACTGATCTACCCCAATTTTCACCTTAAAATCATATAAAAGTCAGTGGTCAGGGTCAGTGGTCAGGGTCAGGGGTCAGGGTCAGTGGTCAGGGTCAGTGGTCAGGAAAGGTTTTGTTTTATTTTCAACATTAACAAAACTCTTTAGTGCTTTTTTCTTGGCATAAGAATCACTTTGAATGCCCAAACAGCTCAAAATCCTTCGTCCAGTCATCAACACCACAGTCACTAAAAACATGCCAAGTATTTCCATAGTTAAAACCACCTCCCTACCGGCCACTGTATATGTACGTCAGCCATTTAAACTTAAATAGTGGTGTTATGGTAGCAGATAGCAGATAGATGCCATAACCCCAATATTTTTTTAAACTGCAGGCTTTCCGATAAGGGTAATCCCGCGGCGACTTCGCCACAGGATCACCCTTCCAGGATGGCAGAAGAGGTGCCCCCTCCCGCCACGTTCCAGTCCTTTTCCCCACTTACCAGACCCCCTGGCAGCGGGGAAAACGATGCGGTCCCGGATCCTCACAGACAGCTTGCCCTCACTCGACTCAATGGTCTTGGAGGACCGGAGCGACAGCAAACGTCGTTGCCCAGCAACCGGCTTAAAGGTCCCTTTTTTTTTTTTTTCTATCTTTTAGTGTACTTGTGAGATCTGAGGACTTTTTGACCCCAGATCTCACAAAAAAGAGGTCCTGTCGCGCCTTTTTCTATTACAAGGAATGTTTACATTCCTTGTAATAGAAATAAAAGTGATCATTTTTTTTTTTTGAAACGGTGTAAAAATAAAAATAAATAAATAAAATAAATAGTAAAAAAAAAAAAATTAAAGCGCCCTGTCCCCGTTAGCTTGCGCACAGAAGCGAATGCATACGGAAACCCCGCCCACATATGTAAACGGTGTTCAAACCACACGTGAGCTATTGCCGCGATCGTTAGAGCGAGAGCAATAATTTGAGCCCTAGACCTCCTCTGTAACTCTAAGATGGCAACCTGTAGAAATTTTTAAATTATCGCCTATGAGGATTTTTAAGTACCAAAGTTTGTCGCCATTCCGTGAGTGTGCGCAATTTTGAAGCATGACATGTTGGGTATCTATTTACTCAGCGTAACATTATCTTTCACATTATGGGAAATAATTGTGCTAACTTTGCTGGTTTCTTATTTTTTAATTTAAAAAAGTGATTTTTTTTGCAAAAAAAATTGCGCTTGGAAGACCGCTGCGCAAATACGGTGTGATAAAAAATATTGAGGGGCGTGGCCGGAAGCGGAACGGTACGGACGGCTGAGAAAGGAGCTCCGCTACTCAGCCTTTAATCCCTTGTAATCCACCCAAATAAAGCCTCTCCGAGGCCCATCAACACCGGCATTAGCCTGCACGGACCTCTGGGGACCCGCTAAGCCCAACATTTTGAGAATCGAGCCAGCGGGAGAGAAATAACACTCGGGGCCTAGTCAGGCCATAAAGCCGCGGACTTGCCTGAAACCGGCGCCCGGCCGCGATCCGGGATACGGTAAGGCCGCATCACATATCACACCCCGCACACCACCAGAGGCAGATAAACCCACCATCCAGCCATCCGGCTCCCTTCTAATTTGTGTGATTCGCAGGAAAACAAGCCTTGATAAGACGCAGGGATACAGAGCTCCGCATACCGCGAGCTAAAATATCCCCATCCAGCCACTCAGAATTGTCAGATCACCCCTAAAATCCTCTCCCCCACCTCAACGGAGGTTGAAGTATCGGCCGATACACCCAGTTTAACCCCGGAGCACCGCGGACCGGAGCGACGGGATCGCGGCCTACCACAGGCCCCAGCGCCATTGCGGCCTAGAAGCAATCCGGCATAATCTAAGTGCAGGATAACAGCCGGAACCACATCATTCGCCCCAGGGACACTAAAGGAGGTTAGGCATCGGCGGATGCCTATATTTTGCAGGGCGAAGTGAAATTTAAAAAAAAAAAAAAGACTAAGCAGGATCTGCATAAGAGAAGCAGCGTCCATTGCTCTCTTCTATCTGCAGCCATCCAGCTCCAAGGAACACCTAAGGAGAAGATTAGTGTATCCACGGCTGTCCTGACCCCTCCTGGATTCATCACCCCCTTTTTTGACCAGAAAGAATCGCTGCAGGGAAACAGACAGGGTTGAGGCCTAAATAACAAGGTATTCAGGTCTTTCCCCTGAACAGATGATCCATATATCACAGTGGACTGGCTAAACTTTATTATATACAGTGGACCCCTCTCCCATCAGCCCACTTTAACAATCTACCTTCCTGATCCTGACTTGTCTTAAATACTTCAAATTCTACTGAGAATGACCACTTAACCTCAGTGCCTAATCACACAGCGCCTCCCGTGCCCTCTCACGGATATCACTTATAACATCATTGAACATGGGAAGATCAGATCGCAATAACTCTGCGACACGCTCACGTTCCCCTAGAGACTCAGACGCAGAGAAACACATTCCAGACATGTTTGCAGTACGTCCAAAAGATTCATCAACTATAAAGCCACAGTCATCAAATGCTAGCAGAGCTGCCAGCAGAAGCCCTCCTAGGGGAGCGGAAAAAAATATCTCAGAGTCCCCTATTAAAACTTCTGCACCTGCTTCTCTTGATGAGCTGAAAGCAGTAGCTGCCGATATAAAAGCTTCATTTAACGCAGCAATCATGGACTTACGCAGAGATATGCAAAATATAAACACAAGATTAGAGGATGTAGAAGACACATCAGACAGACACGAATCTGAAATCACAGATGCACAGAGAGCCCTTACCTCGCAAGCAGCCCAAATCAGAGATATGAACAGACACATTGAAGACTTGGAGAATAGAGGGAGAAGACATAATATCAGAGTAAGAGGGCTCCCAGAGTCAATTGAACCCCCAAATCTTAACCAAACAGTCCTAGCAATTTTTAACGATCTCCTAGAGAGACCACTGGATGACATCATTGAAATGGCAAGGCTACATCGGGCACTCAGGCCCAAAGGCAGAGACACTGACCCACCGAGAGATGTTAAAGGATGTCTAGTCAATTTCCAACTCAAAGAAGAAATTCTCAACAAAGCTAGGCTGAGAGGTAGAATATTATTCCAAGGTACTGAGATTAAACTATTTCAAGACCTATCCCAGATAACATTACAAAAAAGGAAATCACTGCGTCCCCTTCTGGACATTCTGAGGGAAAGAGACATTCCTTATAAATGGAAGTTTCCGTTTTGCCTCTCAGCAGGTCCCAGGGGTCGCTCAGCCCAAATAAGGTTCCCAGAAGATATTATCCCATTCTGCGAAGCCCTAAATATTCCTCGAATGCCTATTCCTGACTGGAACTTCTTCCCAGATCAACAACGAGCAAGAAGAGAAGAACGCATGGATATTCCAGATGACAAGTCGCCTAACTCATCAAGAAGAAGAAGACTCTCTCTATCAAACTCACCATCACGTTCCCATCATCGCAACCAAGGAGGAAGCAGCATCCCATCGTCTCCTGTCCACAGTAAACCCAGAAAAGACTGATGTTCACTTCCAAAAGGTTATTGTGAAGTAAAATCTCTGAACCTCTTTTCTTTTTCTCTCTCTCCTCGCAAAAATTTATCTCTCTCCTATTATTCCCCTTTTCTAATCCTTGAAATCTGATATACGGTATTAGATAAGCTTTATACATCTCAGTCCACAAAAGTGCCATGAATCTTTGTCGGATATTGCTAACGCTATGCGCGGCATACGAGCAATGACTCTTTTCACATTTCTCATATTATCGCACCAGATACTTAGGAAAAAAAAAGAAAAAAAAAAAGGTTAAGTCAAGTATTCCTATGTTTATAGATATATAAGAGTACATATACTTACGCACATATATATATATGTGGGTATATATACATGTATGTGGTACTTACTTTGAGTCATACGGTATGGATCCATCTACTTAGGTGATCCAATACCACTTATTGACATGATAAGGAAACTACAGTTAGAAAATGTTGTGTAAAAATGTATTATATCAAGCTTGTCAGAAAGTGTTTCAACAGAAATGGCAGGCTTCCTCTGATAAGGTTTGTTTAAATACTGTTGTTATAGGTATTAACTGATATATGTTTTGTATCCTTGACATGCAGTTAGCAATGTCCCTGACTTTCTTTCATAAAGACACTAGATGGCGCCAAACAAACTCAAAAAAATTAAGCTGTCTATAGAAAGCATGGCTCTTTCAAGGTATGGTCTTTTACTACATTCTTGATACTGGACTCTTCAAAGATTTGAAATAGTGCAGTCAGTTTGCACACTTCCAGAATCCTGAATCCAAACAATCTGGGATTCGGAGATGTGTAAACAAGTTTGAATCTGTACTGACTCGATTCTCAGTCACTAGTTTTTTTGTGTTATTATGTTCTCCCATATTATCACCAAGAGCGTAAATATTCATATTTTGTATTATTTTACACGGATATCATATATAACTAATTACTCTATACCCACCGTGAGACCATTTCATCTGCTAATAATGTTTCTCACTTATGGAGGTGCTGTGTGTGTAACGCACACCCACCCTAGATATTTTGTTAACAACACTACTTTTGTACCGCCCAGTTTTCGGCTTCGTCCTAACATAGTTTGGTGGGAGATATAATCTCTCTCCAGGCTACATACACCAACAAGTAGAGTGCCTAGCAGGACTAGTAGCACAGTTGGACTTTTTCCCCTTCATAACTTTACCTCAATTCTCACAGCCTCCCTACCCCACGACCCCCTGAAACAAACATAGTGCCTAACACCTGACACCAATCTCCTGCTCTTACCAATTATAGAGACAAGCAGGGTGATCTTTTTATTATTTTAGTGTATACCCCCTCCCCCCCCATTCAACACAATGAACTCACTACAGAATGTTATGGTAAGCTCTCATCTCTCAAACGACCCCAGCCACAAGAGAGCTTCGATAAAATTACTGTCTCTTAATGTAAAAGGCCTGAATTTGCCAGAAAAAAGATCCCAACTTACACAATACATCAAAAAATTGAAATCGGATATTGTACTCCTTCAGGAAACTCATTTTAGATCAGATTCAATTCCTAAATTCACTTCTAAAGATTATCCCACCATGCTCCATTCAACCAACCCTCTAGCTAAAACCAAAGGAGTATCCATTCTAATTTCTAAAAATTTGCCACTGACAATTTCTGATTCTATCCTGGATCCGGAGATATATTTTAATCAAAGGTCGTATATGGAACAAACCCATTACAATAACGAATATATACTGCCCCAACAAAGGGCAAGTTTCATTTTTCGGAGATATATCTGCCACCCTAGCATCCTTCCAGGAAGGTATTGTAATTCTTGGAGGCGACTTTAACGTTCCACTAAATCCTTTAGAAGACACATCGACCGGAACATCTTCCATCACATACTCAGCACTAAGGAGAATTAAGATACATTTGCAAGATCTCACACTCCACGATACATGGAGACTTAATCACCCCACAATGAAAGACTACACTTTTTTTTCACCCCCTCACAATCGTTATTCTACAATAGATTTTTTTTTTATCTCGCAAAAAGACATTCCTTGTATATCCAACTCATCCATCGAACCTATGTTCTTATCGGATCACCACCCAATTACCCTCACTTTAAATCTCCCTATATCTATACCATTTTCGAAAACATGGCGCATAGACCCAACGATCCTGGCAGACACTGCAAATAATACAGAATTGTCTTCCCACATCACTGAATTCTTCAGAATTAATGATACCCCAGATGCTTCGCCCATTGCGCAATGGGAAGCTCACAAATGCTCCACGAGAGGAGTCTTACTCAAAATGGCAGCAATTAAAAAGAGAGGATTACAAAAAGACACAACAACACTACTAAACAAAATTAAATCCCTTGAAATCACTCATAAACGCTCCAAAGCACAGAACGTCCTCCTTGAATTGGAAGAGACGAGATTAAAACTAAGGGAGTTAATGAATAAAAAATTCAAAAAGCGGTTTACCCTCTCTCAAAAACTTTTCTATGAATTTGGAAACAAAAATAGTAAATATTTGGCCAGGGCTTTAGCGAAAAAAAAGGCTTCTACCACTGTTAACTCTCTAACAGCCTCAAAGGGTGACAAATTATCAACAAATGAAGACATTGCAAATGAATTTGCAGATTACTACTCTAAACTTTATAATCTGAATTCACCACCAAAATCTCCCTATCCAGAAAAAAACAAAATTCGAAAAATTACCCAATTCCTCCAAGAGCATAGCCCCCCTCCTCTAACCCAGCTCCAAGCCACAGCAATTGACGGCCCCCTTACCAGCGAGGAATTTAAAAAGGCAATAAAACATATGAAACTAGGCAAGAGCCCGGGCCCTGATGGCTTCGCACTTGTATACTATAAAACGTTCTCACATATATTAGCTAAACCCTTTTTAAAAGCCTTCAATTTCCTCCCAAATGCAACGCAAGCGAGCCCATCCCTTCTCGAAGCACATATCTCGGTCATTCCGAAGCCAGGAAAAGATCCATCCCTCCCACAAAATTACCGTCCAATCTCGCTTCTTAACGTGGATGTAAAAATCTTTGCAAAAATCATTGCCAATAGACTACTCCCCTTTATCTCCGACAAATTATCTACAGACCAAGTGGGATTTGTTCCTGGAAGAGAAGCCAGGGATAATACACTTAAAGCGATTAACATTCATCATTATTTAACCAAAAACAAAATACCTGGATTCTTTCTCTCCCTTGACGCTGAGAAGGCCTTTGACAGGTTAGACTGGAACTACCTTAAAATGGTATTATCAGCACTAGGCCTAGGGAACAATATGATTAATTTCATAATGGCTCTCTATCTTAATCCATCAGCCAAAGTGAGAGTTAATGGCCTACTGTCGAAGACCTTCCAGATCACGAATGGAACTCGTCAAGGATGTCCATTGTCCCCAATTCTCTTTATATTGACTCTGGAGCCTCTTCTCCGGTCTATCCGTTCCGGAATTGAAATTGGTAAATACACTTACAAAATTGCTGCTTTTGCAGATGACGTGCTCTTGTTTCTGAGAAATCCTCACACAACTTTACCACAACTCCTCAAAACACTTAATCTATATAATCAGATCTCAAATCTGAAAATTAACTTTTCTAAATCACAAGCTCTGAACGTCTCTTTGCCCACAAGCCAGATTAATCTATGTAAAGCGAATTTCCCCTTTCAATAGACATCAGACTCTATCACATACTTAGGTATACAGCTTCCTTCTAAGCTTAAACACATAGTCGATCTAAATTTCACTCCACTCCTTAAAAAAATTGAACAAGACCTGCGTGACTGGCACAAGGCACATTTTTCCTGGTTCGAAAGGACAGCAATATTCAAAATGAATGTGCTACCCAGACTACTCTATCTATTCCAGACAATTCCTGTTCACATCCCCATTCAGATATTTGGAAAGATTCGAACTCTCTGTAGGCAATTCATCTGGGCCCGTAAAGCTCCCAGAATTAAATTTGAACAAATCACAAAACCTAAACTAAAAGGAGGAATCGGTCTTCCAGATATGTACAAATACTATCAAGCATGTAATTTACAAAGAGTGGTTGAATGGCACACACACACTGAGTCTAAAGACTGGGTTATATTGGAGAACTCATTCTCCAATGTTCCCATTGCTGTATTACCATGGCTCAAGCAAAAAGACGTTTCACAAGATGTTTCAAATCCCCCACTAATTGGAGCTACTCTCAAATGTTTTCAGTATGCTTGCACTACAAGTAAAATATCCACTTACCCGGGTCTAATGTCACCCATACTAAACAACCCAGACTTTTTACCAGGGCTTAGTGACCAACACCTTTACCAGTCTATACAATCTAAATCCCTAAGAATCTCACATTTTATTGATAAAGGCACTACACTTTCCTATGAAACTTTGAAAACTCTTCCGCCAACTGCACACATCTCTTTCTGGGATTATGTCCAAGTCCGTCATTTCACCACCTCCTTTATCAGGAAAGTTGGAAACCTGACTGAATTAACTCCATTTGAGAAACTCTGTCTTGACGCTAAACCAGAATCACACTTGATCTCTTAAATTTACGCATTACTCTGGGAAGGAGTCGAGACTGATGAGGGTCTCTTCTGCTCTAAATGGGAATCGGAATTGGACATAAACCTAACGTCTGGTCAATGGAAGATGATATTTAATATAGTTCACAAAGGATCCATCAATGTTACTACACAAGAGAATAACTACAAACTAATAGCACGCTGGTATCGCACACCTCACCACCTATACAAAGCTAAACTCATCACGAATGACAAATGTTGGAGATGCCATCTACCTGGAGGGGATCTACTACATTTATGGTGGTCCTGTCCAATTATTGCTGATTTCTGGTCTAACATGCAAAAGATACTAATTCAAATAACTAACATTCCAGTTGACTTCTCACCGAGTACTTTCCTCCTACACCTACATCATCAATACAATCCACCATCATATAAATCCTTGACAACATTTCTAATTAATGCTGCGAGATTATGTATTCCAAGACATTGGGCAACAGCTGCAACTCCCTCTATCAGAGAATGGTTCACGCAAGTTGAAAAATTATCTGAGATGGAAGAACTTATCGCTATTGCACACGACACTCCTGTCAAATTTGCTCAGATCTGGCAGCCTTGGCGAACATTTAAAAATACAGTAGTTTACACTGAGATTATGATCTGATTCTAAGAAACAAAATTATTCAGTTCCAATAGATGCGTATCCCCTCTCACATCCATTTGGGGTAAATCTTTTCGTGTCTTAACAGCGTGTGACCCTTGCTTGTCTCTACACCCCCCCCTCTTCCCCTCCCCCATATCCCACCCATTCTTCCCCCCCCCCCCTCACCCAGGGGAGCATGCTGGCATGCTCCCCTGTTATTTGTTATATCTTTTTCACAAGATTTTCACATAAAGCCACTTTCAAGATACAAGAGTGATCCTTTTCATTTATAGAAACTTTTTATGTTGTTTATGATACTATGTAATTGCGGTTTATTAATACCTTAGTTATTATTGGATCACCAAGAATGTTGATCGGAATGATCCAACTGTTGTACACTTTTCTAATGTGTATTTTGTTCAATAAAGCTTTTTGAAAAAAAAAAAATATTGCAATAATCTCCATTTTATTCTCTAGGGTCTCTGCTAAAAAATATATATAATTTTTGGGGGTTCTAAGTAGTTTTCTAGCAAAAACAACTGATTTTAGCTTGTAAACACCAAATGTCAAAAATAGGCCAAGGCAAGTGGTTAAACAGCCAGTGTCCTAAAAATCAGAACACACTGAGGTGTTTAAGTGACTGTGGTGTCAGAAATAGTGTTGAGCGAACACGGACTGTATTATTCGTGTTCGTACCGAATAATTGGATTTTTGTTACCCGAACATGGACCCGAAAACTTTACTGTATGTTCGTGTAAAAATCCGTGTTCGGTCATTTTATTTCCGGGTTTGTATGTATTGGTGCGCTTTTAATGGCGGGCTTTCAACAGCCAATCAACAAGCGTTTAACTGGTGTGCCTTTTAGCCATCCCAGCCATGCCTACAAATGTATTAGTAGCTGTGATTGGCCATCTGAAGCATGTGACCAAGTCTTTATAAGTTCGAGACCGAGCGCCGCTGCGTCATCATGCTGTAGTTCAGGGACAGAGCACACATCATACGTGCTGGCTGCTGATTAGGGACAGACAGTCAAAAATCATATTGTGTCCGAAAAGAATTGAGGGACAGGTTGGAGTGCTGCAGGCAGGGCGAGTTGTTAGGGCATTTTTGGGCGAGGATGGAGATAGGCAGGGTCAGTGTTCTACAATTGATTTTGCTGTGTGGGGGGGGTTTGCAGTGCCGGCAGTGACCGATCTTATCGATCCTTTTAGGGAGAGTCTGGAGATAGGCAGGTGTCAGTGGTCCACATCGATTTTGCTGTGTGTGGGGTGGTGTGAACACAATCTTTTTGCCCACTGAGGAGGAGGGAGAAAAGTCTTTTTTATCAGTCATTTGTGTGCAGCGTTTTTCCTTCAGTGCTGCTGTGCTGACTGTGATAATACACTGCTGTGTTCACATGTGCTATTATTGAGTGATTTCAAAATTTATACACTTTTTTCTATTCCACTATTCAATATACACCCTTGGGTTAAAAAAATTAAATTGTGGCATAGTCTGTACTAATCTAGTTAAAAATTACAAACTTAAAAGGGGAATTTTCTTTTTTTTTTCCCTCCATAGCCTCCATAGACATGTGCTATTGATAAATCACCAATTGTATCATATTTTCTATTCCGCTATTCAATCTACACCTTTGGGTAAAAACAATTAAATTGCGGGATAGTCTATGTCGGTACGTGTGAGATACACCTTTCCAATTTTTGGGGCGCATCTCATACTGCCGAGGATTTGAGGGTGCTGCCTGTTCCAAACTCCTCCTACTCCTCATCCTGCCTTTGGGGGTACAAAAAATAGTAATTTGGGCCTAGTCTGGGTCTCTACGTGTGAGATACATACACCTTTTGATATCATATTTTCTATTCCGCTATTCAATCTACACCTTTGGGTAAAAACAATTAAATTGCGGGATAGTCTGTGTCGGTACGTGTGAGATACACCTTTTCAATTTTTGGGGCGCATCTCATACTGCCGAGGATTTGAGGGTGCTTCAGTGTGCCTCCTGCCTGTTCCGAACTCCTCCTACTCATCATCCTGCCTTTGGGGGTACAAAAAATAGTAATCGGGGCCTAGTCTGGTTCTGTACGTATGAAATACATACACCTTTTTTTTGATAATATTTTCTATTCCACAATTTAATCTACACCTTTGGGTAAAAACAATTAAATTGCGGAATAGTCTGTGTCGGTACGTGTGAGATACACCTTTCCAATTTTTGGGGCGCATCTCATACTGCCGAGGATTTGAGGGTGCTTCAGTGTGCCTCCTGCCTGTTCCGAACTCCTCCTACTCCTCATCCTGCCTTTGGGGGTACAAAAAATAGTAATCGGGGCCTAGTCTGGGTTTGTACGTGTGAGATACACCACCGTTTTGTAAAATGTTTCCTATTCCGCTATTCAATATACACCCTGTTTGAGTGTAAAAAATTAAATTACGGCATAGTCTGTATCGGTAAATGTGAGATACACCTTTTTAAATTTGTTTGGCGCATCTCCTTCTACCGCCGAGGATTGCAGGGCGCTTCAGTTTGCCTCCTGTTCCCAACTCCTCCTACTCCTCTTCCTCATCCTGCCTTTAGGGTACAAAAAATTGTAACCGGGGCCTAGTCTGTGTTTGTACGTGTGAGATACACCGTATTATAAAATTTTTCCTATTCCGCTATTCAATATACACCCTTTTGGAGTGTAAAAAATTAAATTACAGCATAGTCTGTATCGGTACGTGTGAGATACACCTTTTAAATTTGTTTGGCGCATCACCTTCCACCGCCAAGGATTGCAGGGCGCTTCAGTTTGCCTCCTGTTCCGAACTCCTCCTACTCCTCTTCCTCATCCTCCCTTTAGGGTACAAAAAATTTAATCGGGGCCTAGTCTGTGTTTGTACGTGTGAGATACACCGTTTTTTATCCTTTTTCCTATTCCGTTATTCAATATACACCCATTTGGGGTAAAAAAAATTAAATTGCGGCATAGTTTGCATATTTGAGATACACCCGTGCGATACTGTTGTTGTTTTGTTCCGCTATTCAATAAACACCTTTCTAGGGCAAGATCATAAATTACAGAAATATGAGGAGACCGTCAAATAGGGGCCATGGCCTGGGTCGTGGTGCTGCTGGTAGAGCTCCTGTTGCAAGGAGAGGACGTGGTCGATCTGTGCCAGCTACACGCACAAGTGAAACACCTTCCTCAAGTGTGAGTAGGTGACAGAACCTGCAGCAGTATTTGGTAGGGCATCATACGCCTCTAGAAGTGATGAGGCCAGAACAAGTAGAGGCGATAGTAGATTGGTTTGCTGCTGACAGTGCCTCCAGTTCCTTCACATTGTCTCCCACCCAGTCTACTGCAGAAAGGTCAGAGTTGACACCTGCAGCCAATGTCCAACTGTCTTTCACCTCACCCCCTTGCAAATCAGGCAAGCAGTCTGAGCCCCAAGTCATACAGCAGTCTCTTCTTCTTTTTGATGACTCTGTCAGCAGGGTTTCCCAGGGCCATCCACCTAGCCCTGCCCCAGAAGTGGAAGAGATTGAGTGCAGCGATGCCCAACCACTTATTTCTCAAGATGAGTACATGCAAGGACCATCGCAGCACGTCTCCGATGATGACGAAACGCAGGTGCCAACTGCTGCGGCGTTCAGCATTGTGGAGACCGACAAGGAGGGCAGGGGTGAAGACTGGGTGGAAGATGATGTGGAGGACGATGAGGTCCTCGACCCCACATGGAATGAACGTCATGCAGGTGACCTGAGTAGTTTGGAGGAAGAGGCGGTGGTCGCACAGAGCCACCAGCACAGCAGAAGAGGGAGCAGGGTGCCGAAGCGGAGCGCCCGTGCCCTAGACACTACGCCTACTACTGCCCAACGCAGCAAGGGAACGAGCGCAGCAAAGCCAGCTCAAAGGAGTTCTCTAGAGTGGAAGTTCTTCAGAAAATGTGCTGATGACAGGACACGAGTGGTTTGCAGCCTGTGCAATCAGAGCCTGAAGCGAGGCATAAACCTTCTCAACCTGAGCACAACCTGCATGATCAGGCATCTAAGTGCAAAGCACGGGCTGCAGTGGAGTAGACACCTTCAAAACCAAGAAACGTCTCTGGCTCATCCTGCTTCCTCTTCTGCTGCAGTCTCGGCATCTCCATCCACATCTGTAGTGATACCGGCACCTGCCACCCCGCAAACAGATGATCTGTCAGCAACACCACCACCTGGGTCACCAATCATCTCCACAATGTCCCGTGGAAGCGTTCAGCTTTCCATCTCCCAAACACTTGAGAGGAAGAGGAAGTACCCCCCTACCCACCCGCGATCCCTGGCCCTGAATGCCAGCATTTCAAAATTCTTGGCCTTTGAAATGCTGTCATTCCGTCTGGTGGAGACGCACAGTTTTAAAAACCTTATGTCGGTGGCTGTCCCACAGTACGTCGTGCCCAGCCGCCACTACTTTTCCAGGCAAGCCATCCCTTTCCTGCACAACCAAGTGGGGGAAAAAATCAGGTGTGCACTGCGCAACGCCATCTGTGCCAAGGTCCACCTAACTACCGATACGTGGACCAGTAAGCACGGTCAGGGGCGTTATATCTCCCTAACGGCACACTGGGTAAATGCAGTGGTGGATGGGCCTGAGGCGGATAGCAATTTGGTGCATGTCCTTCCACCACGAGGATTGCAGGGCGCTTCAGATTGCCTCCTGTTCCTTACTCCTCCTACTCCGCTTCCTCATCCTCTACCGCCTCCTCATCCGGTCAGCGTAACACCTTCACCACCAACTTCAGCACAACCAGGGGTAAACGACAGCAGGCAGTTTTAAAACGTGCCTGTTTGGGGGAAAAACCAAACACCGCGCAGGAGTTGTGGAGGAGCATGGAACAGCAGACAAATGAGTGGTTGCTGCCAGCGAGCCTCAAGCCCGGCCTGGTGGTGTGCGATAACGGGCGAAATCTCATAGCAGCTCTGGGCCTAGCCGGTTTGACGCACATCCCTTGCCTGGCGCATGTGCTGAATTTGGTGGTGCAGAGGTTCCTTAAAAATTACCCCGATATGTCAGAGCTGCTGCAGAAAGTGCGGGCCGTCTGTGCGCACTTTCGGCGTTCTCACCCTGCTGCTGCTCGCCTGTCAGCACTGCAGCGTAACTTCGGCCTTCCCGCTCACCGCCTCATATGTGACGTGCCCACAAGGTGGAACTCCACCTTGCACATGCTGGAAAGACTGTGCGAGCAGCAGCAGGCCATAGTAGAGTTTCAGCTGCAGCACGCACGCGTGAGTCGCTCTGCGGAACAGCACCACTTCACCACCAATAACTGGGCCTCCATGCAAGACCTGTGTGCCTTGTTGCGCTGTTTTGAGCACTCCACCAACATGGCCAGTGCCGATGACGCCGTTGTCAGCTTAACTATCCCACTTCTATGCCTCCTTCAAAAAACAATTCGGGCGATGATGGAAGAGGATGTGGCACAGGATGAGGAGGAGGAGGAGGATGAAGAGGTAACATTTCCAAGGCTTTTAGGGCAGTCATTCGCAAGGGGCTCCGAGGGTGGGTTCCTGCACACACAAACGCCAGGGACACAATTGTCCAGCAGGGGCACAGTTCTGGAGGATGAGGAGGATGAGGAGGAGGAGATGGAGGAGGAGATGGAACCATGTTCACAGCAGGGTGGCACCCAGGCCTGCTCATGGCCATCACTGGTGCGTGGCTGGGGGGATACAGAGGACACAGACGATACACCTCCCACAGAGGACAGCCTTTCGTTGCCTCTGGGCAGCCTGGCACACATGAGCAATTACATGCTGCAGTGTCTCCACAATGACCGCCGAGTTGCCCACATTCTAACTTGTGCTGATTACTGGGTGGCCACGCTGCTGGATCCCCGTTACAAGGACAACGTACCGTCCTTAATTCACTCACTGGAGCGTGAGTGCTGCTGGCATTCCCACCTGACAGCGGGGCCACAGTGGAAGCACAAGGCCAAGGCAGAGGAGGAGGAGGAGGAGGTCGCCAACGCAACCAGGGCACCGCCAGCACCTCAGAAGGCAGGGTTAGCATGGCCGAAATGTGGAAAAGCTTTGTCAGCACGCCACAACAAACAGCAGCACCAGCAGCTCAGATGGAACGTCTTAGCAGGAGGCAGCATTTCACCAACATGGTGGAGCAGTATGTGTGCACACGCCTACATGTAGTGAATGACGGGTCTGCCCCCTTCAACTTCTGGGTCTCCAAATTGGGCACATGGCCTGAGCTTGCCCTTTACGCCTTGGAGGTGCTGGCGTGCCCTGCAGCCAGTGTATTATCTGAACGTGTATTTAGCACGGCTGGGGGCGTTATCACAGACAAGCGCAGCCGCCTGTCCAGAGACAATGTGGACAAGCTCACGTTCATTAAAATGAACCAGGCATGGATCCCATTGGACTTTTTCGTACCTTGTGCAGAATAGAGATGGATACCGACCTTACCCACCCATTGTTCTATTTTTGATCTTTCTCACTCTTTTGGGGTGTACCCTCATTTAAAATGACTGAAAAAAAGCAGTGTTGGCTACCTCGTCCTCCTCCACCGCCGCTTCCACCTACACCGCCCATAGGTGTGCGCAGCCTATTGCATTAGGGTGTGCACCCCAAAGTTTAAATACACGTGCATGTGTTTGCCTACATGTACATGGCCCCGATACATTACTCTACCTGCTGGCAAAGTGAAATAGAAGTGTGTGGCACTTCTCTTATGGCAGAGCAGGTCCAAGGGAGATCTTTCCCATCTCCTCACTGGCAAACAGAGCGATAATGCTAATGTGCCCTAGGTGATTAGGGTGTGCCCAGGCACACCCGGCACACCCTGTGCGCACGCCTATGACACCGCCACATCCACCACCACCTCAACCTCCCTCCTATTCCATATGGGCCTCGTTCTTCACAGATGAAGAACATTGTTTTATTTTTCTGTTTTTTTTTTGTTGTTTTAAGTTATTTCCCTATCCACATTTGTTTGCAGAGCACTTGCCATGCTCTTAACTACGTTTTGCTGCCATTTGCAGCACTATAGCCCTTTCCATTGGTGTTTTAGAGCCATTTTAGTGCCTGAAAGTTCGGGTCCCCATTGACTTCAATGGGGTTCGGTGTCCGGGTAAAGTTCGGAAAAAGTCCGGGACCCGGACCCGGACTTTTTTTTCAAGTTCGGCCGAACCCGCCGAACACGGACATCCAGGTGTCCGCTCAACTCTATTAATGACATTAGAAAGGTTGCATAAAACACAAACATTAAACCACAGCAATCACAGTGAAAACATCAATGTGTGTCTCAGGTGTGCATGGTGATGTATAAAGTGATATATAAAAATAGTCCAATTAAATTTGTTGTGATGAAGCCTTAAACAGAAGAGGTGAAGATCACGTGACTAAATTCAATGTCCCACCACCAGCGTAGCTTCTTACCAAAAAGATGAGATCAACTGAGATAGGAGGATGCCCAATCGGGAGTTGCCCAATCGGGAGGAAATGCGCCAAAGAGGAGGCGCCGCGTCATCACACACAACGTCACACGGCGGTTTGCACTGCAGGCAGCCGCCGTCATCTGTGTTCCGCATAGGGTGATTTCAATGCGAGCATTTTCTCATCTAAATGTAAGTGTGATTCTTTACATTTAATAAAATGTTAAAAGATAATGCACCATTGGCGGTTCCTTTCTTTCCCCACTTATACTGAGGCTAAGAACAGCGAATACCCACCAGAGACCCAGTGGTGTATTTAGGTTTTGTGCTGCCCTAGGCCTAACTAAACTTGGGCACCCCTAATTTAAATATGACCCACCCCTTCCTGTAAAGGCCACACCCTTTCCTGTTTGACCCGCCCTGTCATCTGTAAACCACAGACCACAACCACAGGCTATCAGTGCCCATCAGGGCAGCCTCATCAGTTCCCAATCAGTGCTCATCAGTGCATCCTCATTACTGCCCATCAGTGCAGCCTCATCATTGCAGCATATCAGTGCGGCCTCATCAGTGGCCATCAGTACAGCATCATCACTGGCATCCAGTGCAGCCTCTCAGTGCCCATTAGTGTAGCCTATCAGTGCATCATATCAGTGCCCATCAGTGTCGCCTCATCAGTTTCCAATCAGTGCCCATCAGTGCAGCCTTATCAGTACTCATCAGTGCATCCTCATTACTGCACATCAGTGCAGCCTCATCAGCGCGGCCTCATCAGTGGCCATCAGTACAGCCCCATCACTGGCAACAAGTGCAGCCTCTCAGTGCCCATTAGTGTAGCCTATCAGTGCATCATATCAGTGCCCATCAGTGTCGCCTCATCAGTTTCCAATCAGTGCCCATCAGTGCAGCCTTATCAGTAGTCACCAGTGCATCCCCATTACTGCACATCAGTGCAGCCTCATCAGTGCGGCCTCATAAGTGGCCATCAGTACAGCCCCATCACTGGCAACCAGTGCAACCTCTCAGTGCCCATTAGTGCAGCCTATCAGTGCATTATATCAGTGCCCATCAGTGCTGCCTTATCACTGCAGCCCTGTCAGTGCAGCTTATCAGTCCTGCCTCATCAGTGCAGTCTATCAGTGCCCATCAGGGTAGCATATCAGTGCTGCCCCCCTGAAAAGTGCTGCCCTAGGCCTGGGCCTTGTTGGCCTAGGCCAAGATACAGCACTGCAGAGACCGACCCATCACCTACCGTGTTGGAAGGGAGAAGTGTCTGTTGATTTACAGCTCTACCCATTCATTGATTTGGTAAGAGGCTCAACATCCCCACTCCTCTTGGATGGTGTTAGGGGTCACATCTTCCCAACCTTTCTGGTGTTTGATCTCTGGAGCGGAATCACTTATATATATGCCCTAAATTCTCATCTTTTAGGTAAGAAGCTACGCTGGTGGTGGGACATTGAATTTAGTCACGTGATCTTCACCTCTTCTGTTTAAGGCTTCATCACAACAAATTGAATTGGACTATTTTTATATATCACTTGGGACTTTACACATCACCATGCACACCTGAGACACATATTGATGTTTTCACTGTGATTGCTGTGGTTTAATGTTTGTGTATTATGCAACCCTTCTAATGTCATTAGCACATTTTGTTGTACACCTTCATTTTTGATGTTTTCAGTACACGGTTGGTTTCTTTAAAATCCTTCCCTTGTTTGCACCTTGCAAAAGATTTATTTCAATCATCACCTTATTGATTAGCGCACCTGATACACCCATCCATATAAAGTTCACTATTAAGCTCTAAGGTAGCAGCTTCTCAATACCTAATCAGTGCACCTTCATTTTTTCACTCATTATATGTATATATACACATACACATATATATAGGTGTAAAAGTAGCAGAACACTATACTTGCGCTAATGAAATAATTCACACCAATATGTCTCCGCTCCTTTCACACCTATATATGTGTATGTGTATAACACATAGAAGTGTGTGTATATATACCCCTATACACAAGTTCAGATGTTATGCCTGCCTCCAAAGACCCCAAAAAAATGCCCCAAAAAAACGCCTGTAATAACACACCTAGGCGTTTTTTTTTTTTTTTTTGGCGCAGGCGTTTTTTTGGGCATTTTTTGGGGGTCTTTGGAGGCAGGCAAAACATCTGAACTTCTGTATAGGGGTATATATACACAAACACTTATATGTATTTATACACATACACACATATAGGTGTTATAGGAGCGGAGCCATATTGGTGTTAATAATTTCATTAGCGCAAGCATAGGGTTCTGCTACTTTCACACCTATATATCTGTATATGTATATATACCCCTATACACAAGTTCAGATGTCATGCCTGACTCCAAACATGTCCTCAAAAAAGCCCTATAAACGCCGGCAGCAAAAAGCAGGGTGACAGGTGAGAAGCCATATCGTTGTTCTCTAAGTGTCCTAAGAGAAACAATCTTTTCTCTATAGCGGTCACCCTGACATGGAAGGGTTTGGTCACCCTGCCATAGCAGTCAGAGTCAGTTAACCCTACACTACACTACGGTCACCCTGACACTTAACACTTTCCCTACAGAAACTAGATTTTTGAATCTAACTAAAGTGGAAAATAGCACCCTAACTACACTAGATATCCCTTTCCTCACACTAATAATTGCTAAATGACACTTTGCAGCAGGAGTAACAGAACTGTTTCCATTCTCTTCCACATCCCTGTATTACAATGGTGGAGATTTGGCGGGGGCTATCTTATATACTGGGGGGCGTATTCACTAATGATTGGCCTCTGGTCCCCCTAGTCACTCCAATCACATTCCTAGCATTCTCCTGCCCCCTCAATTGGCTTTTACTGATGGTTCTGGTCCAATCACGGGCTTTTAAAGCCCATTTCCTGTCCCATTGCATTTTGGTCGGTTCTGGTTGCCGAATTCTGAACTTTTTCAGCAAAAAGTTCTAAATTCGGCCGAATTTCGAACAGTCAATGTTTGGGTCGAACCGATGGTCGACCCGAACCGTTCGATCAACCCTATCTATCACACCAGTTATAATACATTATAAGTGCTTTTGTCACTGTGTGTAGTGTTGCTGCAGAAATGCTCAGTCACACCACACCTGTCACAATGCTGCACAGTGCACAATAATACTACTAATCCACTATAATATGCTTTCTACAAAGTATATTATACTGTGGATTACCCCCCTCCCCCATCCCCCTTTTTAGTGCACTGCACAGCAATACCAAAAAATTTGCAGCCCTTTAAAACGACTTGCCGACTGCCTAACGACGATTTACGTTGGCAGTCAGCCCCTCACAGGCAAAGCGACGTAGGTCTACGTCGCTAGCCTGTAAGGGTCTAGGGAGCGAGCGAGCGAGCGCCGCCGGAGGCACGCTCCCGCTCCCACGCGGTCACGGACCCCCCGCGTGTGTGCCCGGCGCACCCGATGTCCGCCGGTCACTCGCGATCGTCCGTTACACCGGGAGAAAGGCAGACGGCTAATGTAAACAAAGCCGCCTGTCATTCTCCCCTGTGTAACAGTTACACACACAGCCACATCCAATCACAGTAAGAATCACGCCCCTAGGGACACACTTAACCCCTCCCTCTCAAATAAAGTTAACCCCCTCCCTGCCAGTGTCATTTTTACAGTAACAGTGCATATGTATACACAGAAAAAATGGCCCGCGGGACTTTATATGAGGTGGGTGCTAGTGGCTGGAGATAAAATGGATACCACAATAAATATGTATAATAGTATATAATTTTTAATTTTTATTAACATTGCATAGACAAGTATTGCGAATAATGATAACATGTAAAAATATCACATAGCATAGCTCAATGGCCATGATTGCATAGTGTATACAACATGCACAATATTAAAACGCATACAAGTAGGTATCCTGGTGTCACCACTTAGTTTCAATGATAGCCTAGATGAGGTATTAAAGTTCCATGATGGTAGATTAAAATACATAAGGATCTGACGCGTATCGGGAGCTACATCTCCCTTCTTCAGAGATCAATGCATTTACGTGTATCTACAAAAGAACAATACATTTGAGTATATATTGGAGGATGTAGGGATTGAGTATACAAATCAACAAGGAGTAATAATAATACCAGAGGAGTATAAATACTCACAGGTTAATGAAACTTGATGGAAATTGGATTTCCGTGTAACAGCGGAAAGTTAACCTCTTCCCTGCCAGTGTCATTATTACAGTAACAGTGCATATGTATAGCACTGATTACTGCAGTAATGTCACTGGTACCCCCAAAAGTGTCAAAAATGGCAGTCAAGGGTCTGATCTGTCCGCCGCAATGTCGCAGTCCCGCAAAAAAAATCGCAGATCGCCGCCATTACTCGTTAAAAAAAAAACAATAAAAATGACAAAAATCTTTCCCTTAGTTAGTAAACGCAATAACTTTTGCGCAAACCAATCAAAATACGCTTTTTGTGATTTTTTTTTTTTTTTACCAAACATATGTAGCAGAAAACAAATTGGCCTAAAATGTTAAAAAATTTTGATTTTTACATTTTTTTGGGGGGGAATTTCATATAAAAAAAATTGAAAAATATTGTTATTTTTGCAAAATTTACGCTCTTTTTTGTTTATAGCACGTGATCAAAAAATCGCACAGGTGATCAAATACCACCAAAAGAAAGCTCTGTTTGTGGGAAAAAAAGGACGTCAAATTAGTTTAGGTACAGCGTTGCATGACCGCGCAATTGTCTGTTAAAGTCACGCAGTGCCGAATCGCAAAATAGGCCCTGGTCAGGAAGGGGGTAAAATCTTCCGGGGCTTAAGTGGTTTAATTACTTTTGTGGACATTGACAGATCAATTTGTGTGTGACTGCAGCCAATCTCTAACTGCCCCTACAGCAACCACAGGATACCTGCCCCTATAGTAAAGAGACTATAATAGACCCTAAAACGACATTGGAGCTTTTTTAATGACTTTGGTGGACATTGACAAAGCGATTTGTGTGTGACTGCAGCCGATCTCTATCTGCCCCTAAAGCAACCACAGGATACCTCTCCCTAACCTGAAAAGAGATTGTAGAAGGCCTATACCGAAATACCAGCCCTGGAAAGGACTTTTGTGGATCTTCACAGCGCTATATGTGTCTAGCAAACTCTCCCTGATGAGCACAGCAGACCTCTCCCTACACTGGCAGAAAGCGGAATGTGAAATGGCTCAGGTCTATTTATAAGGTAGGGGGCATGTCCATGTGCTGGAATGTTTCAATTGGCTGTCCTGTTCCACCTGACGGCTGTGTCACGGGTCAAAGTTCTCCCCAATGTAAACAAATATGGCCGCCGCGAACTACGCCATGTGTCTGAAAATTTGGCGGGTAGCGAACAAGCAAAATTTGCTGCAAACCGACCGTCGGGCGAACCGCAAGGCCATCTCTACCCCCCAGCCCTGTGTCCCCCCCAGCCCTCTGTCCCCCATCTCTCTGTCCCCTCAGCCCTCTGTCCCCCAGCCCTCTGTCCCCCCAAGCCCTCTGTCCTACACAATTCTGTTCAGCTCTTCCTATCCTCATGGGGCGCCCAGTACCCCCCACATATTACATCTCACATTTCCTACATGGGATCCAATTAACATTTTCCTGCTACAATTCAGAAATTTCTGGATTGGGAAAATCTCTTTTCTCCCTCCAGACTTCAAATGTTTTCTTGTCTTATGTAACGTCTAATATCCGCATGGACTGAAGTCCCATCTAAAAGCCCCATGGGTGGGGAGCCATATAAAGAAAGGTTGGGGGGGGCGTGGCTTGGCGCCGGACTGAGATGGCTGCCTGATCTCCTCACTCCCGGCCGGCCCAGGGGAAAAAGCCTGAAAATCAGCACATCCAACCGACCTAACGTCTCCGAAAGAGCATGGAGAGATCCTCGGCACATTCTTCTCCCTCCAGATCCCGCTCGCCCCAGGCTCCGCCCGCTACAAGCAGCCGCAACATCCCCGATCTCTTCCGCCAGCATCAGCAATCACGCGAGGCCCCGGCTCCATCTCGGGCCTACGCAGACGCCATTCGTTCACCGCCTAAAGTAAGTTCCGCCCGGGAAATGAGAGGCTACTCAACCCCTCCGCAATCTTCTGCTGACATGGGGGCTATAGCACCAGCACAACTGCTGCATACAGTGCAAACCCCTCCACTGAACTTCAATGACCTGAGGTCCATAGCGGATGAGATTAAGACCTCACTGGCGGACGAAATTAAGGCCTCGTTAGCTTTTGCTGTGGCGGACATAAAGAGGGACATCCACCTTATAACGGTAGAATTGAAGCTGTTGAGGCCAAATCCAACCTTCAAGAGGAATCCATAAACTCTCTAACCTTTACAAGTGAGTCTCACTCGATCCAACTTAGAGACTTAAGCCGCCATATCGAGGACCTAGATAATAGAGGTCGCCGGCATAACTTAAGGATCAGGGGTCTGCCCGAGTCGGTTGAACCCGCTCAAATTACCGGAGCTACAGTGGAAATATTTAACAACATTCTGGGAAGGCCCCCTGACGTTCCAATTGATTTTGAACGAATACACAGGGCTCTCAGACAAAGAGCCAGAGACTCTGACCCCCCAAGAGATATCATTTGCTGTATTGTTAACTACAGGTTGAAGGAAGATATCTTGAGAGGAGCTAGAGACAGACGCAACATTTTATACAATGGCGCAGAGATAAAAAAATTTCAGGACTTGTCACCCATCACCCTACAACGCAGGAGAGACCTCCGCCCCCTGCTGGATGCCCTCCGTCGCAGGAACATACAGTACAGATGGAAGTTCCCATTCTGCCTTTCGGCTTCCACGAATGGACGCACAGCATATCTCCGTGTTCCAGAGGACCTGCCTGCATTCTGTAACACGCTAGGCCTGCAACAGATCAACCTCCCAGATTGGTTCAGGAGCCTTCAACCTACTCATCTCCGCAGAGCCACATCCATGGACACCATACCGGAACGTGAAGACTTCCAGCTGGGACGCAGAAGATCATCTTCATCCCGACAAGATCCCTTACCACAATTACACCCCAACGACGTTGCCAGCCCTTCTGCTTCCCCGGCTCATCGCAGACCCTGAACCGAAGAAGTGAACTAGCGGAAGTGTAAAATCACTTACTGAGGAAAGACTCAGAGTATTGCATTATTAGATACTCCCTCACATTACCGCTTACCCTTTTTTCCTGATCCCCTCTTGATCTATCTCTCATACATCCTCTCTTGCTCCTGATCTCTCCCCCTACCCCCCCTCTCTCCTCTTTCACTCTTCCCCAACTACAGGTACCCCAACAAGCAGAAGACGACATCACAGCAAGAAATCATACTCTACAATGATCCCTGCCACTCATTCAATCAAGAACATGGACACCTTCTCTCCTTCTGCCTCCCTCCCGCTACTGGACGGTTAACCATGTTATCCTGATCTCATCAATACCTGTAGTCTTCTTCACCATCACTGACTCTCTGATATGCCTACCCCTCAAGGCCCGGTAATGTACGATCTGCCCTATACTCATACCTACCACTTACTCACCCACCCACAGACAGGGTATCCTGTTGTCTCTCTTGAGGCTGGCCTCTACGCCTCTCTCGACAGTTGACAACAGGCTACCTATTCCTGATAACCTACTATTTGATATCTTCCCATGTTTTCTCTCTATACCCTCTGCCAATGTACCCCTTAAAAGATACAAACAAAACAACCCTGCTGACACTCATTTTTGTACCCCCTTTTTTTTTTTTTTCCTCCCCTCATTGGTTGTTTTCCTTGCCATCACAGGGCTCAGCTACTTACAACTGTCTTAGACGAATAATTTGAGTCTATCTATACGCTCATATATGATATCAAGTTAGATACCTGTTGTGACTATTGATTCTGTTTTATAGAGGTTTACAGGCCCTTATATGGTTCTCACGCCTGGTACTAAAGCGGAAAACTTATGCTAATGTTGTGAGGTAACCCACTACTGGGATCGGTCCACTGGGTCCCCCTAACAATTGCCCCTCACACTTCCATCTTAGGCTCTCTGGAAGTATCTTACAATGAGCCCCAGCTCACAAGAGATCTATCTCAATTCAGATTGATCCAAATTCTTCCGAGACGGGGCCCTGGTCCTCCGATCCTCAGGTGGGGGGCCTATGTTTCTAGTTTACTCGGTTTATAGTTTTTAAGTTTATCTTAAATAACTGAAGGTTGAGAGATACTCTGAACTCATACCTACTCACTCATGTATCCCCATCTCCATTGTTTTCACCCCTTCCGCGCACCACTTGCTCCTCACACTGATGAGTATATATGAGCAACAGGAGGAGGTATACACTTTCCCCACCTGGACTATTTCTCTTACCCTTTTACACCCCCACCCCACATATGTTGCCGCAGACTTGTCAAAAGACACTCTGACTTTCCCTCCCCATAATGATCTTCCTAGTTTGAATCAGACGATGATTTCTTAACAGTCTCTAAGTTGAATCGCTCCATCGCGTTGGCACCCTGATATACCACATCTTACTATACTCCTTCAATAGTCCCCCCTTCCACATGCTTGCTGATCAAATTTTCCCCTTGGTTAGGATCCAGTTTAGATTGGAAACTCACTCCCCTGGATAAGCTGGGCCTCCTGTCTGGTTCCCTTCTCTACCCGGATGTGAAACACGCCTCCAAGAGACAGGTTTGGGCTCTCCCCTTTCCTTGTCGCACTTATCCGAATTGTAAAAACACAACTGGAGAGTTAAGCCCTTTTTCTCTCCAGTCTCGGACTACCTCCACACATCTACCCACCCCTCCTAACCCCCCCCCCACCCCCTCACCCACCCTTCCTTCCCTTCCAACGGTGACTCCCCTCGGTCTCTGCCCTCTCTCACTTGTTGTACACACTCATTCCCCTGACTGGATATCCCCATACCAAACGACTCAACCCCCTATCTAAGCATTGACTGACTTCCTTCTACACATACTTGAAAATGCCTAACCAACCACAGACCCCTGACTCTTCGCTACTCAAATTTGTTTCGCTCAACGCCAAAGGCCTAAATGTCCCAGAGAAACGCACACAACTGCTAGACCTAATGAGGAAAATGAAAGCAGACATAATTTACCTCCAGGAAACGCATTTCCGATCAAACAACATCCCCAAACTCTCGAACCACTTATATAACACTACTTACCTCTCTAATAATCCCCTGGCCAAAACAAAAGGAGTAGCAATCCTTATTTCCAAAAGAATAGACTGGACACTCCAGGACTCCATAATAGACCAAGAAGGCAGATATATTTTTTTGAGAGGGCAAATCGGAAGCAAAACATTCACTTTGGCCAACATATACAGCCCTAACTCGGCCCAAGTTTCATTTTTCAGAAATATTGCACAAATCCTCTCAGAATTTCAGAAAGGCACCACTATCTTAGGAGGAGACTTCAACGTTCCCCTTTACCCACTACTTGACACATGGACGGGCACCTCTTCCATGCCTTTTAGAGCCCTTAAACAAATCAAAACCCAACTTCAGGAATTGTTACTGCACGATTCCTGGCGTACACTCAACCCATCCTCCAAAGATTACACGTTCTTTTCCCCGCCACACAACAGATACTCGAGATTGGATTATCTCTTTCTATCCCAAACAGAACTGCCGTTGCTTAAAAACGCCTCAATTGAACCAATGGTTCTCTCGGACCATCACCCGATCTCCCTGACCATTTCTATCCCCTCGTTCAACCCACACTCTAAATTCTGGCGATTGGACTCTACCCTTCTTAATAAGGCCCCTGATATTGAATATTTTAAAAAAGCATTAACAGATTTCTTCCTCCTTAACGATTCACCTGACACCTCCCCAATCAATATCTGGGAAACACACAAGTGTATCTTGAGGGGCATTCTGATTGCTCTCAAGACTTCCAAGAAAAAAGAAGCACAGGCAAAATCCCAAACGCTCCTACAAAAAATTAAGTCACTTGAATCCTTACACAAACGTACGCAGGCCTTGGCCACTTACGATGAACTAACCCAACTTAGACAGCAACTTCTGGAGGATCTACATATAAAGGTAAAGCGCAAGTTTATATTGAGACAAAAGCTCTTTTATGAGTATAGTAACAAAAGTGGCAGATACCTTGCGAGTGCCCTCCAGGCGAAAAAAGCGGCCTCCACCGTACACTCCATTAAAAATGGTCAAGGACAATCTTTTGCTAACACTTTAGATATTGCAGATCAATTTAAACAGTACTATTTCAAGCTCTACAATCTTCCTTCCACCTCTCCAGCTGCAGCAAAGGAATCTCTTATAAATAACTTTCTAACACAACATTGCCCTGATCCTATTACACGAGATTTTGCTCAAACCCTAGACTAACCCATTTCCCCAGAGGAACTTTCAACCGCGATTAAACAGCTTAAGGTTGGAAAAAGCCCTGGCCCAGACGGCTTTACAGCGCCGTATTATAAAACATTCATTGACATCCTCTCCAGCCCTATGATTAAGGCATTCAACTCACTGGCATCTCCCCCTAACAGACTCCTAGAAGCACATATCACCGTAATCCCTAAAGAAGGTAAAGACACTACTTCTGTTGTAAACTATAGACCAATTTCCCTTTTAAACGTAGACATTAAGTTATTCGCAAAGATCCTCGCAAACAGATTACTCCCCATCATTCCCTCCCTAATCAACAAAAATCAGGTTGGCTTTGTCCCAGGCCGAGAAGCAAGGGACAATACCATTAAGGCCATCAATGTCCATAACTGGATTTCTCCTTCCAAATCAGAGGGTTTCATGCTGTCGTTGGATGCTGAGAAGGCGTTTGACAGGCTTGACTGGACCTACATGACTAATGTCTTAAAACAACTGGGCTTCCCAGATAGAATGCTAAACTTCATCTTATCGCTATACTCTAAGCCTACAGCCAAAATAAAGGTCAACGGTCACCTGTCAGACGCCTTCTCCATCAGTAACGGTACCAAACAAGGATGCCCCCTTTCCCCCATCCTTTTCGTTCTCACCCTGGAGCCGTTCCTTCGCTCCCTAGATTCTAATCCGGACATACATGGTATCAAAATACATACACACTCCTACAAAATAGCCGCCTTTGCGGATGACATTTTACTCTTTTTAAGCAAACCTCTTCTCTCCATCCCAACCCTCTTATCCCAATTCAAATTCTTCCAGTCTATATCCAACTTCAAAATCAATTTCTCTAAATCGCACGCTCTTAACATCTCGCTACCCGCAAACACCGTTACCCAATGTGAAAGTAACTTCCCATTCCAGTGGCAAAGAGGGTCCATCAAATATTTGGGCATAAACCTCCCCTCTAAATTATCAGACCTTTTCGATAAAAACTTCACACCCGCGCTCAAAGCCATCAAAGATGACATCCAGAAATGGAATAGACCCTTTTTCTCTTGGTTTGGTAGGGCTGCAATCATCAAAATGAATATCCTCCCACGCATTCTTTACCTCCTCCAGACTATCCCGATTAAAATCCCCTCAACCTTTTTCACCTCATTCAAATCTCTATGCACAAAATTTCTATGGTGCCAAAAAAGACCCAGACTTGCATTCGCTCTTCTTTCCAAGCCAAAACTGAAAGGGGGCATAGGTCTTCCCGACCTACGAAAGTACCACTGGGCTTGCCATCTCACCAGAATCCTAGACTGGTCCTTACATGAAAAAAATAAAGATTGGGTTACTCTAGAAAACTCTCTTGGAAACACCCCGCTTAAAATCCTCCCTTGGTTGGGTTTAGACAATTCCCCTCAAATTCTGAAATCTCACCCCCTGATTGGAACTACCCTTCGCATCTTCTCAGAGGTTTGCAAACAATCATCACTTTCCTCCATAATAGGTCCCCTCACGCCAATCCAACATAATCCTGACTTCCCACCTGGAATGTCCTCCTCCTTTCGCCCCAACCACTGGAAATTTGAGTTAATGCGAGCACACCAATTTTTCAAAGACGGATCATTCCTTGATCGATCCTGCTTGCCATATACATCTGAAACAACGCCCATGCCACTCTGGTCTTTCTTGCAAACCAGACACTTCCTTACCTCCCAGAATCGAGTGAACCTTTTCTCAAGACAGCTAACACCATTCGAAAGGATCATCCTTACTAATAAGCCACAATGTCACGGGGGGCCGGATTTAAAGAAACTGCAGCTTCAAACATCTATGACGTGTTTCAGTTTCGCCGCGTTCAAATCAATTAACTGGCGCTGCGGCGAATTGGCTAGTGAAACAGCAATAATGAATTCCGCCGTCAGCGGGATTCACTTACGATCGCGGCTTCGCCAATTCGCAAACTTATGTCTTCGTGCTTATAGCAGTTTCACATAGCGATGTGGGCTAGTGGATTAGTGCACACATCACACGTCTGTAATTCATCTCCCTCTGCTCTAGGTTCGAGGCTTACCATCTCCACCTACTTTTTTTATTTTCTTTTTTTGTTTATATTGCTAAAATGTAACGGATTACATCATATATATTGCTAAATAATGTTACACTCAGAAGCGCTTGCAAGCTTACACCATTTTAAGTGTTTTTTTGATCTTGTCTGTGTGTCGAATCGATCTTATGATTGAAAGTACCAAAGGCAAGTGACCAAACCCCTACCCTACTTCAGGGCAAGATGAAACCTCACAATTTTACCATGGTCTTCTTCCCACACTCCATACAATGTTTAGTTCTTTAGCTATATGTGCTTTTTAGCCTTAACACACTCCTTTTTTTCCACCATACAGCTTTATTCTGCACAATAGCTAAGTGCTTTGCAACTTCACTGCAGTTAACAACGTCATGGGTTCAAATCACATCACTACACTTGGGATCGCTTTTCACTCTCATTTTTTTAACAGTTTTTTTAAACTATCTTGAATTTGGGGGGGGGGGGGGTGTCCTACCCAAATTTCAAGCACATCAATGGAAACAACACAATTTTGATTTTATGAGTGTGGTCCTAGTTTTATCGAGATGCAATTCTTTACATATTTACCATGGTTCTTACAATTTCTTGACCAATAAACATAGGTGTCTGATATTGGACTCTCTCCATATTTCAACAACACAGACCCTCATAGTCCAACACTACATTTGCCTCACACCTCAACACAACACTGTCACATCCCTACTCTACATTACAACCCCTCACATCACCAGTACAAGCAGCATGCAAAGTGCAAAACTCCGGCCTTGGCAGCTTAATGGGCCATACACTAACAATTTGTCTAGACTTTTTCCTGTAGACTTAACCAAACCATATAATATAAGCTCAAACCTCAACACTTTCAATTTGGATGCAATCAGGCAGGCCCTTGCACTACATAGAAAATGTCAATCTGAAGGATAAAGTCTTCTCTAAATCTTACAGTGTGGATGGCCCTTTTGTCTGTAGGCACCCACACAAAACAAAAAAACACATGTTCAATTCTAAAGTCTTTATTTATTCTGACAGCATAAGGAGGGATGCAGCAAGATATTGTCACTCTCCAGTCCGTGTGCCTTTACAGTGCCAGACCACGATCTTTGCTCCATGGCTACGGGATTCTGATGTCTTCCACAACTTCAGGCAGAGTTCAGAATCCATTCTGCACCTCTACCAGCTCATAGGGGACAGGCATGGCAAGGTTGCTGGTCAGCTTCCAAGCCACTTTCGAAGTTCCAGGGTGTTCATGTTGGTCATTGGCCATGTGCCTTACCAAATATCCACTGACCACAAAAGAAGATGAGTGGAGTCCATCAAGGTGGGTTTCTACCACCTACACCCGCAAGCAGTACCACTCCTGGAAAAATAAAACAAGGGATAAGACATTTCATTATGAAAATCACATCTTAAAGAGGAAGTAAACCCTCCTCTACAACTTGTACCTATAGGCAAGCCTATGATAAGGCTTACCTATAGGTACTGTAAATATCTCCTAAACATGTACCGTTTAGGAGATATTTACCTTACATGTCGCCAGTGACGTCACTGGCGCATGCGCTCTGAAGGAACGGCCGATCGTGCCGTTCCTTCAGAGCCCCGTGCCGTGACTGTCGGCTCCCGCGCGCGTGCGCGGGAGTGACGTCACCGCGGCTCCGGCCAATCAGATGGCCGGATGCCGCGATCCCGGAAGACGGGCGACTAGACATGTCGCCCGTCATAGAGGTGAGTGAGCGGCACGGCGGGGGCTCGTTCTGAGGTAAGTATTGCATAATGAGCTAATATGCGATGCATACTAGCTCATTATGTCTTTCTTTTGCAGGGTGTAAAAAAAAAAAAAAAAATTTATACGAGTTTACAACCTCTTTAATGCCTGTTTGCTTCATTCTGAACCTCATTTAATTTCGACATCACGAGTGAAATAACACATTTTATGCCAACTTACACAAACCAGAAATCATTAATGTAAACATTTGAATACACACCTGTGACGCCAGACAGCCCATCACCACAGGCTTCTCATGGTACATGCCATGATTCCAAGATGTTGACGTTCTGGAAAATTACAACACCATAAGATACCAAGCAGCCGTTCATGTTATCAATAACTACACAGGTGGCATAGACACAAATAAACACCTGCCAGCTCTTCTCAGCCCTTTACACTATTCACAATACCAACATGTTTATGGTTAGAGGTGCATGTTTTTGCTCAAGTAACACAATTTTACCAATGTTGACTACACTTTATCTACAATGGCAAGTATCATTGGCAGATGATAATGACCCTCTGTCTCCCTGTGAGTGGCACCTCTGCTAACTAGCTAATTAATACACATGCCCTATCTTGACCGGTTACAGTACTTACATGTAAAGTGGCTAGCAACCAGGGTATTCCGGGTGGCCATACCTGCAGCGGTGCTCCGCCGCCTGGGGGCCGCCGGCTGACGGACTTCTGGCTCCCTCTCCTCCGTCAGCTCCCAAGATTCATCCCGGGCAACGCACATGTTGTGCAACACGCAGCACTCCAGGATGATCTTGGAAGCCTTTGTAGGAGAGTACAGGAGTTCACCCCCAGGCCGGGCCAAGCAGAGAAACCGGGATTTGAGAAGACCTATGGTCAACTCAATGATACTCCGGCTTCTCCGCAAGGCCCTGTTGTAATTCCTCTCTGCTGGGCCCTGGGGGTACCTGATTGGAGCCATCAGCCACGTCAGCTGCGGGTAACCAGCATCCCCTGAAAAATAAGGAAAATATACATTAGTTCTTCATATCATGTGACTTTAGATGACTCCTCAAAATGGGAGACAATTAGGCATTTTACTAAACAACCTGCTCGTCTGTTTGCAAAAACTCATATGAAACATCTCAACTCTGTCTAACTGCCTAAATCACTAATACAAATGGGAAAAAGGACACACAAAGTGGTGGGTTTCTCTTGCAAGTTCCAACTTGGCCCCTATTTTGTTCCTATTACATTAGCCTAGGTATTACTTCTGGAATATATCTGCAACTAGAGTGAGGAAACCAATATTGACTCACTTATGCAAAGTACTTTGGGGATATGGCAATACCATTGGAATCATTTGTAGGTTTTCTTTGGGTGGCTAGAGGACACCATTTACACATTGGTTAACCACCTTCATTGGACTCAAAGACAACTTTGGAAATCTTTCTTTTGTGAGCTGCTAAGCTGCTGATCTGGTTGTGTGTGAACAGCCTGCCAACTCCTAACACATCCATTTTAGGTAGGCTTTGCTTAAATCAGGGTGTACACCGATGTAGCTTATTCCTATGTCTATGTAATCTTACAGTTTATGTTGTTAAGACAAAATACTTTACCAATAAGCCACCCTTGGGGCATTTGGCCACTTTCAAACACCTCGTACAGAGTACTGGTTCTTAACATACTGGAATCATGGCACGACCCTGGGTGACCAGTGTTGACACTCATGATGCGCTGTTTGGCGTCACACACTAATTGGACGTTCACGGAGTGGTACTGCTTGCGGTTCCGGTACTCACTTTCGTGGCTCCTTGGTGGCCTAATGGCTATGTGGGTGCCATCGATTGCCCCTAGGATTTGCGGCATGTGTGCCCGCAGGTAGAAACCCAACTTGACTTCATTCCACTCATTTTCATTCTGTGGCCAGTGGATAAAATTGGGCACTATATCGACTATGGCATTAATGACCAACATGAACACCCTTGAAACTGTGGGCTGGCTAATGCCCATGATACTTCCCGAAGTGGCTTGGAAGCTGCCATGCCCTAAAATATACAAAGTGGCCAGCAATCTGGCCATGCCGGGCACCGCATGGCCACGCTGTGTGTCCGGGTCAATTTTGTCTGCTATGAGCTGGTAGAGGTGTAGAATAGTTCCTCGCTCGAGCCGGAACTTCCTCCTGACATCAGAATCCCGCAGCTTGTCCAAATAGATCCTTGGAGCAAAAATGCGTGGCTGGCGAGGTAAGGGCACACGGACTGGAGGTGCTGCTGCTGGAGGTGCTGCTGCTGCTGCTGCAGCTTCCCCACCTTCTGCTGCAGCTTCCCCACCTTCTGCTGCCTCCTGTGCTAGGGCCTCCTCAAACAAGGCACCGATAAATGCCAGCATTGCACCATCTAATGCGTCTGGGATATCGTCCTCCATTTTGAACGCGCAAATTCGCGAATGCGCAGATATATATAGAAACGGCCGCTAATTATCACACCTGTGAGCCAGCTATAAAAGGAGCACATGGCCAATATGGCTGCTGGATGTTATAGATCGATGTTTCTTATGTGCTAGCAAGACCCTGTGACCCACAACCTACATTATCTGGAGGTAAGACAATTGTATCTCTCTCTCCCAAAAAAAAAGGAAGGAGAGAATTTGTACTTATCTTGGGTGTGCTTAAGTTGTCTATGGTGAATCCCCTCCAACCCACAATAGCTTGGGAACCCCTCAAGTGTCTTTTAATCATTGGCAGTTGGCCCCATGTGCATGTGGTTTGGACATGTGTTTTCTCATGTTTGTTAAAGGTGTGCAGTCTAGATTTGGCATCTAAACCTGCCCCCTTACCTTCCCAGCTTCCAAAGACACCATTTTTGCTTTCCTGATAACTGTAATTTATTATGTGCACGTATGTAGGTCATGCGATTTCTCATGTATGTTTAATGTTTGCAGCCTCCTTTTGCCTATAAAGGATTACACCACCCCCCCTCCACCAAGTCTGTTTGTGCCATTAGGTAAGTGTTTGGAGGGCCTCGTGTGATTTGTACCCATATGCGTTTTCTTATGTGTTTTTTTTCCATTTCTTTGCAGCCTCTTCTGCTTTTTTTGCCCACTACTACCACCACCACCACCACCGTGTTTGTGCCATTAGGTAAGTGTTTGGAGGGCCTCGTGTGATTTGTACCCATATGCGTTTTCTTATGTGTTTTTTTTCCATTTCTTTGCAGCCTCTTCTGCTTTTTTTGCCCACTACTACCACCACCACCACCACCACCGTGTTTGTGCCATTAGGTAAGTGTTTGGAGGGCCTCGTGTGATTTGTACCCATATGCGTTTTCATATGTGTTTTTTTTCCATTTCTTTGCAGCCTCTTCTGCTTTTTTTGCCCACTACTACCACCACCACCACCGTGTTTGTGCCATTAGGTAAGTGTTTGGAGGGCCTCGTGTGATTTGTACCCATATGCGTTTTCTTATGCGTTTTTTTTCCATTTCTTTGCAGCCTCTTCTGCTCTTTGCCCACTACTACCACCACCACCACCACCACCACCAAGTCTGTTTGTGCCATTAGGTAAGTGTGTTCTGTAACTGTTCACTAATTATACTGTATATGAAGAGCAATCTGCAAATCATGTTTTTTCTGTTTTCTCTTTTGTCATTTCAGATTTAGGAGTTTGGGGCTCTTTGCTGCTGCTGGACAGCCAGATTCTCTGCCCACCTCGTGCTCCCATGGCCCCACCCACTGGAAGGATGAGAAGGGGCAGGGTGGCCAGGGTGGCCAGGGTGGCCAGGGGGGGCAGGGGGGGCAGGGTGGGCAGATTGTCTGGTTCTGGTGTGAGGGAGGCTCCAGCTGTATCCATGAGGGAGTCCACCATCCCCATCCCGGAGGAGGAAGCCGGGGGAGGTGGTAACACACCAAGTGGACAAGCTGGCTCTTCTGACAGTAGTCCTGGAGAGGGTCCGTCCACCAGAGTCAGCTTGTCCACATTACCCCGGCTTCCCCGTTTCACCCACAATCAGTGCTGTGCCCTGGTCCACGCCTATATGGCCAGATATCAGGCGATACATGGGACCAGGGCCGCGTCTTACTCAGTAACAGAGAAGAACAGATTGTGGGATGAAATCCGGGATGCTGTAAATGCACTGGGTGAAGCACCTCGCCACCGTGACAGTGTGCGGAAGAAGGTCAACGACATCTGTGGGTCCGTTCGGAAGAAGCTAATTGCATGGGCTGCGGAGGGTCTTTATGACCGACAAGGTCGGCTGGATGAACGTGCACGAAGTTCTCTCTGGGATTATCAATTACCTTTCTTGAAGATCATAGGACCCGATACCATCTTTCCCAGAGAGGACTTAGATTCGGATGCTTTGCACCGAGGTAGGATATTATCTTGGATGTCAATTGTGTGAGTTGTTTTGAAAAGATTAACTACTATCCTATGTGTGACATGAATAGAATTGATACTTGCCCTTACAATTGTCCTTTTTTGGTTTTCCCCAACCTGCAATTTGTTCATCTGTAGCACGGATCTCAGCCCCTCCACAGCCCATGCAGCTTGGCGAACCAGACGGACTCACAGGTGTTGACATCAGTGTTGACCCTCCTCCTGGTAGGTCCAATATCATACTGTGCCAAACAATGTAGATTTTTTATTTTTTTGCCAAGATAGCTCATATTGCTATGTCCTTTACAGAAGATCCGCAGCAGGGAACACACCCAGTGCAGCAAGGCCTGGAGGAAGGTGTTGGTATGTCTAGCCAAATAATGTTTTTTGCAATCTTATTAACCCCATTAACACACATGTTTTTTCTTATGAAAGAGTGTTGCCTTTTAGATGTTTACCCTGCAAAACACAGTTGACAGCATTAATGGGTGCCGTCATTAGTAGGCAGACCAAGCCTTCTTAACCTTTGGGAGGGTTTAGCAAGTGTCCTATGAGCCCAGGAAAGCACTTTTGAATGTTTGGCCTCAATGCTTCATTCCTGAAGCTAGGAGGGCAATCTGGCCATAATCATTACTGCCTAAGGTTATGTACTAAACATGTTTTTTTTTTTTTTTTTTAAAAGAACATCAGGCCCCTCTTGACGTAGCAGCTGGAGTTGGATCAGGAGCTGGCGACGATTCTGCATCCAGTGCTGTGGTATGTGATATAAGGGAACAAGGTGCACATGTAACATTTCAATGGTAGTAATGATTTTGGGCTAGATGTGGCTTACATTGTGTGTGTTAAATTAGTGCTATGACATTCTGACGATGCACCAGCACAACAAGAGTTCTATCTTGAACATCAGGGAATTATGTTATAATTTGGCGTGGCACTAAGGTTCCAAAAACATCCAGGATCTTTAAAGTCCAGCCAGTCTTTGATTTTCCAGGTCCAAATTCATGGGTATCGTTTGGTTGGGTTGTCCTGTAGCCGATTGATGGCAAGATTTTAGACAACATACGGAGATGTATAAAGTCATTGGTGTAGTAACCGATTTACCAAAAGCATAAACAACCTACCACACCAGGGTTAATTGGGAACACCTTCATGTTGAATCTTTTTTGCCTTTGTCATATTAGTCATACCAATATAATATGTACCCATTATCAGAAGTGTTGCTAGCTTGGATAATCTTACAATGAACAAGTACTTATTAGAAGCACATCAAACTTTTCTATGTTCTGCTTGGGGTGTTAATTTGTCAAACTAATCTGAAATATTTAGTCATGATGTTTGATAATGATTTGGTCTATTTCTTCTGCTTTCAGGTAGCCTTAGATGCAGAGGGATTGTCACCTACCCAAACTCGTCCATCTATGCTGGATGTAGCTGAGAGGCTGCTAGATGAGTATCGGATCCAAAATGAGTTAAGGAGGCGTACTCAGCAATCTATTGAGGTAGTACGTCTGCTCGGGCTCATACAGGAATCTGTAGCAACAATGGTACAGGTTCAACAGGATATGCGTAACAGCTTGGTAAGTTTAGCAGACCAGCATCAACGGGATCGGCAAAGTGTTGACACTCAGGTGCTGGCCACACGCCAATGCCTGTTTGGATCTGAAGATGCCCCATTGGCAGAGCCCTCCCAAACATCTCACTCACCTGCCACTGCAGGTTGTGGTAGTGGGAGGGTAATGCCAGTGTTGGCCACTTCTCAGGCAGCTGGGGATGGGACAATTCCTCCTGTAGCCACTCCTAGCACTTCACACTCCGTTCGGACTCCCACACCCCTCAATGAGCAATCCTCCTGCACAACCTCAATGCGCACTGGTTCCACAATACCCCTTCTATCTGACTACATTCCCTCCACACCTTTATCACTTCACTCCTCCCCAGGCCGTCCTCCTTTTGGGTCACCAATGCGACATGTCGTTTCCCCCCGCACCGTGGACCACAACAACCAATCAACCACCACTCCCCACACATCTTCACAACCCTTGCACCACCAGCAGCATCAAATAGCCTCGGGGCAGCAACTATCCCATCTCATGGTAATGGCACAAGTTCCCCAAATTCTTAGGCTGAGCAGAGAGCAGATTATACTATTGGCACAAGATCTTCAGTCTGGGACATTTCCAGGGTTCAACACCCTGCATCATCAGCAGCCTCAGACACAAGATCTGATCCTAATGGGCCACTTGACCAGAACTCTACAGCTAACCCCAGACCAGATGGAACTATTGGCCCACCATTTGATGGCAGGAACCTTAACAGTGCTCACCACACTGCTTCAGGCACCACCACCACCACCACCACCAACTTAATTTTTTTTTTGTTGTTTTATTTGGGTTAGTTTTGTTAATGATTGTTACATTGGCCAATTTTTTGGGCCATTTTTTTGTTTAATTTGAGGGTGGCACAATATGATTTATTATAGTGTTTTTTTTGGGATGAAATAAAATTTTATGCAAAATGATTAGTTTGTGTTTGATCTTTGGTTTTTTAGGAGTGTTGGTGGCCAAGTAATGGCCCTGGTTAATGTAGGCATTTCTACACACGTGCTTCTCTATCTCCAAACATATGATTTCATGTAAATTTAGAAAACTAAATGTTCACATAATGCCCCAAGAAAAGGTCTCCCTTCAAATGTAGCTTCCAAACAAGTCTCAAGGCTAACATAAACCAAAGCCAACATACTAACAATTACAGACCACACCACTCGACTAAACAAATACAACACAAAAGACATTCGATGTGTACACCAAAAAGAAAACTTTGGTAATAAAATAAACGTTTTAATAACACATGTGGGTGTCTACCAACTGTAGCGTACAAAAAATATATTAAAATATATAATAGAATGAACTAAATTGCCAATGTAACATTTGTGTTGCAACGAGCAACATACTTTTATTTTATTTATATAAACTTTTTTTTGGTTTTACAATTTTTTTTTAGGTTTTGCCAAAAACAAGTGTTTTTTGTAAACATGTTTGGTTTTTTTGGTTGCCAAAAACAACAAGGCTTTTTTGTAAACATGTTTGGTTTTTTTGGTTGCCAAAAACAACAAGGCTTTTTTGTAAACATTTGTGGTTTTTTTGGTTGCCAAAAACAACAAGGCTTTTTTGTAAACATGTTTGGTTTTTTTGGTTGACAAAAACAACAAGGCTTTTTTGTAAACATTTGTGGTTTTTTTGGTTGCCAAAAACAACAAGGCTTTTTTGTAAACATGTTTGGTTTTTTTGGTTGCCAAAAACAACAAGGCTTTTTTGTAAACATTTGTGTTTTTTTTGGTTGCCAAAAACAACAAGGCTTTTTTGTAAACATGTTTGGTTTTTTTGGTTGCCAAAAACAACAAGGCTTTTTTGTAAACATGTTTGGTTTTTTTGGTTGCCAAAAACAACAAGGCTTTTTTGTAAACATGTTTGGTTTTTTTGGTTGCCAAAAACAGCAAGGCTTTTTTGTAAACATGTTTGGTTTTTTTGGTTGCCAAAAACAACAAGGCTTTTTTGTAAACATGTTTGGTTTTTTTGGTTGTCAAAAACAACAAGGCTTTTTTGTAAACATGTTTGGTTTTTTTGGTCCCAAAAACGAGGGTTTTTTGTTTTTTTTATATTTTTTTGGGTCCCAAAAACGAGGGTTTTTTGTTTTTTTATATTTTTTTTGGTCCCAAAAACGAGGGTTTTTTGTTTTTTTATATTTTTTTTGGTCCCAAAAAAGGGTTTTTTATTATTTTTTAAATTTTTTTGGTCCCAAAAAAGGGTTTTTAATTTTTTTTCTAATTTTTTTGGGCCCAAAAAAAAGGGTTTTTAATTTTTTTCTTTTTTTGGTATATTTTTTTTTAGAATGTAGAAATGTGACATTTAAAAAACATTGGAAAATTAACAAAACAAATTAAAAAATAAAAACTACAATCTTTTTAAGGGTGACACATTCCTCACAAATGGCTCCTGAGGGTCTGGATCCGCCCCATAAGTGTGTTCCAAAACTAAAATTCGGTCTATGCACCACGTAACATATTCCAAAAGGACCTCATAGGTGAGGTGGGTGTGTCCTGGGTAGAAAAAGACATGACAATTAGTTTTATGCAAAATGATCCAAACAACGATTGTAATTAATGTGCCTCAACAAATATGCTTAGGAGTCTATTGGTTGGCTTTTATCAACACTCTGAAGCAAATATGCTAAATTGCTGGTGTAAACCTTAAACTCAAACTTTCACAGCAAATTGTTCAAAAGGTTACATAAGATGGCTTGGAATGTTAGTAGCAGTTCCACCAAAGCTAAGTAAAAGGCTTTTCTTCATGTCAACACAAGCAATCATTTAGAAGAATGTAAGGTGTTTTGGGTTCAATTGGTCAACACGATACATGTGCACACATTTATCTCTATCACCATTGGAGTTTGTGTAGCATTCTCTCTCCCTCTTACTGTCTATAGATTGAACCTGACACATAGTAGAGACTTACCCTTTGGAATTCGGAGGGCCAGTTGTGGCCGGAGTAGATGTGTCTGCTCCACCGTTTTATTTTCCGCCATCCCAGCTGTGTTAAGAGAGAAGAAAAAATTTATCTAAAAATCGAATCACGCTAACTGTAGGTTACGCAGTCATGAAAACGCTCTAACACCCACTCATTACCCCTCCACATTTCCCTGAAAGTTTTATTTAGACATTGATATGGTGGTGATGCAGATTTGTACAGTGTAAGCGTCATTCTTCTGGGTGAAGCTTGTAGCGTTAAGGATACGTACTCCCTGCTTTTGTGCTGATTGTGTTTTTCTGATGTTTTTGGTGCCTCAGCCCTGCCTGTTCTAAGTGTTGGAAACATATCATTTTTGGAGGGCTGCGGAAAACTAATCAGGTTAGACTTACACTCTCTAGGTTTTTGGGGACGAGAGAAATAACAATCCTCCTTTTTACATGGCCCCTGTACACACCTCTAGGCACCTCCCTCCTGTTGGTTGACCCCACAGCAGGCAGCTTGCTATGGAGGCACATGAGATGAAGCCAAGCACCCTGTGCCTGTTCAGGCACTAGGCTGTGAGCCAGCCTTGCCCCCCTCCCTTCCGATGGTCTCAATGATTAGGAGTGACAGCATCAGGAGGCAATATTGGCATGCTGTCACCTCAGTTAAGGAGGAGGGGGAGTCTGTTCCAGACAAGTATTAGTGCAAAAATTTGGACCGTAAAAAATGGTCCCAGTAAGTCTTAGGGGGAATATGCACACCTATCACTTGGAATACTAATGCATAGAATGCATTCACATAAAGAACCTGCTGCCTTTAGAACAACTTGAAGCCTGAGCGGGGACATACACAGTTACCATTTCTCCACTTACTAAGTAGACACATTACTGGAAAAGCACACAACTTACCATCATCAGGTTTTTTTTGGGCCCCTGAAGTGGATGGCGTTGCTGGCTCGGGAGAAACTGCACAAAAAGAACACAAATTGTGAACTGGAATGTGGTACATTACCGAGGAAGAGTATTTATGAAAGATTGATAAACACACATTTTCAGTGTTGACTAAATCAGGACATGATTAAATTACAATGTCCCCAAAAAATTTACAAGTACAAAGCACACCATTTCCAATGTAGAGAAACTAACACCAATTTAGAATAGGGTGGCTTGAGATAACTTACAAAAGATAACGTCCTGTAAAGCTGCCCAAAACCACCTTTCAAACATGAAGGTTAAGCAAGAGTGTTTCATGACCAACCTTCCTGTCACATATAGCAAAACTACACTTGCTTAGACTCCAACTTAGATTATCCTAGATACACATCATCCTAGCACACACAATTCATGTGAGAATCTAATTTTAGGTACTTACAGACTAGTTCAGGGGAGCCTGGAGTGGGGGAGGATGGGGGAGACCCTACATGGGGGGATGGTGTCCCTTCATGGGGGGATGGCGTCGTATCTCCTAGAAACACAAAGACACAAATACAATCCTTGAACCAAAGCTATTTGATAAAGGCACACAGAAAGTAGTTGGGAAACATTGAAGGTAGTAGTTACTTTGGACTGGGTAAGCAGCGGCCCCTCTTCCCCAGTCCTCCACAACTAACATCCTCAATGTCAGCTGCTACATAACCCCAATGGCAAAATATATATATTACAGCCCTTATATTTCCCAGGACACATTGAACACACAAACACATGTAGAATACTTACTTCCCATTTGAGGAGAGCCCAGGTCCTCATCCGGTTCAGACCAATTGGCCTCTTCTTGGGCAACAATGTGTTCCTGGCCCGGATCCAGGCGACTTGGCCCTGCCTGAGGCTCCTCTCTTGCTGAAGTTACATCAACCACAAAAGAAAACAAAACAAACAATCATTCCTCCAAGTTCGACCTAATACACAACACACCAGCACATCCACATTACTTACAGGGGGCCTGAGAAGGCTGAGCCTCCACATCCTGATCACTGGTTTCTAAAATAAAAGAAAAACATTATATATTATTTATGGACACAAATAGGCAGTAACCTCTCATCATGCTAGCACCATACTCAATGCCCCTACAATTCAGAACATAGAAGTGCACTTACACCAATGAGATGCATTGACCATGTTTTAAAACAGGAGGGCACCATGCAAATTAAGCGGGCGCCTAAGGCCTCGCACCTACAGGGGCCTTGCGGCCAGTGGCGGAGCACCAACATTTCGAAGGGCGCAGTCAGGGAAATCTCCCAAGTAAAAGATTGCTTTCAATCCTCGGATATAAAATTTGCTGCAGTCCCTTCACTGCGTCTGCCAGGTGTCTGTTGTCCGCTGACACTTACTCCTCCTTCTCTGCCTGGGGATTGGCCGTCTGATCATGTTATCCTAAGATGTGGAGGAATCGGTAGGTGTGTACCTGCACCAGTAGGAAGTGACTGGCCAGTCAACTCACTCTGCTATCATCAGTTGTTGCTCTGGGAGGAGAGCTCCGCCCTGGACCCGGAACATACAGGTAACCAGGCCCAGACTTGATATTTTGCAGGCTGGTCATAGATTTGTGGTGTCCACTATGCAAAGGGATTGAGTAGCCCCAGGGAATTTGGAAGAGTCTGAAAATGTTATGGGGGAAGGGGGTTGGGACTTTAAATGAGACTCCTGACCACCGGAGTCTCCATCCCTGTTTGCATGAAAGCAAGAAAATAGAAGCAAAGTTGGGACTTTAAATGGGGTGGGACCAGACCATAATAGATATATATGTAATGAAAGGGACACAGGATAATGTAAAATCGTATGTTTATTGCAAGTCTATAGACCAGATACTAATATAGCCAAATGTTCACTGAAACCGTGTAGCCCATGGTAATGGGGTACACCTAAATGAAACAAAGGTAAGTATACAAGGTCCAAGACAGAGGTACATGGTAATACATTATTATCCTGGTACATACAAATAGGTACATAGAGCATAAACAAGGGGTCATAAATACACAGTATAACAACAATAACTTTTAAAAGCTGACATAGCCTGTGTTGAACTCAACGCGTTTCGTGAAAAAATATCACTTCGTCAGGAGTAGGCATGTTGCAAGGTCTAAAGAGAATATACATGAATAAGTAAAATGAAATAAAATGGAAATAAAAATAATAAGCGAGTAGAACCACATAACCCTGTTAGGGGGGTAGAGCTTACACTGGGGTGGCGTGAAGTCCAGGGGATAGGTCTCACCCGGGAACTGAGGGGGCAAAGCCTGCGTGCGCCGCACAGTCATACCAATAAGTGCTAAGTGAAGTGAGATCCTCCAGAAGGGGTCGTAATATAGCCTCCACTGATGGTAAAGTATCCATCTGTAGGATAAATAGGGGTAATATAGATGTAAGAAAGTAATACTGATAATAATAGTAATGGTTGTACAAGGGAGCTGTTAATGAGATCCAGAGGAGCCAAGAGAACAAGGAAAGTGTAGCCAGTGATGATTACAAAGTAATGCAGAGAGCCACCAAGTAATATGGGAATATATAAATAAACCACCTATGGTGTTAAGAATAGTATATATCATAGTGGACCACCAGATAATAAAGGGTGTGATAAAGAAAAAGTGGGAGCAAATAAGATAATAATGAAAGGGAGATATCCAATGTAAGATCCCCAAAGAGTATCCATGTGAGATTGTAGATGGGCAAAACCAAGGAAGTATGCCAAAAGGGTGTACAAAGAGATAAGTGTAGGAAACCAAAATAGAGTGATAGGTACCTGGGCAGGCGCAAAGGCAGGGATTGCACCCAGCGTCACACTACTGCACAATAGTATGAAGCCACCAAACCGACAGAGACGTCAGTGGAGCCTCCGCATTTATGCGCAAGATGGACAGCCACGTGACAGGACCTGGGCGCCACATTGTGACGTCATATCCCGCACGGGAATGCGTGGCGCCGATGAGCTGCGGCCGCCACCCGGCCTCCCAGCCTAGACCCCGCCCAACAAGGTCGGGGGGAGGGAAGGAAAGGAGGCGGAACAGGAAGCGGACGGAGCCCATCGCAGTTCCCGGGGAAGACACAACCCCGGAACACACATAAATCCAGAGGGCTTGTACATAACATAGTCATAGTAATATTGGTAATTTTGTAAGGAAAAAATAAAAATAATTAAATTGACAAAACGTGTATATAGGACCAAATTATAAGACCAGATATTGAAGGTATGCATGCAGCTAACAAAAATTGTTGTAATAAAACATAAAAATAGCGCTGGTAAACCACACCTCCATCCCTAAATCAATTGTTATGGGGGAAGGGGGTTGGGACTTTAAATGAGACTCCTGACCACCGGAGTCTCCATCCCTGTTTGCATGAAAGCAAGAAAATAGAAGCAAAGTTGGGACTTTAAATGGGGTGGGACCAGACCATAATAGATATATATGTAATGAAAGGGACACAGGATAATGTAAAATCGTATGTTTATTGCAAGTCTATAGACCAGATACTAATATAGCCAAATGTTCACTGAAACCGTGTAGCCCATGGTAATGGGGTACACCTAAATGAAACAAAGGTAAGTATACAAGGTCCAAGATAGAGGTACATGGTAATACATTATTATCCTGGTACATACAAATAGGTACATAGAGCATAAACAAGGGGTCATAAATACACAGTATAACAACAATAACTTTTAAAAGCTGACATAGCCTGTGTTGAACTCAACGCGTTTCGTGAAAAAATATCACTTCGTCAGGAGTAGGCATGTTGCAAGGTCTAAAGAGAATATACATGAATAAGTAAAATGAAATAAAATGGAAATAAAAATAATAAGCGAGTAGAACCACATAACCCTGTTAGGGGGGTAGAGCTTACACTGGGGTGGCGTGAAGTCCAGGGGATAGGTCTCACCCGGGAACTGAGGGGGCAAAGCCTGCGTGCGCCGCACAGTCATACCAATAAGTGCTAAGTGAAGTGAGATCCTCCAGAAGGGGTCGTAATATAGCCTCCACTGATGGTAAAGTATCCATCTGTAGGATAAATAGGGGTAATATAGATGTAAGAAAGTAATACTGATAATAATAGTAATGGTTGTACAAGGGAGCTGTTAATGAGATCCAGAGGAGCCAAGAGAACAAGGAAAGTGTAGCCAGTGATGATTACAAAGTAATGCAGAGAGCCACCAAGTAATATGGGAATATATAAATAAACCACCTATGGTGTTAAGAATAGTATATATCATAGTGGACCACCAGATAATAAAGGGTGTGATAAAGAAAAAGTGGGAGCAAATAAGATAATAATGAAAGGGAGATATCCAATGTAAGATCCCCAAAGAGTATCCATGTGAGATTGTAGATGGGCAAAACCAAGGAAGTATGCCAAAAGGGTGTACAAAGAGATAAGTGTAGGAAACCAAAATAGAGTGATAGGTACCTGGGCAGGCGCAAAGGCAGGGATTGCACCCAGCGTCACACTACTGCACAATAGTATGAAGCCACCAAACCGACAGAGACGTCAGTGGAGCCTCCGCATTTATGCGCAAGATGGACAGCCACGTGACAGGACCTGGGCGCCACATTGTGACGTCATATCCCGCACGGGAATGCGTGGCGCCGATGAGCTGCGGCCGCCACCCGGCCTCCCAGCCTAGACCCCGCCCAACAAGGTCGGGGGGAGGGAAGGAAAGGAGGCGGAACAGGAAGCGGACGGAGCCCATCGCAGTTCCCGGGGAAGACACAACCCCGGAACACACATAAATCCAGAGGGCTTGTACATAACATAGTCATAGTAATATTGGTAATTTTGTAAGGAAAAAATAAAAATAATTAAATTGACAAAACGTGTATATAGGACCAAATTATAAGACCAGATATTGAAGGTATGCATGCAGCTAACAAAAATTGTTGTAATAAAACATAAAAATAGCGCTGGTAAACCACACCTCCATCCCTAAATCAATTGTTATGGGGGAAGGGGGTTGGGACTTTAAATGAGACTCCTGACCACCGGAGTCTCCATCCCTGTTTGCATGAAAGCAAGAAAATAGAAGCAAAGTTGGGACTTTAAATGGGGTGGGACCAGACCATAATAGATATATATGTAATGAAAGGGACACAGGATAATGTAAAATCGTATGTTTATTGCAAGTCTATAGACCAGATACTAATATAGCCAAATGTTCACTGAAACCGTGTAGCCCATGGTAATGGGGTACACCTAAATGAAACAAAGGTAAGTATACAAGGTCCAAGACAGAGGTACATGGTAATACATTATTATCCTGGTACATACAAATAGGTACATAGAGCATAAACAAGGGGTCATAAATACACAGTATAACAACAATAACTTTTAAAAGCTGACATAGCCTGTGTTGAACTCAACGCGTTTCGTGAAAAAATATCACTTCGTCAGGAGTAGGCATGTTGCAAGGTCTAAAGAGAATATACATGAATAAGTAAAATGAAATAAAATGGAAATAAAAATAATAAGCGAGTAGAACCACATAACCCTGTTAGGGGGGTAGAGCTTACACTGGGGTGGCGTGAAGTCCAGGGGATAGGTCTCACCCGGGAACTGAGGGGGCAAAGCCTGCGTGCGCCGCACAGTCATACCAATAAGTGCTAAGTGAAGTGAGATCCTCCAGAAGGGGTCGTAATATAGCCTCCACTGATGGTAAAGTATCCATCTGTAGGATAAATAGGGGTAATATAGATGTAAGAAAGTAATACTGATAATAATAGTAATGGTTGTACAAGGGAGCTGTTAATGAGATCCAGAGGAGCCAAGAGAACAAGGAAAGTGTAGCCAGTGATGATTACAAAGTAATGCAGAGAGCCACCAAGTAATATGGGAATATATAAATAAACCACCTATGGTGTTAAGAATAGTATATATCATAGTGGACCACCAGATAATAAAGGGTGTGATAAAGAAAAAGTGGGAGCAAATAAGATAATAATGAAAGGGAGATATCCAATGTAAGATCCCCAAAGAGTATCCATGTGAGATTGTAGATGGGCAAAACCAAGGAAGTATGCCAAAAGGGTGTACAAAGAGATAAGTGTAGGAAACCAAAATAGAGTGATAGGTACCTGGGCAGGCGCAAAGGCAGGGATTGCACCCAGCGTCACACTACTGCACAATAGTATGAAGCCACCAAACCGACAGAGACGTCAGTGGAGCCTCCGCATTTATGCGCAAGATGGACAGCCACGTGACAGGACCTGGGCGCCACATTGTGACGTCATATCCCGCACGGGAATGCGTGGCGCCGATGAGCTGCGGCCGCCACCCGGCCTCCCAGCCTAGACCCCGCCCAACAAGGTCGGGGGGAGGGAAGGAAAGGAGGCGGAACAGGAAGCGGACGGAGCCCATCGCAGTTCCCGGGGAAGACACAACCCCGGAACACACATAAATCCAGAGGGCTTGTACATAACATAGTCATAGTAATATTGGTAATTTTGTAAGGAAAAAATAAAAATAATTAAATTGACAAAACGTGTATATAGGACCAAATTATAAGACCAGATATTGAAGGTATGCATGCAGCTAACAAAAATTGTTGTAATAAAACATAAAAATAGCGCTGGTAAACCACACCTCCATCCCTAAATCAATTGTTATGGGGGAAGGGGGTTGGGACTTTAAATGAGACTCCTGACCACCGGAGTCTCCATCCCTGTTTGCATGAAAGCAAGAAAATAGAAGCAAAGTTGGGACTTTAAATGGGGTGGGACCAGACCATAATAGATATATATGTAATGAAAGGGACACAGGATAATGTAAAATCGTATGTTTATTGCAAGTCTATAGACCAGATACTAATATAGCCAAATGTTCACTGAAACCGTGTAGCCCATGGTAATGGGGTACACCTAAATGAAACAAAGGTAAGTATACAAGGTCCAAGACAGAGGTACATGGTAATACATTATTATCCTGGTACATACAAATAGGTACATAGAGCATAAACAAGGGGTCATAAATACACAGTATAACAACAATAACTTTTAAAAGCTGACATAGCCTGTGTTGAACTCAACGCGTTTCGTGAAAAAATATCACTTCGTCAGGAGTAGGCATGTTGCAAGGTCTAAAGAGAATATACATGAATAAGTAAAATGAAATAAAATGGAAATAAAAATAATAAGCGAGTAGAACCACATAACCCTGTTAGGGGGGTAGAGCTTACACTGGGGTGGCGTGAAGTCCAGGGGATAGGTCTCACCCGGGAACTGAGGGGGCAAAGCCTGCGTGCGCCGCACAGTCATACCAATAAGTGCTAAGTGAAGTGAGATCCTCCAGAAGGGGTCGTAATATAGCCTCCACTGATGGTAAAGTATCCATCTGTAGGATAAATAGGGGTAATATAGATGTAAGAAAGTAATACTGATAATAATAGTAATGGTTGTACAAGGGAGCTGTTAATGAGATCCAGAGGAGCCAAGAGAACAAGGAAAGTGTAGCCAGTGATGATTACAAAGTAATGCAGAGAGCCACCAAGTAATATGGGAATATATAAATAAACCACCTATGGTGTTAAGAATAGTATATATCATAGTGGACCACCAGATAATAAAGGGTGTGATAAAGAAAAAGTGGGAGCAAATAAGATAATAATGAAAGGGAGATATCCAATGTAAGATCCCCAAAGAGTATCCATGTGAGATTGTAGATGGGCAAAACCAAGGAAGTATGCCAAAAGGGTGTACAAAGAGATAAGTGTAGGAAACCAAAATAGAGTGATAGGTACCTGGGCAGGCGCAAAGGCAGGGATTGCACCCAGCGTCACACTACTGCACAATAGTATGAAGCCACCAAACCGACAGAGACGTCAGTGGAGCCTCCGCATTTATGCGCAAGATGGACAGCCACGTGACAGGACCTGGGCGCCACATTGTGACGTCATATCCCGCACGGGAATGCGTGGCGCCGATGAGCTGCGGCCGCCACCCGGCCTCCCAGCCTAGACCCCGCCCAACAAGGTCGGGGGGAGGGAAGGAAAGGAGGCGGAACAGGAAGCGGACGGAGCCCATCGCAGTTCCCGGGGAAGACACAACCCCGGAACACACATAAATCCAGAGGGCTTGTACATAACATAGTCATAGTAATATTGGTAATTTTGTAAGGAAAAAATAAAAATAATTAAATTGACAAAACGTGTATATAGGACCAAATTATAAGACCAGATATTGAAGGTATGCATGCAGCTAACAAAAATTGTTGTAATAAAACATAAAAATAGCGCTGGTAAACCACACCTCCATCCCTAAATCAATTGTTATGGGGGAAGGGGGTTGGGACTTTAAATGAGACTCCTGACCACCGGAGTCTCCATCCCTGTTTGCATGAAAGCAAGAAAATAGAAGCAAAGTTGGGACTTTAAATGGGGTGGGACCAGACCATAATAGATATATATGTAATGAAAGGGACACAGGATAATGTAAAATCGTATGTTTATTGCAAGTCTATAGACCAGATACTAATATAGCCAAATGTTCACTGAAACCGTGTAGCCCATGGTAATGGGGTACACCTAAATGAAACAAAGGTAAGTATACAAGGTCCAAGACAGAGGTACATGGTAATACATTATTATCCTGGTACATACAAATAGGTACATAGAGCATAAACAAGGGGTCATAAATACACAGTATAACAACAATAACTTTTAAAAGCTGACATAGCCTGTGTTGAACTCAACGCGTTTCGTGAAAAAATATCACTTCGTCAGGAGTAGGCATGTTGCAAGGTCTAAAGAGAATATACATGAATAAGTAAAATGAAATAAAATGGAAATAAAAATAATAAGCGAGTAGAACCACATAACCCTGTTAGGGGGGTAGAGCTTACACTGGGGTGGCGTGAAGTCCAGGGGATAGGTCTCACCCGGGAACTGAGGGGGCAAAGCCTGCGTGCGCCGCACAGTCATACCAATAAGTGCTAAGTGAAGTGAGATCCTCCAGAAGGGGTCGTAATATAGCCTCCACTGATGGTAAAGTATCCATCTGTAGGATAAATAGGGGTAATATAGATGTAAGAAAGTAATACTGATAATAATAGTAATGGTTGTACAAGGGAGCTGTTAATGAGATCCAGAGGAGCCAAGAGAACAAGGAAAGTGTAGCCAGTGATGATTACAAAGTAATGCAGAGAGCCACCAAGTAATATGGGAATATATAAATAAACCACCTATGGTGTTAAGAATAGTATATATCATAGTGGACCACCAGATAATAAAGGGTGTGATAAAGAAAAAGTGGGAGCAAATAAGATAATAATGAAAGGGAGATATCCAATGTAAGATCCCCAAAGAGTATCCATGTGAGATTGTAGATGGGCAAAACCAAGGAAGTATGCCAAAAGGGTGTACAAAGAGATAAGTGTAGGAAACCAAAATAGAGTGATAGGTACCTGGGCAGGCGCAAAGGCAGGGATTGCACCCAGCGTCACACTACTGCACAATAGTATGAAGCCACCAAACCGACAGAGACGTCAGTGGAGCCTCCGCATTTATGCGCAAGATGGACAGCCACGTGACAGGACCTGGGCGCCACATTGTGACGTCATATCCCGCACGGGAATGCGTGGCGCCGATGAGCTGCGGCCGCCACCCGGCCTCCCAGCCTAGACCCCGCCCAACAAGGTCGGGGGGAGGGAAGGAAAGGAGGCGGAACAGGAAGCGGACGGAGCCCATCGCAGTTCCCGGGGAAGACACAACCCCGGAACACACATAAATCCAGAGGGCTTGTACATAACATAGTCATAGTAATATTGGTAATTTTGTAAGGAAAAAATAAAAATAATTAAATTGACAAAACGTGTATATAGGACCAAATTATAAGACCAGATATTGAAGGTATGCATGCAGCTAACAAAAATTGTTGTAATAAAACATAAAAATAGCGCTGGTAAACCACACCTCCATCCCTAAATCAATTGTTATGGGGGAAGGGGGTTGGGACTTTAAATGAGACTCCTGACCACCGGAGTCTCCATCCCTGTTTGCATGAAAGCAAGAAAATAGAAGCAAAGTTGGGACTTTAAATGGGGTGGGACCAGACCATAATAGATATATATGTAATGAAAGGGACACAGGATAATGTAAAATCGTATGTTTATTGCAAGTCTATAGACCAGATACTAATATAGCCAAATGTTCACTGAAACCGTGTAGCCCATGGTAATGGGGTACACCTAAATGAAACAAAGGTAAGTATACAAGGTCCAAGACAGAGGTACATGGTAATACATTATTATCCTGGTACATACAAATAGGTACATAGAGCATAAACAAGGGGTCATAAATACACAGTATAACAACAATAACTTTTAAAAGCTGACATAGCCTGTGTTGAACTCAACGCGTTTCGTGAAAAAATATCACTTCGTCAGGAGTAGGCATGTTGCAAGGTCTAAAGAGAATATACATGAATAAGTAAAATGAAATAAAATGGAAATAAAAATAATAAGCGAGTAGAACCACATAACCCTGTTAGGGGGGTAGAGCTTACACTGGGGTGGCGTGAAGTCCAGGGGATAGGTCTCACCCGGGAACTGAGGGGGCAAAGCCTGCGTGCGCCGCACAGTCATACCAATAAGTGCTAAGTGAAGTGAGATCCTCCAGAAGGGGTCGTAATATAGCCTCCACTGATGGTAAAGTATCCATCTGTAGGATAAATAGGGGTAATATAGATGTAAGAAAGTAATACTGATAATAATAGTAATGGTTGTACAAGGGAGCTGTTAATGAGATCCAGAGGAGCCAAGAGAACAAGGAAAGTGTAGCCAGTGATGATTACAAAGTAATGCAGAGAGCCACCAAGTAATATGGGAATATATAAATAAACCACCTATGGTGTTAAGAATAGTATATATCATAGTGGACCACCAGATAATAAAGGGTGTGATAAAGAAAAAGTGGGAGCAAATAAGATAATAATGAAAGGGAGATATCCAATGTAAGATCCCCAAAGAGTATCCATGTGAGATTGTAGATGGGCAAAACCAAGGAAGTATGCCAAAAGGGTGTACAAAGAGATAAGTGTAGGAAACCAAAATAGAGTGATAGGTACCTGGGCAGGCGCAAAGGCAGGGATTGCACCCAGCGTCACACTACTGCACAATAGTATGAAGCCACCAAACCGACAGAGACGTCAGTGGAGCCTCCGCATTTATGCGCAAGATGGACAGCCACGTGACAGGACCTGGGCGCCACATTGTGACGTCATATCCCGCACGGGAATGCGTGGCGCCGATGAGCTGCGGCCGCCACCCGGCCTCCCAGCCTAGACCCCGCCCAACAAGGTCGGGGGGAGGGAAGGAAAGGAGGCGGAACAGGAAGCGGACGGAGCCCATCGCAGTTCCCGGGGAAGACACAACCCCGGAACACACATGAATCCAGAGGGCTTGTACATAACATAGTCATAGTAATATTGGTAATTTTGTAAGGAAAAAATAAAAATAATTAAATTGACAAAACGTGTATATAGGACCAAATTATAAGACCAGATATTGAAGGTATGCATGCAGCTAACAAAAATTGTTGTAATAAAACATAAAAATAGCGCTGGTAAACCACACCTCCATCCCTAAATCAATTGTTATGGGGGAAGGGGGTTGGGACTTTAAATGAGACTCCTGACCACCGGAGTCTCCATCCCTGTTTGCATGAAAGCAAGAAAATAGAAGCAAAGTTGGGACTTTAAATGGGGTGGGACCAGACCATAATAGATATATATGTAATGCAAGGGACACAGGATAATGTAAAATCGTATGTTTATTGCAAGTCTATAGACCAGATACTAATATAGCCAAATGTTCACTGAAACCGTGTAGCCCATGGTAATGGGGTACACCTAAATGAAACAAAGGTAAGTATACAAGGTCCAAGACAGAGGTACATGGTAATACATTATTATCCTGGTACATACAAATAGGTACATAGAGCATAAACAAGGGGTCATAAATACACAGTATAACAACAATAACTTTTAAAAGCTGACATAGCCTGTGTTGAACTCAACGCGTTTCGTGAAAAAATATCACTTCGTCAGGAGTAGGCATGTTGCAAGGTCTAAAGAGAATATACATGAATAAGTAAAATGAAATAAAATGGAAATAAAAATAATAAGCGAGTAGAACCACATAACCCTGTTAGGGGGGTAGAGCTTACACTGGGGTGGCGTGAAGTCCAGGGGATAGGTCTCACCCGGGAACTGAGGGGGCAAAGCCTGCGTGCGCCGCACAGTCATACCAATAAGTGCTAAGTGAAGTGAGATCCTCCAGAAGGGGTCGTAATATAGCCTCCACTGATGGTAAAGTATCCATCTGTAGGATAAATAGGGGTAATATAGATGTAAGAAAGTAATACTGATAATAATAGTAATGGTTGTACAAGGGAGCTGTTAATGAGATCCAGAGGAGCCAAGAGAACAAGGAAAGTGTAGCCAGTGATGATTACAAAGTAATGCAGAGAGCCACCAAGTAATATGGGAATATATAAATAAACCACCTATGGTGTTAAGAATAGTATATATCATAGTGGACCACCAGATAATAAAGGGTGTGATAAAGAAAAAGTGGGAGCAAATAAGATAATAATGAAAGGGAGATATCCAATGTAAGATCCCCAAAGAGTATCCATGTGAGATTGTAGATGGGCAAAACCAAGGAAGTATGCCAAAAGGGTGTACAAAGAGATAAGTGTAGGAAACCAAAATAGAGTGATAGGTACCTGGGCAGGCGCAAAGGCAGGGATTGCACCCAGCGTCACACTACTGCACAATAGTATGAAGCCACCAAACCGACAGAGACGTCAGTGGAGCCTCCGCATTTATGCGCAAGATGGACAGCCACGTGACAGGACCTGGGCGCCACATTGTGACGTCATATCCCGCACGGGAATGCGTGGCGCCGATGAGCTGCGGCCGCCACCCGGCCTCCCAGCCTAGACCCCGCCCAACAAGGTCGGGGGGAGGGAAGGAAAGGAGGCGGAACAGGAAGCGGACGGAGCCCATCGCAGTTCCCGGGGAAGACACAACCCCGGAACACACATAAATCCAGAGGGCTTGTACATAACATAGTCATAGTAATATTGGTAATTTTGTAAGGAAAAAATAAAAATAATTAAATTGACAAAACGTGTATATAGGACCAAATTATAAGACCAGATATTGAAGGTATGCATGCAGCTAACAAAAATTGTTGTAATAAAACATAAAAATAGCGCTGGTAAACCACACCTCCATCCCTAAATCAATTGTTATGGGGGAAGGGGGTTGGGACTTTAAATGAGACTCCTGACCACCGGAGTCTCCATCCCTGTTTGCATGAAAGCAAGAAAATAGAAGCAAAGTTGGGACTTTAAATGGGGTGGGACCAGACCATAATAGATATATATGTAATGAAAGGGACACAGGATAATGTAAAATCGTATGTTTATTGCAAGTCTATAGACCAGATACTAATATAGCCAAATGTTCACTGAAACCGTGTAGCCCATGGTAATGGGGTACACCTAAATGAAACAAAGGTAAGTATACAAGGTCCAAGACAGAGGTACATGGTAATACATTATTATCCTGGTACATACAAATAGGTACATAGAGCATAAACAAGGGGTCATAAATACACAGTATAACAACAATAACTTTTAAAAGCTGACATAGCCTGTGTTGAACTCAACGCGTTTCGTGAAAAAATATCACTTCGTCAGGAGTAGGCATGTTGCAAGGTCTAAAGAGAATATACATGAATAAGTAAAATGAAATAAAATGGAAATAAAAATAATAAGCGAGTAGAACCACATAACCCTGTTAGGGGGGTAGAGCTTACACTGGGGTGGCGTGAAGTCCAGGGGATAGGTCTCACCCGGGAACTGAGGGGGCAAAGCCTGCGTGCGCCGCACAGTCATACCAATAAGTGCTAAGTGAAGTGAGATCCTCCAGAAGGGGTCGTAATATAGCCTCCACTGATGGTAAAGTATCCATCTGTAGGATAAATAGGGGTAATATAGATGTAAGAAAGTAATACTGATAATAATAGTAATGGTTGTACAAGGGAGCTGTTAATGAGATCCAGAGGAGCCAAGAGAACAAGGAAAGTGTAGCCAGTGATGATTACAAAGTAATGCAGAGAGCCACCAAGTAATATGGGAATATATAAATAAACCACCTATGGTGTTAAGAATAGTATATATCATAGTGGACCACCAGATAATAAAGGGTGTGATAAAGAAAAAGTGGGAGCAAATAAGATAATAATGAAAGGGAGATATCCAATGTAAGATCCCCAAAGAGTATCCATGTGAGATTGTAGATGGGCAAAACCAAGGAAGTATGCCAAAAGGGTGTACAAAGAGATAAGTGTAGGAAACCAAAATAGAGTGATAGGTACCTGGGCAGGCGCAAAGGCAGGGATTGCACCCAGCGTCACACTACTGCACAATAGTATGAAGCCACCAAACCGACAGAGACGTCAGTGGAGCCTCCGCATTTATGCGCAAGATGGACAGCCACGTGACAGGACCTGGGCGCCACATTGTGACGTCATATCCCGCACGGGAATGCGTGGCGCCGATGAGCTGCGGCCGCCACCCGGCCTCCCAGCCTAGACCCCGCCCAACAAGGTCGGGGGGAGGGAAGGAAAGGAGGCGGAACAGGAAGCGGACGGAGCCCATCGCAGTTCCCGGGGAAGACACAACCCCGGAACACACATAAATCCAGAGGGCTTGTACATAACATAGTCATAGTAATATTGGTAATTTTGTAAGGAAAAAATAAAAATAATTGAATTGACAAAACGTGTATATAGGACCAAATTATAAGACCAGATATTGAAGGTATGCATGCAGCTAACAAAAATTGTTGTAATAAAACATAAAAATAGCGCTGGTAAACCACACCTCCATCCCTAAATCAATTGTTATGGGGGAAGGGGGTTGGGACTTTAAATGAGACTCCTGACCACCGGAGTCTCCATCCCTGTTTGCATGAAAGCAAGAAAATAGAAGCAAAGTTGGGACTTTAAATGGGGTGGGACCAGACCATAATAGATATATATGTAATGAAAGGGACACAGGATAATGTAAAATCGTATGTTTATTGCAAGTCTATAGACCAGATACTAATATAGCCAAATGTTCACTGAAACCGTGTAGCCCATGGTAATGGGGTACACCTAAATGAAACAAAGGTAAGTATACAAGGTCCAAGACAGAGGTACATGGTAATACATTATTATCCTGGTACATACAAATAGGTACATAGAGCATAAACAAGGGGTCATAAATACACAGTATAACAACAATAACTTTTAAAAGCTGACATAGCCTGTGTTGAACTCAACGCGTTTCGTGAAAAAATATCACTTCGTCAGGAGTAGGCATGTTGCAAGGTCTAAAGAGAATATACATGAATAAGTAAAATGAAATAAAATGGAAATAAAAATAATAAGCGAGTAGAACCACATAACCCTGTTAGGGGGGTAGAGCTTACACTGGGGTGGCGTGAAGTCCAGGGGATAGGTCTCACCCGGGAACTGAGGGGGCAAAGCCTGCGTGCGCCGCACAGTCATACCAATAAGTGCTAAGTGAAGTGAGATCCTCCAGAAGGGGTCGTAATATAGCCTCCACTGATGGTAAAGTATCCATCTGTAGGATAAATAGGGGTAATATAGATGTAAGAAAGTAATACTGATAATAATAGTAATGGTTGTACAAGGGAGCTGTTAATGAGATCCAGAGGAGCCAAGAGAACAAGGAAAGTGTAGCCAGTGATGATTACAAAGTAATGCAGAGAGCCACCAAGTAATATGGGAATATATAAATAAACCACCTATGGTGTTAAGAATAGTATATATCATAGTGGACCACCAGATAATAAAGGGTGTGATAAAGAAAAAGTGGGAGCAAATAAGATAATAATGAAAGGGAGATATCCAATGTAAGATCCCCAAAGAGTATCCATGTGAGATTGTAGATGGGCAAAACCAAGGAAGTATGCCAAAAGGGTGTACAAAGAGATAAGTGTAGGAAACCAAAATAGAGTGATAGGTACCTGGGCAGGCGCAAAGGCAGGGATTGCACCCAGCGTCACACTACTGCACAATAGTATGAAGCCACCAAACCGACAGAGACGTCAGTGGAGCCTCCGCATTTATGCGCAAGATGGACAGCCACGTGACAGGACCTGGGCGCCACATTGTGACGTCATATCCCGCACGGGAATGCGTGGCGCCGATGAGCTGCGGCCGCCACCCGGCCTCCCAGCCTAGACCCCGCCCAACAAGGTCGGGGGGAGGGAAGGAAAGGAGGCGGAACAGGAAGCGGACGGAGCCCATCGCAGTTCCCGGGGAAGACACAACCCCGGAACACACATAAATCCAGAGGGCTTGTACATAACATAGTCATAGTAATATTGGTAATTTTGTAAGGAAAAAATAAAAATAATTAAATTGACAAAACGTGTATATAGGACCAAATTATAAGACCAGATATTGAAGGTATGCATGCAGCTAACAAAAATTGTTGTAATAAAACATAAAAATAGCGCTGGTAAACCACACCTCCATCCCTAAATCAATTGTTATGGGGGAAGGGGGTTGGGACTTTAAATGAGACTCCTGACCACCGGAGTCTCCATCCCTGTTTGCATGAAAGCAAGAAAATAGAAGCAAAGTTGGGACTTTAAATGGGGTGGGACCAGACCATAATAGATATATATGTAATGAAAGGGACACAGGATAATGTAAAATCGTATGTTTATTGCAAGTCTATAGACCAGATACTAATATAGCCAAATGTTCACTGAAACCGTGTAGCCCATGGTAATGGGGTACACCTAAATGAAACAAAGGTAAGTATACAAGGTCCAAGACAGAGGTACATGGTAATACATTATTATCCTGGTACATACAAATAGGTACATAGAGCATAAACAAGGGGTCATAAATACACAGTATAACAACAATAACTTTTAAAAGCTGACATAGCCTGTGTTGAACTCAACGCGTTTCGTGAAAAAATATCACTTCGTCAGGAGTAGGCATGTTGCAAGGTCTAAAGAGAATATACATGAATAAGTAAAATGAAATAAAATGGAAATAAAAATAATAAGCGAGTAGAACCACATAACCCTGTTAGGGGGGTAGAGCTTACACTGGGGTGGCGTGAAGTCCAGGGGATAGGTCTCACCCGGGAACTGAGGGGGCAAAGCCTGCGTGCGCCGCACAGTCATACCAATAAGTGCTAAGTGAAGTGAGATCCTCCAGAAGGGGTCGTAATATAGCCTCCACTGATGGTAAAGTATCCATCTGTAGGATAAATAGGGGTAATATAGATGTAAGAAAGTAATACTGATAATAATAGTAATGGTTGTACAAGGGAGCTGTTAATGAGATCCAGAGGAGCCAAGAGAACAAGGAAAGTGTAGCCAGTGATGATTACAAAGTAATGCAGAGAGCCACCAAGTAATATGGGAATATATAAATAAACCACCTATGGTGTTAAGAATAGTATATATCATAGTGGACCACCAGATAATAAAGGGTGTGATAAAGAAAAAGTGGGAGCAAATAAGATAATAATGAAAGGGAGATATCCAATGTAAGATCCCCAAAGAGTATCCATGTGAGATTGTAGATGGGCAAAACCAAGGAAGTATGCCAAAAGGGTGTACAAAGAGATAAGTGTAGGAAACCAAAATAGAGTGATAGGTACCTGGGCAGGCGCAAAGGCAGGGATTGCACCCAGCGTCACACTACTGCACAATAGTATGAAGCCACCAAACCGACAGAGACGTCAGTGGAGCCTCCGCATTTATGCGCAAGATGGACAGCCACGTGACAGGACCTGGGCGCCACATTGTGACGTCATATCCCGCACGGGAATGCGTGGCGCCGATGAGCTGCGGCCGCCACCCGGCCTCCCAGCCTAGACCCCGCCCAACAAGGTCGGGGGGAGGGAAGGAAAGGAGGCGGAACAGGAAGCGGACGGAGCCCATCGCAGTTCCCGGGGAAGACACAACCCCGGAACACACATAAATCCAGAGGGCTTGTACATAACATAGTCATAGTAATATTGGTAATTTTGTAAGGAAAAAATAAAAATAATTAAATTGACAAAACGTGTATATAGGACCAAATTATAAGACCAGATATTGAAGGTATGCATGCAGCTAACAAAAATTGTTGTAATAAAACATAAAAATAGCGCTGGTAAACCACACCTCCATCCCTAAATCAATTGTTATGGGGGAAGGGGGTTGGGACTTTAAATGAGACTCCTGACCACCGGAGTCTCCATCCCTGTTTGCATGAAAGCAAGAAAATAGAAGCAAAGTTGGGACTTTAAATGGGGTGGGACCAGACCATAATAGATATATATGTAATGAAAGGGACACAGGATAATGTAAAATCGTATGTTTATTGCAAGTCTATAGACCAGATACTAATATAGCCAAATGTTCACTGAAACCGTGTAGCCCATGGTAATGGGGTACACCTAAATGAAACAAAGGTAAGTATACAAGGTCCAAGACAGAGGTACATGGTAATACATTATTATCCTGGTACATACAAATAGGTACATAGAGCATAAACAAGGGGTCATAAATACACAGTATAACAACAATAACTTTTAAAAGCTGACATAGCCTGTGTTGAACTCAACGCGTTTCGTGAAAAAATATCACTTCGTCAGGAGTAGGCATGTTGCAAGGTCTAAAGAGAATATACATGAATAAGTAAAATGAAATAAAATGGAAATAAAAATAATAAGCGAGTAGAACCACATAACCCTGTTAGGGGGGTAGAGCTTACACTGGGGTGGCGTGAAGTCCAGGGGATAGGTCTCACCCGGGAACTGAGGGGGCAAAGCCTGCGTGCGCCGCACAGTCATACCAATAAGTGCTAAGTGAAGTGAGATCCTCCAGAAGGGGTCGTAATATAGCCTCCACTGATGGTAAAGTATCCATCTGTAGGATAAATAGGGGTAATATAGATGTAAGAAAGTAATACTGATAATAATAGTAATGGTTGTACAAGGGAGCTGTTAATGAGATCCAGAGGAGCCAAGAGAACAAGGAAAGTGTAGCCAGTGATGATTACAAAGTAATGCAGAGAGCCACCAAGTAATATGGGAATATATAAATAAACCACCTATGGTGTTAAGAATAGTATATATCATAGTGGACCACCAGATAATAAAGGGTGTGATAAAGAAAAAGTGGGAGCAAATAAGATAATAATGAAAGGGAGATATCCAATGTAAGATCCCCAAAGAGTATCCATGTGAGATTGTAGATGGGCAAAACCAAGGAAGTATGCCAAAAGGGTGTACAAAGAGATAAGTGTAGGAAACCAAAATAGAGTGATAGGTACCTGGGCAGGCGCAAAGGCAGGGATTGCACCCAGCGTCACACTACTGCACAATAGTATGAAGCCACCAAACCGACAGAGACGTCAGTGGAGCCTCCGCATTTATGCGCAAGATGGACAGCCACGTGACAGGACCTGGGCGCCACATTGTGACGTCATATCCCGCACGGGAATGCGTGGCGCCGATGAGCTGCGGCCGCCACCCGGCCTCCCAGCCTAGACCCCGCCCAACAAGGTCGGGGGGAGGGAAGGAAAGGAGGCGGAACAGGAAGCGGACGGAGCCCATCGCAGTTCCCGGGGAAGACACAACCCCGGAACACACATAAATCCAGAGGGCTTGTACATAACATAGTCATAGTAATATTGGTAATTTTGTAAGGAAAAAATAAAAATAATTAAATTGACAAAACGTGTATATAGGACCAAATTATAAGACCAGATATTGAAGGTATGCATGCAGCTAACAAAAATTGTTGTAATAAAACATAAAAATAGCGCTGGTAAACCACACCTCCATCCCTAAATCAATTGTTATGGGGGAAGGGGGTTGGGACTTTAAATGAGACTCCTGACCACCGGAGTCTCCATCCCTGTTTGCATGAAAGCAAGAAAATAGAAGCAAAGTTGGGACTTTAAATGGGGTGGGACCAGACCATAATAGATATATATGTAATGAAAGGGACACAGGATAATGTAAAATCGTATGTTTATTGCAAGTCTATAGACCAGATACTAATATAGCCAAATGTTCACTGAAACCGTGTAGCCCATGGTAATGGGGTACACCTAAATGAAACAAAGGTAAGTATACAAGGTCCAAGACAGAGGTACATGGTAATACATTATTATCCTGGTACATACAAATAGGTACATAGAGCATAAACAAGGGGTCATAAATACACAGTATAACAACAATAACTTTTAAAAGCTGACATAGCCTGTGTTGAACTCAACGCGTTTCGTGAAAAAATATCACTTCGTCAGGAGTAGGCATGTTGCAAGGTCTAAAGAGAATATACATGAATAAGTAAAATGAAATAAAATGGAAATAAAAATAATAAGCGAGTAGAACCACATAACCCTGTTAGGGGGGTAGAGCTTACACTGGGGTGGCGTGAAGTCCAGGGGATAGGTCTCACCCGGGAACTGAGGGGGCAAAGCCTGCGTGCGCCGCACAGTCATACCAATAAGTGCTAAGTGAAGTGAGATCCTCCAGAAGGGGTCGTAATATAGCCTCCACTGATGGTAAAGTATCCATCTGTAGGATAAATAGGGGTAATATAGATGTAAGAAAGTAATACTGATAATAATAGTAATGGTTGTACAAGGGAGCTGTTAATGAGATCCAGAGGAGCCAAGAGAACAAGGAAAGTGTAGCCAGTGATGATTACAAAGTAATGCAGAGAGCCACCAAGTAATATGGGAATATATAAATAAACCACCTATGGTGTTAAGAATAGTATATATCATAGTGGACCACCAGATAATAAAGGGTGTGATAAAGAAAAAGTGGGAGCAAATAAGATAATAATGAAAGGGAGATATCCAATGTAAGATCCCCAAAGAGTATCCATGTGAGATTGTAGATGGGCAAAACCAAGGAAGTATGCCAAAAGGGTGTACAAAGAGATAAGTGTAGGAAACCAAAATAGAGTGATAGGTACCTGGGCAGGCGCAAAGGCAGGGATTGCACCCAGCGTCACACTACTGCACAATAGTATGAAGCCACCAAACCGACAGAGACGTCAGTGGAGCCTCCGCATTTATGCGCAAGATGGACAGCCACGTGACAGGACCTGGGCGCCACATTGTGACGTCATATCCCGCACGGGAATGCGTGGCGCCGATGAGCTGCGGCCGCCACCCGGCCTCCCAGCCTAGACCCCGCCCAACAAGGTCGGGGGGAGGGAAGGAAAGGAGGCGGAACAGGAAGCGGACGGAGCCCATCGCAGTTCCCGGGGAAGACACAACCCCGGAACACACATAAATCCAGAGGGCTTGTACATAACATAGTCATAGTAATATTGGTAATTTTGTAAGGAAAAAATAAAAATAATTAAATTGACAAAACGTGTATATAGGACCAAATTATAAGACCAGATATTGAAGGTATGCATGCAGCTAACAAAAATTGTTGTAATAAAACATAAAAATAGCGCTGGTAAACCACACCTCCATCCCTAAATCAATTGTTATGGGGGAAGGGGGTTGGGACTTTAAATGAGACTCCTGACCACCGGAGTCTCCATCCCTGTTTGCATGAAAGCAAGAAAATAGAAGCAAAGTTGGGACTTTAAATGGGGTGGGACCAGACCATAATAGATATATATGTAATGAAAGGGACACAGGATAATGTAAAATCGTATGTTTATTGCAAGTCTATAGACCAGATACTAATATAGCCAAATGTTCACTGAAACCGTGTAGCCCATGGTAATGGGGTACACCTAAATGAAACAAAGGTAAGTATACAAGGTCCAAGACAGAGGTACATGGTAATACATTATTATCCTGGTACATACAAATAGGTACATAGAGCATAAACAAGGGGTCATAAATACACAGTATAACAACAATAACTTTTAAAAGCTGACATAGCCTGTGTTGAACTCAACGCGTTTCGTGAAAAAATATCACTTCGTCAGGAGTAGGCATGTTGCAAGGTCTAAAGAGAATATACATGAATAAGTAAAATGAAATAAAATGGAAATAAAAATAATAAGCGAGTAGAACCACATAACCCTGTTAGGGGGGTAGAGCTTACACTGGGGTGGCGTGAAGTCCAGGGGATAGGTCTCACCCGGGAACTGAGGGGGCAAAGCCTGCGTGCGCCGCACAGTCATACCAATAAGTGCTAAGTGAAGTGAGATCCTCCAGAAGGGGTCGTAATATAGCCTCCACTGATGGTAAAGTATCCATCTGTAGGATAAATAGGGGTAATATAGATGTAAGAAAGTAATACTGATAATAATAGTAATGGTTGTACAAGGGAGCTGTTAATGAGATCCAGAGGAGCCAAGAGAACAAGGAAAGTGTAGCCAGTGATGATTACAAAGTAATGCAGAGAGCCACCAAGTAATATGGGAATATATAAATAAACCACCTATGGTGTTAAGAATAGTATATATCATAGTGGACCACCAGATAATAAAGGGTGTGATAAAGAAAAAGTGGGAGCAAATAAGATAATAATGAAAGGGAGATATCCAATGTAAGATCCCCAAAGAGTATCCATGTGAGATTGTAGATGGGCAAAACCAAGGAAGTATGCCAAAAGGGTGTACAAAGAGATAAGTGTAGGAAACCAAAATAGAGTGATAGGTACCTGGGCAGGCGCAAAGGCAGGGATTGCACCCAGCGTCACACTACTGCACAATAGTATGAAGCCACCAAACCGACAGAGACGTCAGTGGAGCCTCCGCATTTATGCGCAAGATGGACAGCCACGTGACAGGACCTGGGCGCCACATTGTGACGTCATATCCCGCACGGGAATGCGTGGCGCCGATGAGCTGCGGCCGCCACCCGGCCTCCCAGCCTAGACCCCGCCCAACAAGGTCGGGGGGAGGGAAGGAAAGGAGGCGGAACAGGAAGCGGACGGAGCCCATCGCAGTTCCCGGGGAAGACACAACCCCGGAACACACATAATTCAGAGGGCTTGTACATAACATAGTCATAGTAATATTGGTAATTTTGTAAGGAAAAAATAAAAATAATTAAATTGACAAAACGTGTATATAGGACCAAATTATAAGACCAGATATTGAAGGTATGCATGCAGCTAACAAAAATTGTTGTAATAAAACATAAAAATAGCGCTGGTAAACCACACCTCCATCCCTAAATCAATTGTTATGGGGGAAGGGGGTTGGGACTTTAAATGAGACTCCTGACCACCGGAGTCTCCATCCCTGTTTGCATGAAAGCAAGAAAATAGAAGCAAAGTTGGGACTTTAAATGGGGTGGGACCAGACCATAATAGATATATATGTAATGAAAGGGACACAGGATAATGTAAAATCGTATGTTTATTGCAAGTCTATAGACCAGATACTAATATAGCCAAATGTTCACTGAAACCGTGTAGCCCATGGTAATGGGGTACACCTAAATGAAACAAAGGTAAGTATACAAGGTCCAAGACAGAGGTACATGGTAATACATTATTATCCTGGTACATACAAATAGGTACATAGAGCATAAACAAGGGGTCATAAATACACAGTATAACAACAATAACTTTTAAAAGCTGACATAGCCTGTGTTGAACTCAACGCGTTTCGTGAAAAAATATCACTTCGTCAGGAGTAGGCATGTTGCAAGGTCTAAAGAGAATATACATGAATAAGTAAAATGAAATAAAATGGAAATAAAAATAATAAGCGAGTAGAACCACATAACCCTGTTAGGGGGGTAGAGCTTACACTGGGGTGGCGTGAAGTCCAGGGGATAGGTCTCACCCGGGAACTGAGGGGGCAAAGCCTGCGTGCGCCGCACAGTCATACCAATAAGTGCTAAGTGAAGTGAGATCCTCCAGAAGGGGTCGTAATATAGCCTCCACTGATGGTAAAGTATCCATCTGTAGGATAAATAGGGGTAATATAGATGTAAGAAAGTAATACTGATAATAATAGTAATGGTTGTACAAGGGAGCTGTTAATGAGATCCAGAGGAGCCAAGAGAACAAGGAAAGTGTAGCCAGTGATGATTACAAAGTAATGCAGAGAGCCACCAAGTAATATGGGAATATATAAATAAACCACCTATGGTGTTAAGAATAGTATATATCATAGTGGACCACCAGATAATAAAGGGTGTGATAAAGAAAAAGTGGGAGCAAATAAGATAATAATGAAAGGGAGATATCCAATGTAAGATCCCCAAAGAGTATCCATGTGAGATTGTAGATGGGCAAAACCAAGGAAGTATGCCAAAAGGGTGTACAAAGAGATAAGTGTAGGAAACCAAAATAGAGTGATAGGTACCTGGGCAGGCGCAAAGGCAGGGATTGCACCCAGCGTCACACTACTGCACAATAGTATGAAGCCACCAAACCGACAGAGACGTCAGTGGAGCCTCCGCATTTATGCGCAAGATGGACAGCCACGTGACAGGACCTGGGCGCCACATTGTGACGTCATATCCCGCACGGGAATGCGTGGCGCCGATGAGCTGCGGCCGCCACCCGGCCTCCCAGCCTAGACCCCGCCCAACAAGGTCGGGGGGAGGGAAGGAAAGGAGGCGGAACAGGAAGCGGACGGAGCCCATCGCAGTTCCCGGGGAAGACACAACCCCGGAACACACATAATTCCAGAGGGCTTGTACATAACATAGTCATAGTAATATTGGTAATTTTGTAAGGAAAAAATAAAAATAATTAAATTGACAAAACGTGTATATAGGACCAAATTATAAGACCAGATATTGAAGGTATGCATGCAGCTAACAAAAATTGTTGTAATAAAACATAAAAATAGCGCTGGTAAACCACACCTCCATCCCTAAATCAATTGTTATGGGGGAAGGGGGTTGGGACTTTAAATGAGACTCCTGACCACCGGAGTCTCCATCCCTGTTTGCATGAAAGCAAGAAAATAGAAGCAAAGTTGGGACTTTAAATGGGGTGGGACCAGACCATAATAGATATATATGTAATGAAAGGGACACAGGATAATGTAAAATCGTATGTTTATTGCAAGTCTATAGACCAGATACTAATATAGCCAAATGTTCACTGAAACCGTGTAGCCCATGGTAATGGGGTACACCTAAATGAAACAAAGGTAAGTATACAAGGTCCAAGACAGAGGTACATGGTAATACATTATTATCCTGGTACATACAAATAGGTACATAGAGCATAAACAAGGGGTCATAAATACACAGTATAACAACAATAACTTTTAAAAGCTGACATAGCCTGTGTTGAACTCAACGCGTTTCGTGAAAAAATATCACTTCGTCAGGAGTAGGCATGTTGCAAGGTCTAAAGAGAATATACATGAATAAGTAAAATGAAATAAAATGGAAATAAAAATAATAAGCGAGTAGAACCACATAACCCTGTTAGGGGGGTAGAGCTTACACTGGGGTGGCGTGAAGTCCAGGGGATAGGTCTCACCCGGGAACTGAGGGGGCAAAGCCTGCGTGCGCCGCACAGTCATACCAATAAGTGCTAAGTGAAGTGAGATCCTCCAGAAGGGGTCGTAATATAGCCTCCACTGATGGTAAAGTATCCATCTGTAGGATAAATAGGGGTAATATAGATGTAAGAAAGTAATACTGATAATAATAGTAATGGTTGTACAAGGGAGCTGTTAATGAGATCCAGAGGAGCCAAGAGAACAAGGAAAGTGTAGCCAGTGATGATTACAAAGTAATGCAGAGAGCCACCAAGTAATATGGGAATATATAAATAAACCACCTATGGTGTTAAGAATAGTATATATCATAGTGGACCACCAGATAATAAAGGGTGTGATAAAGAAAAAGTGGGAGCAAATAAGATAATAATGAAAGGGAGATATCCAATGTAAGATCCCCAAAGAGTATCCATGTGAGATTGTAGATGGGCAAAACCAAGGAAGTATGCCAAAAGGGTGTACAAAGAGATAAGTGTAGGAAACCAAAATAGAGTGATAGGTACCTGGGCAGGCGCAAAGGCAGGGATTGCACCCAGCGTCACACTACTGCACAATAGTATGAAGCCACCAAACCGACAGAGACGTCAGTGGAGCCTCCGCATTTATGCGCAAGATGGACAGCCACGTGACAGGACCTGGGCGCCACATTGTGACGTCATATCCCGCACGGGAATGCGTGGCGCCGATGAGCTGCGGCCGCCACCCGGCCTCCCAGCCTAGACCCCGCCCAACAAGGTCGGGGGGAGGGAAGGAAAGGAGGCGGAACAGGAAGCGGACGGAGCCCATCGCAGTTCCCGGGGAAGACACAACCCCGGAACACACATAAATCCAGAGGGCTTGTACATAACATAGTCATAGTAATATTGGTAATTTTGTAAGGAAAAAATAAAAATAATAAAATTGACAAAACGTGTATATAGGACCAAATTATAAGACCAGATATTGAAGGTATGCATGCAGCTAACAAAAATTGTTGTAATAAAACATAAAAATAGCGCTGGTAAACCACACCTCCATCCCTAAATCAATTGTTATGGGGGAAGGGGGTTGGGACTTTAAATGAGACTCCTGACCACCGGAGTCTCCATCCCTGTTTGCATGAAAGCAAGAAAATAGAAGCAAAGTTGGGACTTTAAATGGGGTGGGACCAGACCATAATAGATATATATGTAATGAAAGGGACACAGGATAATGTAAAATCGTATGTTTATTGCAAGTCTATAGACCAGATACTAATATAGCCAAATGTTCACTGAAACCGTGTAGCCCATGGTAATGGGGTACACCTAAATGAAACAAAGGTAAGTATACAAGGTCCAAGACAGAGGTACATGGTAATACATTATTATCCTGGTACATACAAATAGGTACATAGAGCATAAACAAGGGGTCATAAATACACAGTATAACAACAATAACTTTTAAAAGCTGACATAGCCTGTGTTGAACTCAACGCGTTTCGTGAAAAAATATCACTTCGTCAGGAGTAGGCATGTTGCAAGGTCTAAAGAGAATATACATGAATAAGTAAAATGAAATAAAATGGAAATAAAAATAATAAGCGAGTAGAACCACATAACCCTGTTAGGGGGGTAGAGCTTACACTGGGGTGGCGTGAAGTCCAGGGGATAGGTCTCACCCGGGAACTGAGGGGGCAAAGCCTGCGTGCGCCGCACAGTCATACCAATAAGTGCTAAGTGAAGTGAGATCCTCCAGAAGGGGTCGTAATATAGCCTCCACTGATGGTAAAGTATCCATCTGTAGGATAAATAGGGGTAATATAGATGTAAGAAAGTAATACTGATAATAATAGTAATGGTTGTACAAGGGAGCTGTTAATGAGATCCAGAGGAGCCAAGAGAACAAGGAAAGTGTAGCCAGTGATGATTACAAAGTAATGCAGAGAGCCACCAAGTAATATGGGAATATATAAATAAACCACCTATGGTGTTAAGAATAGTATATATCATAGTGGACCACCAGATAATAAAGGGTGTGATAAAGAAAAAGTGGGAGCAAATAAGATAATAATGAAAGGGAGATATCCAATGTAAGATCCCCAAAGAGTATCCATGTGAGATTGTAGATGGGCAAAACCAAGGAAGTATGCCAAAAGGGTGTACAAAGAGATAAGTGTAGGAAACCAAAATAGAGTGATAGGTACCTGGGCAGGCGCAAAGGCAGGGATTGCACCCAGCGTCACACTACTGCACAATAGTATGAAGCCACCAAACCGACAGAGACGTCAGTGGAGCCTCCGCATTTATGCGCAAGATGGACAGCCACGTGACAGGACCTGGGCGCCACATTGTGACGTCATATCCCGCACGGGAATGCGTGGCGCCGATGAGCTGCGGCCGCCACCCGGCCTCCCAGCCTAGACCCCGCCCAACAAGGTCGGGGGGAGGGAAGGAAAGGAGGCGGAACAGGAAGCGGACGGAGCCCATCGCAGTTCCCGGGGAAGACACAACCCCGGAACACACATAAATCCAGAGGGCTTGTACATAACATAGTCATAGTAATATTGGTAATTTTGTAAGGAAAAAATAAAAATAATTAAATTGACAAAACGTGTATATAGGACCAAATTATAAGACCAGATATTGAAGGTATGCATGCAGCTAACAAAAATTGTTGTAATAAAACATAAAAATAGCGCTGGTAAACCACACCTCCATCCCTAAATCAATTGTTATGGGGGAAGGGGGTTGGGACTTTAAATGAGACTCCTGACCACCGGAGTCTCCATCCCTGTTTGCATGAAAGCAAGAAAATAGAAGCAAAGTTGGGACTTTAAATGGGGTGGGACCAGACCATAATAGATATATATGTAATGAAAGGGACACAGGATAATGTAAAATCGTATGTTTATTGCAAGTCTATAGACCAGATACTAATATAGCCAAATGTTCACTGAAACCGTGTAGCCCATGGTAATGGGGTACACCTAAATGAAACAAAGGTAAGTATACAAGGTCCAAGACAGAGGTACATGGTAATACATTATTATCCTGGTACATACAAATAGGTACATAGAGCATAAACAAGGGGTCATAAATACACAGTATAACAACAATAACTTTTAAAAGCTGACATAGCCTGTGTTGAACTCAACGCGTTTCGTGAAAAAATATCACTTCGTCAGGAGTAGGCATGTTGCAAGGTCTAAAGAGAATATACATGAATAAGTAAAATGAAATAAAATGGAAATAAAAATAATAAGCGAGTAGAACCACATAACCCTGTTAGGGGGGTAGAGCTTACACTGGGGTGGCGTGAAGTCCAGGGGATAGGTCTCACCCGGGAACTGAGGGGGCAAAGCCTGCGTGCGCCGCACAGTCATACCAATAAGTGCTAAGTGAAGTGAGATCCTCCAGAAGGGGTCGTAATATAGCCTCCACTGATGGTAAAGTATCCATCTGTAGGATAAATAGGGGTAATATAGATGTAAGAAAGTAATACTGATAATAATAGTAATGGTTGTACAAGGGAGCTGTTAATGAGATCCAGAGGAGCCAAGAGAACAAGGAAAGTGTAGCCAGTGATGATTACAAAGTAATGCAGAGAGCCACCAAGTAATATGGGAATATATAAATAAACCACCTATGGTGTTAAGAATAGTATATATCATAGTGGACCACCAGATAATAAAGGGTGTGATAAAGAAAAAGTGGGAGCAAATAAGATAATAATGAAAGGGAGATATCCAATGTAAGATCCCCAAAGAGTATCCATGTGAGATTGTAGATGGGCAAAACCAAGGAAGTATGCCAAAAGGGTGTACAAAGAGATAAGTGTAGGAAACCAAAATAGAGTGATAGGTACCTGGGCAGGCGCAAAGGCAGGGATTGCACCCAGCGTCACACTACTGCACAATAGTATGAAGCCACCAAACCGACAGAGACGTCAGTGGAGCCTCCGCATTTATGCGCAAGATGGACAGCCACGTGACAGGACCTGGGCGCCACATTGTGACGTCATATCCCGCACGGGAATGCGTGGCGCCGATGAGCTGCGGCCGCCACCCGGCCTCCCAGCCTAGACCCCGCCCAACAAGGTCGGGGGGAGGGAAGGAAAGGAGGCGGAACAGGAAGCGGACGGAGCCCATCGCAGTTCCCGGGGAAGACACAACCCCGGAACACACATAAATCCAGAGGGCTTGTACATAACATAGTCATAGTAATATTGGTAATTTTGTAAGGAAAAAATAAAAATAATTAAATTGACAAAACGTGTATATAGGACCAAATTATAAGACCAGATATTGAAGGTATGCATGCAGCTAACAAAAATTGTTGTAATAAAACATAAAAATAGCGCTGGTAAACCACACCTCCATCCCTAAATCAATTGTTATGGGGGAAGGGGGTTGGGACTTTAAATGAGACTCCTGACCACCGGAGTCTCCATCCCTGTTTGCATGAAAGCAAGAAAATAGAAGCAAAGTTGGGACTTTAAATGGGGTGGGACCAGACCATAATAGATATATATGTAATGAAAGGGACACAGGATAATGTAAAATCGTATGTTTATTGCAAGTCTATAGACCAGATACTAATATAGCCAAATGTTCACTGAAACCGTGTAGCCCATGGTAATGGGGTACACCTAAATGAAACAAAGGTAAGTATACAAGGTCCAAGACAGAGGTACATGGTAATACATTATTATCCTGGTACATACAAATAGGTACATAGAGCATAAACAAGGGGTCATAAATACACAGTATAACAACAATAACTTTTAAAAGCTGACATAGCCTGTGTTGAACTCAACGCGTTTCGTGAAAAAATATCACTTCGTCAGGAGTAGGCATGTTGCAAGGTCTAAAGAGAATATACATGAATAAGTAAAATGAAATAAAATGGAAATAAAAATAATAAGCGAGTAGAACCACATAACCCTGTTAGGGGGGTAGAGCTTACACTGGGGTGGCGTGAAGTCCAGGGGATAGGTCTCACCCGGGAACTGAGGGGGCAAAGCCTGCGTGCGCCGCACAGTCATACCAATAAGTGCTAAGTGAAGTGAGATCCTCCAGAAGGGGTCGTAATATAGCCTCCACTGATGGTAAAGTATCCATCTGTAGGATAAATAGGGGTAATATAGATGTAAGAAAGTAATACTGATAATAATAGTAATGGTTGTACAAGGGAGCTGTTAATGAGATCCAGAGGAGCCAAGAGAACAAGGAAAGTGTAGCCAGTGATGATTACAAAGTAATGCAGAGAGCCACCAAGTAATATGGGAATATATAAATAAACCACCTATGGTGTTAAGAATAGTATATATCATAGTGGACCACCAGATAATAAAGGGTGTGATAAAGAAAAAGTGGGAGCAAATAAGATAATAATGAAAGGGAGATATCCAATGTAAGATCCCCAAAGAGTATCCATGTGAGATTGTAGATGGGCAAAACCAAGGAAGTATGCCAAAAGGGTGTACAAAGAGATAAGTGTAGGAAACCAAAATAGAGTGATAGGTACCTGGGCAGGCGCAAAGGCAGGGATTGCACCCAGCGTCACACTACTGCACAATAGTATGAAGCCACCAAACCGACAGAGACGTCAGTGGAGCCTCCGCATTTATGCGCAAGATGGACAGCCAAGGGCGCAGTCAGGGAAATCTCCCAAGTAAAAGATTGCTTTCAATCCTCGGATCAAAAAGTTGCAGCAGTGTGCTGCAGTCCCTTCACTGCGTCTGCCAGGTGTCTGTTGTCCGCTGACACTTACTCCTCCTTCTCTGCCTGGGGATTGGCCGTCTGATCATGTTATCCTAAGATGTGGAGGAATCGGTAGGTGTGTACCTGCACCAGTAGGAAGTGACTGGCCGGTCAACTCACTCTGCTATCATCATTTGTTGCTCTGGGAGGAGAGCTCCGCCCTGGACCGGGAACATACAGGTAACCAGGCCCAGACTTGATATTTTGCAGGCTGGTCATAGATTTGTTGTGTCCACTATGCAAAGGGGTTGAGTTGCCCAAGGGAAGTTGGAAGAGTCTGAAAATGGTTGGTGGAGGAGGAGGAGAAGAAGGCCCTGGGTGGCTGGGGGACAAGGAGAGGGCCCCTGGGTGTTTTCTAGAGGAGGAAAGACCCACAATGACGCCAGAGTCAATTGCCAGGGAAGAGAGTGGAGCTGAGCAAGTCCTGCCTATCTGACCTGAAAGCCAAACATGGTGTAGATGGAGCCCTTTGCCCTACACAATGACAGCACCGGAGGTGGAAGGTGAGTGGTAGCGGGTCTTTGACATTATAGAGCATATGGACTCTGTCCATTATTGGTAGTTTTTTGTTTGGAGTTGTCCTTTAGATGTTTAACTCTGTTGTTTTTGACCCGAGCTGTGAGGGACTGAGGTATGACAGCCCACTATGCTGAGACTTATAGTGCCCTAGAATGTTGAGGACTGAGGAATCCTTAGTCCCTAACAGAGGGCACTACAAGTCTTAGCATAGCAGGCAGTAGTTCCTCATTCCCCTACAGAGAGCATTACAAGTCCAAGCAGGTAGCCTTCTGCAGTGGGACTTGTTGTGCCCTTGACTGTGGTGGACTGAGGAAGGGAAGTGTAAGAGGGTCTCTGTAAGCTCAGATGTATGGGGGAGCTTTGGGGACCACAGAGTTCCCTTTTACACCAGAGTCCACAGCTTCCCCCCTCAAATAATGGTTCCCAGAACTCTCCTTACATCAGAGTCTTCACACTTCCCTCTTACAGTGTAGTAAGTCTGGAGACTCCGATGTAAAGGGGGCTCTGTAAAATGTGATTAGAGATTTGAAATTTCTACCATTTTTATTTTCTACTTACGATCCACAATTTTCAGCTGCTCAAATGGCTCGCTGTCTCTGAAGGCATATTGGAGTGTGGCCGTCCTCCTCCTCCCCTTCTTCACCAAAAGCACAAGAGGGTGCCGTCCGTCCGCTTTGGCTAGAAGCAGAAGAAAAAAAAGAAACATAAAAAATACGAATGTACATAGTAGTATTAAAGGTTGTGAAGAGACACTTGATGGAGGTAGGAAAGGTAGGAGCGAGAGGGAGGGGGGGGGGGGGTGTTGGTATTAGTGTTGTTGCATAGCTAAACACATGTCCACCTACCCAAAAAATTGTAACCTATCTGGTCACATGTAATGTATATTTTTACTTACCGGAGATTTGCTCCACAGCCTTTAGCAGGAGCCTGGGTGAGCGCCTTTTGGCATCACTCCAGGCCCGCTGCAGATCCACCATATCAGCCTGGAACTGAAATCTCCGCTGCAGCCTCATCCGGACACGACACATCATCTTGTGCTTTTGGTGAAGATGCATATTAATGCTATCATACCCCCAGAGGAGGAGGAGCTGTGGAAAGAGCAGTGTATGTTTGAGTCCAAGTATGTCCAAAATAGTACAGTCTTCAAATAACATGCTAGGTCGTCTTTGAGATATTGTAGAACAAAGAATTCCATTTCTGGTGATACATATACATCGATGTCCAAATCTACCTCCATGACATAGGTTGCCCCACACTGGTGATTTCCTCTACATGATATAGCCATTTTCTCAATTGGCCTTTCATGACACACCCAGGGCCGCCATCAGGGGGGGACAGGCAGTCACTGTATTTACAACCTTATTGCTGTCCATTTAGCAGGGTGAAAGTAACTTTACACACATGTAGCATAGGTATCAACTTTTGTCACCATGTTAAAAGGACAGCAGTATGGGTAGCATTACAGTGACTGTTATTAGTCCAGGCTCACTAAACTAGCCAATGCTTGGAAAAGCAAGCCATGCAGATTGCTTTTCAGGTCCCTTTTAACATGAGCTGTCTGATTGGGTGTGGCTGTTAATTTTTGACGCAGACCTGATAAGCCCCTCAATTCTCCTTTATGGAGTGTTATATGTAAATGGGATTGCTTCATTTGAGATGCAGATTTAAACTGTGTATGGCCAGGCTGAAGGTACCCAAGTGGATTGATCGATCACCTGGAGGACAACGTACAACCAGTCTGTCAGATTTTACACACACTTATCGCTAGCATCTCTTGTAGCCACTAGCAATAATCACTGTGTTTTCCTGGCAGGGGCAGCACCGGGAGAACATAATGGCTCCGCAGGAGGGTTTCCCCTGTCTGTGTTGATGGTGGAATCAAGGCAAAATGTTTTTCCTGCAAGCCACGGGACAAACAAAGATATTTTTTTAATTAATCCATGATTTTGCCAAAATGGGAAAAAAAAGATGTTTGCTTTGTATATTCTTAAGTTTGCTACATAACTAGAACATGTAACAGTGTTATATCATTGCATGAGATTTCCCCTCACTTCCTGTCTTGGTGTCACCACGACAGGAAATGAGGGAATCTCCCGTGGGGATATAGCCAGCAATTCTTTCCTTTTATATATACTATGGACATTATAAGGCAACAATTGCAAGCTATTTCCCCACAGTGATATTCCCCTCACTTCCTGTCTTGGTGACACTAAGACAGGAAGTGAGGGGAAATCTCATGCAATGATATCACCCTATTAAAAATTGGAGTTCCGTCTAAAAAGTATACATAAAGTAAGCACTTGGTTTCCAAAGTGGCAAAATTATGGAGGAGTTAAAACCCCATAGTGTGATCGGGTAATCTGACGGTGTGTTCCTACACTCCTCAATGTGTCTGTTCATTATGCTGTGCTGAATTATCCTTGATTCGCAATTCCTGCAAGAGTTGCACATGGTATGTGGGAGATGCAAATTTAAGGTGGCATAATTATCCACACAATCACACATAATCCTTTTTAAAGGTCCCCAGCAGAATTTGATGGCATAGTGGTTGACAGCAGTGCCATCAGATTCCAGTTAGATCTGTAAATTAACAAAGCAATGTGATCTGGGGGTGTATTTAACTTGCAATGGACACCCCCATTCATTATCATATGGCAGTGTGAGATGGGTGTGTTGGGAATGTGATCCATTAAGAAAAGTGATTATACACTCATGTGTTTCTTTTAGAGGTGATTTGTTCAAGGCAATCCTTTGAAGACATGACCATTCCAGATTTTTGGGATCACTGATTCCATCTCAGGTGAACCAATTAGCTGCTGTGTGCAGATCCAGCTTATGATGGTAAGAGTGTCAGACAAGACAAACGGTGCAGAGCTTGCAGTGTGTATGGATGTATGTAAGGCAATAATTTTTGGCATTATGCATTTAGGGAATATAATAATGTTTCTAATCTTGCATATATGAAAAGGGTCAATACATTTGTCTTTATCTAGACAGATTCCAAAGCGTCAGAGCAATCTGTCACAGATAATTGTGTTTCATTTTGTGTAAAAGTTGAAACGAATCAAATCTATCTATATACAGGCATAGCCCACTTTAAGTACACAATGGGACCAGGGCATGTATGGAAACTGAAAATGTACTTAAAGTGAAGCAATCCCTTTTTTCTTTTCTCGATGCATGAAAATACACCAGCTCCATTGTAAATTTTGGCCACATTGACATAGCCTTACTCCGAAACCATGTGGGAGCATGTTAAGGGGATCCAGGACTATGACATGATAGATTACCTAGGCAAGCTGGCCAGCCACAAAATGGATATGGTGTAGTCCTGGGTACCTGGGTACCCTGTCGTTGCTCCCTAAGTTTGTTATCCCTGTCACTTATGGTTTGTGAGCAGTGTCATGGCAAGCTGAACAAGCTGTGTCCTTACTCACGATTGTATATAAAGTGAGTGTACTTAAAGCAGGGTATGCCTATCTATATCTATATAGAAAGTTCAGAGATGTGAACCTGTTCCCTATTATATACACTAATATATGGTATATAACATATTCTATAATGTATATATTGTATATAATGTATATATTGTATATAATATATACATAGTATATATATTGTCTCGAATATATATATTTTCTATAATATATATATATATATATATATATATATATATATATATATATATATATATATATATATATATATATATATATATATATATATATATATATATATATATATATATAGGGAACAGGTTCACATCTAGGAAGTTTCTATAACAGGAAGCTTCTAGATCACGTCTAATAGGCAGAAAGTGCATGCGCAGATCAGCAGACCAAAAGTTTCTTGCACACCCGCTAGATAAGCGACCCACCCAGCCACCCACCCCCCCCCCCCATCCCGCACATTCACACCCCCTCCTTACCTTACACACAAATGCCACTATTTCGGACGTGTAGAGCGCAGGAGCCATGATTGCGAGAGGGCCTGGACAATTTCCGGAAACGTGTGCACGCACCAAAAGTTTCGTTTCCGGTTTCATGTATAAATGTGAGAATGCGGGTTTGTATATTCGCGAATTCGCGAATAGTCACCATACACAACCATTAAGCATATTTAACTTAGAAAAAGAAATACAAATACATACATTTGTGGACACCAGAAAACTTTATTTAGACACATGAAGACATTTGTAAAAAAGATTGTAAACATGCTGTTTATTACACAAATACACAGCTCAAACATTTCACATGACATATTTTTGGCACAGTCTCCACAGTATCCCATTGAAGCCACAGATTTCTATTTTTCAAACAAAAACAACCTTTGTACAACATTTAGGCCATATACATCGACAAAGAGCCCATAATCAACAGATGCATGTGCAGATTGACAGAATTATGTTAACAGCAATAAATACTTACAGAGAGTCAACAGACAACACAGCCAAATCTCACCTCCATAAATAACAAAGGGCCACAAATGTGAACCATAAAACATGTGACACACAAATATTTTGGACCTCTTCGTAGGTCAAATCTTTCCTGATGTCTGAGTGAGCTATATATAATCCAAGCAAACACACACCCAGAATGGTAACGCCCAGTCCAAAAATTAACTGTGTGTGTCCTGTGTGTTTTGGAGCATGCTCAGTTGCCAAAACAAGGGAAATAGAAATGAGGAGGAGGAGAGAGACCTAAACTGCCCAAATCCATGTATGTATGTATGTAGGTGTGTATAGTATATGTGAATTGATAAAATTCTCTCTTCAAGTTTGCTAGTCATTATTTAGAATGTTTAGATACAGGAATACATACATATATATACAATTACATGAGAGAGCAAGAGAGAGAGAAATATATATTTAGGGAAACAATTGAAACACACCTTTTGGGATTTGGGAAGTGAGATTGTGACGATTGACCAGATATGTAAGCCAACAATCTGACTCATCACTCATGAACATCCCTAAATTTAACGTGGCAATTATATCAGGCGTTCTTATGTGCGTTTTGGCTGGCGTTTTCACAGGCGTTTTGACATGCATTTTTTGGGCAGGCATTGTTATATGAAATCACCTAAAAAAGCCCCAAAAACAGACCACAAACACGTACATGTGAACGTAGCCCGTTTGGGGGCGTTTGAGGGGGATTTGTCCAGCTCAAGGATCAACTCCCAAAACAGGCAAAAAATCCAATCCTATTCAGTTCAATGGCCCCTGTTCCCATGTGAGCATTTTGACGGCATGAGGAAAACACCCAACGCTCACTGAGAAATAGCACAATGATTAGGGAGTCTGCCTTCCTGCTGTAGGTTTGTAAGTTCGAATCCGGAAGGAGCCCTCTGTATGGGCAACACTTGGATATCTCCAATTCTCCAAATGTTGACATCATTCATTTTGTTCATGTTTGAAAAAGGCATGTGTATCAGCAAACTTTTAATCTAAAGACATGAACAAAATACAAAAGATGCCACATAAAGTCAATATGTAGCAATATTGTGAGCTAAAGCTCTATTTGTTTGTTGGGCATACTTTGCTAATTAGCCAAGTATGAGATATATATATATATATATACCTTCAGTTAAATGTGTAGTAAAATGGTAACACTTGGCCATACCCATATGGAAGAAAATGTAGTATTTGCAATATATTTATAAAAAAATTCTTTGGAAACACATAAAATATTGTCAAAATTGTGACATTTCCTTGATATGTGTGAAATGCTAATAATCTTTCTTTGAAATATGTTTTACATCTATTTTTTTTCTATCTGACGACCAATTCCCCAATGTAATATTTTGTGGGTTTTTTCAGATAATGTGGAGGTTCTATATAAACACTGTAGATTTGACTGCTATGATTTCTGAGTTAGCAGGAAAGGTGTATGGAATGTGATGGTGTTTACTAAGGGATCCCTTGTTGGAAGTGTGCATGTTTTTCCAATTCCGCCGGTTTTTGCCATTTTCTATGGGCGAGACAGCGGATTTCCAAGCGGTATTCAAAAAAAATTTGACCCAAAATCGCGCTGGCGAAATTTTTTGAGCCTATTTGGCGTTGCGCATGCGCACATTCGCGCGTTCGCAGCTCGAGGCTGGAGGAGCTGTTTAACCTTTCTACACTTTCGCAGATATCTCTCTTTCTAAGTCAGTTTTTGACATTTTTTAAACGCAAGTCATCTCCAAATTGACTTCCACACCTTCCACAGTGATTTGGGATTTTTGGGGGTACAGGGGAAAATTTGGCTAAACTTTAGTCGAGCTTTTAGCTGGCGTGGTTTTAAGTCGTGCTCTGACCATATTGCATCTTAATGAATCTCACACTAGGCGCTATTTTCCGCCCGCCGTTCTTTGAATGCCAATTTCAGACTTAAATAATCGCCGGTTCGCAAAATCCCGCCGAAACGCCAATTCGCCGTACTATGAATCAGGCCCATAGTTACATAGTTAGTGAGGCTGAAAAAAGACACAAGTCCATCCAGTTCAACCTATGATGTGTGTGTGTGTTTGCTTTTAACCGTACATTGTATACCCCTGTATGTTGTGGTCTTTAAGGTGTCCATCCAATAGTTTTTTGAAACTATCAATGCTCCCCGCTGATACGACTGCTTGTGGAAGAGAATTCCACATCCTTACCGCTCTTACAGTGAAGAACCCCTTACGCACTTTAAGGTTAAACCGCCTTCCCTCAAGTTTTAGTGAGTGGCCACGTGTCTTATTGTATTTCCTTTCTCTGAATAGTTTGTTCCTTATACTAGGGTCGCCAGTACAGTATTTGTACATTGATATCATATCCCCCCTCAATCGTCTCTTCTCCAGAGAGAATAGGTTCAGTGCTTGTAGTCTTTCCTCATAGCTGATGTCCTCCATTCCCCTAATTATTTTTGTTGCCCTTCTCTGGACTTTCTGCAGTTCCAGCACATCCTTCCTGAGGACCGGTGCCCAGAACTGGACAGCATACTCCAGATGTGGCCGGACCAGAGTCTTGTAGAGTGGGAGAATAATCTCTTTATTTCTGGAGTGAATCCCCTTTTTTATACATCCCAGTATTCTGTTGGCTTTGCTTGCAGCGGCTTGGCATTGCATGCCACTGCCAAGCCTGTTGTCTACCAGTACCCCCAGGTCCCTTTCCATCCTAGACTCACCCAGAGGTTCCCCCCCTAGTGAGTAGCTTGCTTTCTTGTTTCTGGCCCCCAAGTGCATTACTTTACATTTTTCTACATTAAATCTCATCTGCCATGTAGTTGCCCACCCCGTTATTTTGTTCAGGTCTGCTTGCAAGATTTCCACATCCTGCATAGAAGATATTGGCATGCCTAATTTAGTATCATCTGCAAATACTGAGATTGTACTAGATATCCCCTCCTCTAGATCATTTATGAATAAATTAAACAGGATTGGTCCCAGGACAGAACCCTGGGGGACCCCACTTTCCACACCCACCCAATCCGAGTACTCCCCATTAATCACCACCCTCTGTACTCTCCCCTGGAGCCAGTTCTCTATCCAGGTACTCACCTTATGGTCCATACCTACCTTCCTTAGTTTGTACAGTAAGCGTTTGTGGGGAACGGTGTCAAAGGCCTTTGCAAAGTCCAGATACACCACATCCACAGGCTTTCCTTTATCTAAGTGGCAGCTCACTTCATCGTAGAAGGTTAATAGATTGGTTTGGCATGAACGATTTTTCATGAATCCATGCTGATTACTACTTATAATACCGTTTTCATTACTAAAGTCTTGTATGTGGTCCCTTATCATCCCCTCCAAAATTTTGCAGACTACTGATGTTAGGCTGACCGGCCTATAGTTACCCAGGATATATCTCGGCCCCTTTTAAAATATTGGTACCACGTTGGCTTTTTTCCAATCAGCTGGCACCATACCCGTCTGTAAACTATCCTTAAAGATCAAGAATAATGGTCTGGCAATCACCTGGTTGAGCTCATTAAGAACCCTTGGGTGCAAGCCATCCGGTCCCGGGGATTTATTTATGTTAAGTTTCTCTAGTTTAGCTCTAAGTCTATCCTCTGTTAGCCATGGCGGCACTTCCTGAGGTGTATTATTTAGTTCGGCCTTACAAGCGGGGTGTGTTCCAAAAGTGGGAATACCTCCTGAATGTAGTGAAAGTACCCGATGCCTAATAGTTAAAATTGGCCAGCTTTTAGTGGGGCCCTTCTTTAGGTGGTGCACTGTCCCTTCAAGACCGGTATTCAATCACAAAAGCTAAGCTGCTAAGTGTGAGGGTCACTTATTTCTAACCCCCCAACTTATTTCTAACCCCCCCCCCCAATGAAGCATCACTTCATTCTGAGCTGACCTCTAGACTCTGCATCGCTTTCTACAGACCCGGAACCCTGCATCACTTACCCTGAACTCTTTGTCACTTACCCCTGACCCGTAAGCTCTGTATCACGTACTTCTGACCCCTGAACTAAGCATCACTTAATCCTGAATCCGGAACTCTGTATCACTTACTACTAACCTCTGGACTCTGAATCACCTACTGCTGACCCCTGAACTCTGCATCACTTACTGCTAACCCCTGACCTCTGCCTCAATTACTATAGGCTACTATTCTTTATATGATGCTCAGCTTCTGCCCAATGGTCAAAAGTTTGGGTGCTCAACAGAATCCCTTATCAGCCAAAGTCCAATCTGAACCTAGGTTTAGACTGAACCTTTGCCTTAACCCTATTAGCCAGCAAATATATACTAGATATACAGATGTCACATTATCCACATTATGTCCCATAAACTGGAACTCACCTGGAATAGAGCGGGGACACTAATACGCTATGCTATACAGCAGGCATCCCTAAATGGTGGACCGCGGGCCAGATCCGGACCGAGCCACTGTCTCATCTGGACCTGCAGTTATCACCTCTGTGGTTTTTTGATTTTGCACTATAAACAAAAAAAGAGGAGCTAAAAAAAAAAAAACATTTAGGAGATGCGTCTGTTACCCAGCCTTGGCCACTGTAATTCTCTGCATCTCGGGAGGCACAAATATGCCGGACGAGGGAGGTACAGCTCTGCATTTGGGGTGGGTAATAGGCTGAGTGCTGATGTTAAGCTGACTTTGGGAGGCACAGCTCTGCATTGAATGGGAGTGAGAGCTGCCGGCTGATTTCCATATTAACCAGCAAGTGACTGGCGTATAGGACCGCCCTGCATCTTAGCCACCAATTGCTTGCTGGTTAATATAAAAATATTAAGCAGCTCTCACTCCCGTCCAATGCAGAGCCGTGCCTTCCGAAGTCAGCTTAATACCAACTTAGTGCCTCCCACCCTCCGCTCGATCTAAGATAGGAAAGTGAGGGCAGAGGACACTACAGGAGGGGATTGATGTGAGAGAAGGCAGTGCTGGAGGGGAGAGGATAGCTGGATATCCATAGGGCAGAACAAACTACTGTGGGGGGTAAAGGGGGGTGGGGGGGTCAGTGCTGTGGGGAGCTGTGAAGGTAGGCAGCTTGTGTGGGGCGGGTGCTGTCAGGGCCGGTGCTAGACTATTTTAAGCCCTAGGCAAGACCAGCTACTTGCGCCCCCCCCCCCAAAAAAAATAAAAATAAAAAGGGAAATGGTTAAAAACTCCTCTATGTAATACCCAGTGAACCTGATCTGATGGTTCCTTCATGTTATGCTGTCATACCCAGTGACCCCCATATTCCTTCATGTCCTCATGTCCCTCTATGTCACACCCAGATGTTTTTCCATGTCACATCCTGGGACCCCAATATTCCTCAATGTCTTGCTGTCATACCCAGTGACCCCAATGTTCCTCTATGTGCCCACCAGCTCAGTGCAGAATATCACTTCCTGCTCGGGGTTTAGGCCATGCAGCTCCAGCTGAAGAGGATCATCATGCAGGCAGCACTCCGATGGGCTCCCTTCCTGCCTATTGGGGCCCCCCAAACAGCGATGGAAAGCCAAGGCCTGGTAGTTCTGCCACTGCCCCAGACACCTATCATCTTCCTCTGTCCCTTCTTCCTCGCCCACTGCCGCCTCTCCCCTCAGCTCACAAGGATCATTAATGGTGGAGAGAGAGTGCCGACTCATGGTTGTGCCTCTAGGTGGCAATGCGCCCTTGGCGGCTGCCTAGTTTGCCTAGTGGAAGCACCGGCCCTGGGTGCTGTGAAGAGGTAGGGTTGTGATTTGTGAGGGGGAAGTGCTGTAGAGGAGTGAAGAGGGCAGATCACACTTCTAGGGGGGGGGGATTTGTGATGTGATGTGAAAGGGGTAGCTCTGTGTGTGTGGGGGAAAGGGGGGTTGATGTAAAGGGGGCTGTTGATGGGCAGGAAGCCAGTGATGTGAAGAGGGGCAGTGCTGTGGGGGGTAGGCTGATGTAAAGGGGGGAGGGGGCAGGTGATATGGAGGGCAATGCTGTGGGGAGGGAGTGATGTGGAGGGGGGGTGGGGGAAGGTGATGTGAAGGGGATCAGTTCTGTGGGGGAGGGTGTTGTGGAGGGGTTGGAGCAGGTGATGGGAAGGAGGCAGTGTTGTGTGGGGGGGTATATGTGGAGGGAGGTGGGGGCAGGTGATGTGAAGGGGCAGTGCTGTGGGGGGCAGATGACGTGAAGGGGCAAAGCACACTACTGTGTGGGGAAGGATTTGTGATGTGAGGGGGTGGGTGATGTGAAGGGGCAGTGATGTATGGGGGGGGTGGAGCAGAGGACAGTACCGTGGGGGGATGATTTAAAAGGGGGGTGAGAACTGCTTTGAATAAAGGGGTTGTATTAGGTAAAGGGGATTCAAACTACTGTGAAGAGGGCCTGAGAATACCACATTGAAGAGAAGAACGGTCGACTGTGTTTACAACATCCGACCGTCCTTCTCTCTCAGTGGGGAGCGTTCGTGGGTGTCAGGCGGCAATTGGAGCCGCCTGTCCACTGCATCGGCTTCGAGTACGGCGATTTGCGCAGGAGCGGTTGCCTGCCGCAGCATATCTGCGGCCAGTGGTTGTTAAGCCGTTAAACAATGTTGGTAATCTGCAATGTTTTCATGTGAGTTTTTTTTGCAACAGATATTATTCTCTTTCTCTCTCTCTCTCTCTATATATATATATATATATATATATATCGAGAGAAAGAGAGAGAGGTACTGCCATGTACATTTTGTATGCCCAGGGAGTTTTGTCCTTAGGGATATATCTCTTGTTACACTGAGCATTCTCAGACACTTTGATGTTTAGCCATCTCTTTGGATGCGCTGAGCATGCTCAGACACTTTAATGTTTAGCCATCTCTTTGGATGCACTGAGCATGCTCAGACACTTTAATGTTTAGCCATCTCTTTGGATGCACTGAGCATGCTCAGACGCTTTGATGTTTAGCCATCTCTCTTGTTACACTGAGCATGCCCAGACACTTTGATGTTTAGCCATCTCTTTGGATGCACTGAGCATGCTCAGACACTTTGATGTTTAGCCATCTCTCTTGTTACACTGAGCATGCCCAGACACTTTGATGTTTAGCCATCTCTTTGGATGCACTGAGCATGCCCAGACACGTTGATGTTTAGCCATCTCTCTTGTTACACTGAACATGCCCAGACACTTTGATGTTTAGCCATCTCTCTTGTTACACTGAGCATGCTCAGACACTTTGATGTTTAGCCATCTTTCTTGTTACACTGAGCATGCCCAGACACTTTGATGTTTAGCCATCTCTTTGGATGCACTGAGCATGCTCAGACACTTTGATGTTTAGCCATCTCTTTGGATGCACTGAGCATGCTCAGACACTTTAATGTTTAGCCATCTCTTTGGATGCACTGAGCATGCTCAGACACTTTGATGTTTAGCTATCTCTTTGGATGCACTGAGCATGCTCAGACACTTTGATGTTTAGCCATCTCTTTGGATGCACTGAGCATGCTCAGACACTTTAATGTTTAGCCATCTCTCTTGTTACACTGAGCATGCCCAGACACTTTGATGTTTAGCCATCTCTTTGGATGCACTGAGCATGCCCAGACACTTTGATGTTTAGCCATCTCTTTGGATGCACTGAGCATGCTCAGACACTTCGATGTTTAGCTATCTCTCTTGTTACACTGAGCATGCCCAGACACTTTGATGTTTAGCCATCTCTTTGGATGCACTGAGCATGCTCAGACACTTTTTTTTAAGCAAGGGGCGGGGCCAACCGCCTACATCAGCGGGTGGCACCGCTCCCTTCTGATGTCACATGACGTCATGTGACATCAGACTGGGGCGGTGCCGCAGGTTGACGTAAGTGCGTGGCCCCGCCCCTTGCTTATAAAAGAGCTGTCACTGCTCTGCTCCGTCATTCGGCGGGAGCCTCAGAAGAGGCAAAGCGGCTTTTTTTTTCTCTATTTTTTTGGGTGAGGCGGGCGACGTGATTTAAGATGGATTTTACATCGGGGGACACTATTTTTTTATTTTTATTTTTAAATAAAGGACTTGTCAAAAACTGTCTTTTGTGCTTTTTTTTTTTGTACACTTTTTTGGCGAAAGGGTATGATGTATCTGATACCCATTCACATAGGGGTGGGGGGTGGGATCTAGGCCCCCCGCAGACCCCCATAACCCGCCCGCAGACCCCTACAACCACAGCCCACGGTTGTCGGGAAGAGGCCTCTGTCTCCATCATCTTGGGGACAAGTTGCTTTGTTTGGGATTTTGGTTTTGTTTTTGGGGGGGGGGGGATAGAGTTCATAATGACTGACCCACACCCCACTAAGTGTGTGCTTTCATTTGCTTTCTGTGTGTCTTTGCCAAATCTGAACATGTGTTTGTTTGCGAGCCTCTGTGGAGCCGTATCTTTTTCTAGTTCCTTCGAAACCTCATATGTTAGACCTACAATTACTAATGTTAATCTAGTTAATGTTATGGTTTGAAAGGAAAGGAAGCTTCCTCCTAAGAAATGTATGTGTATGTCTTTCCATTGCTACCTTTTTGGGTTTAGTATTACTTTGGCCTGTTTTGCTTCAGCTTGCAGCTTGACCACTTTACTGCTGAGTACCGTAGTACTACGTCGTCAGACACTCCCCTTGTGGGTGGCGCGCGCGCGCCGCCGGAGGCTCGCTCCCGCTGTTTTCAGTCACAGCGGGAGTCAGGCCAGGGGAGGAGCAGCGGCGATCACCTCTGCTCTTCCCCGATCATCGGGGATCTAGTGTGGAGATCTGCCTGCTTGTGTAAACACAAGCGGGCGGATCTCCCAAGTGACAGGCAGGGTCAGATTGCAGGGTTCAGCATAGCTGAACCCTGGATCTGTCCTTGTGTCACTCAGTCACCTCCCCCCCACACGTCAGTAAGCACCAGGCATACATTAACCCCTCCCTCTCCAATAAAATTAACCCCTTCCCTGCCAGTGTCATTTGTACAGTAACAGTGCATATATATAGCACTGATTACTGCAGTAATGTCACTGGTACCCCCAAAAGTGTCAAAAATGTCAGTCAAGGGTCCGATCTGTCCGCCGCAATGTCGCAGTCTCGCAAAAAAAATCTCAGATCGCCGCCATTACGCGTTAAAAAAAAAACACCAAAAATGACAGAAATCTTTCCCTTTGTTAGTAAACGCAATAACTTTTGCGCAAACCAATCAAAATACGCTTATTGTGAATTTTTTTACCAAACATAGGTAGCAGAAAACAAATTGGCCAAAAATTTAAAAAAATTTTGATTTTTACATTTTTTGGGGGGAATTTCATATAAAAAAAATGAAAAATATTGTTGTTTTTTCAAAATTTACGCTCTTTTTTTGTTTATAGCGCAAAAAGTAAAAATCGCACAGGTGATCAAATACCACCAAAAGAAAGCTCTGTTTGTGGGAAAAAAAGGACGTAAATTTAATTTGGGTATAGCATTGCACGACTGCACAATTGTCCGTTAAAGTCACACAGCGGCGAATCGCAAAAAGTGGCCCAGACGTAAGACAGCAAAATCCTCTAGTGGTAAAGTGGTTAAACTTTAGATGTTTTTAAAAATGATTGTGCTATTTCTTATCAGCCTTATTTTTATTCCTGTTTTATAATGTGAATGTTAAGGTGTGTGCAGTTTTGTGTCTTACCCTTGTAGATTGTAAGCTCTTTGGAGTAGGACCCTTCTAACCGTATTGCAAAATGCTGTTTCATAATTGCCTTTTTGTTTTGTTTTTTAGACCAAGTACATTCATTTTGATATGACTGCTCTAATTGTTGTTTTCTTGCTTTATGTTTTACTGTTGCAGAGTAGAAATAAATTTTTGAGCAGTGGAAACTATTTGCACCTCTTCAAAGTGTTCTCCAATCTAATTGCATACCTGTGGAAAAAATAGTCCTAATAATAGGGCTATCTACAGCGCTTGCTAAAAACTTCTGTATATTGATCTGTGAATATAGGTATAATATATGTCAAAATTGTAAAAAATATACCAATGTGCCAATAAATATCCAAAACAATTAATCAATAATCCAAATCCATATATATAAAATTAATAAAAAAACTTTTCCTCTGGTGTGCAAATAAAGTCTTTAAAGTGCAAAGTGATTGTGCAGAACAATAACTCAATATTATAAATTCATGCGTAAATCAATATGTTTTCTTTTGTGCGGGAAGTGTCCAAAATTCAATTAAATATACAATCCAAAAAAATCTGAAATTTTTTTTAAAAAACACTTTTCCTTGAATCTGTGCCAGTGCTCTTTCAAAACAAATTAGGTGACTGATAAAACGTGTGCAAAGGTGCTTGAAGCCTTCTTCCCGTGCAATAAGGTATAAGGTGGGTAACTTACCAAATGAAGTGGGTCTCATATATCGTATAATATTGAGACCAACCAAGCTTTAAGGTAAGTTCCCTTTAAGGATCCTCCTCAGCCGCTGATGGTTATCCTCCTCACGGATCCATAGAGTGGCTCAAATCATGGTAAATAGAAAAAATAGGCTCCAGATAGTGTATTACCGTAAAGAATGTTTATTCCACAAAGTCAAAGCCTAGATAGCCAAAAAAAGCGAGTTCCAGCGAGGATGTCTCGTGCTAGTAACCGTGACATACAAACGATTGTGCAGAGTGGCGAGCGGTGTTGCTTCCGGCTTGCGCTCCAATCGTAGGTCACGTGTGCTACGCTGTGCGGTCCACGCCCTGACGCGTTTCGTCACATCCGGTGACATTATGAAAGGCTATATGCATACCTACTCATTTTCTTTGCCACATGTGCAAGTAATTGTAATCAAGTAGCCACAATGTAATATGGGGGGTGGGGAATAATTGCAAAGATTTTCCCAGAAATGTTCCAAAAAAAAAAAAAAAACACACTGCTAAAGCACTGTATTCATGCATGGCTCACTCACCTAGGCCTAGGTCAGTGATGGTGAACCTTGCCAACACAGATATTTTTGAACGACATTTCCCATGATGCTTAACTACACTGCAGAGTGCATGAGCATCATGGGAAATGTAGTGCCCAAACATCTAGGGTGCCAAGGTTCCCCATCACTGGCCTAGGTAAAACATGAAAGATGATAGCTAAATCTTATTCATCTCTGAACACCATATTTCAGAGACAAATTTTCAGAGACCCCAGCAACTGACTAACACTCCCCCTGGGCTTGGGGGGGGGGGTGTTAGTTAGCTGCAGGGGGGGAGAATGAACAGGCTCTCTACAACTCCATCCCCCATTCCCTGGGGTTTCGGGTTATGGAAAGCTTCCTATCTGAGCGAGGTCAGGCTGCAGATCAATACAATAGTTTTGTGTTTGACCTGTTGAATTTTGTTTTATCCAACAATGTTTTCATGTTCAGTCACTCCCACTACCTCCAGGTGCAAGGTGTCGCTATGGGGACCAAATGTGCCCCATCTTATACAAACCTCTACCTGGGGGGGGTGGGGAGGTGGGAGCATAAACTTTTTTACAATGATGACCTGCTGAAATATACAAACAAAGGTCAAGCATGGCAAAGATTCGAAGATGATGTATTTGTGATATAGACTGGTTCAAAAGATGAGTTGGCTGTTGAAATATACAAACAAAGTTCTAACATGGCGAAGATTCATAGATGATGTATTTATGATATGGACTGGTTCAAAAGATGAGTTGGCTGCTGAAATATACAAACAAAGTTCTAACATGGCGAAGATTCATAGATGATGTATTTATGATATGGACTGGTTCAAAAGATGAGTTGGCTGAATTTGTAATGACCTTAGGGAATAATAATTTCAATTTGAAATTTACTATGTCCTACAGTCAACAAAGTATTGAATTTCTGGATGTTCAAATTTTTGTGAATCCTGATCACAGTATAGGCTCGTCCTTGTATAGAAAGCCATCTGATGGCAATACTATTCTTCACGCAAAAGTTCACATCCAGTGCCTTTAATACAAAGTATGCCATATAGTCAGTATCTAAAACTAAATGGTGAATGCAGCAACCAATCTGATTTTGTAGTGGAAGCCAAAGCCCTACAAAGAAGATTACTAGCGAGAGTATATCGTAGGTCCTGTTTGAAGAAAGCTTATCATAGAGCAAATAACCAAGATATAACCAGGTTAATACATTTCACCAAACCCAAGTCGAGTTCAGAAGAAAAAGTAAGGTTAATTACAAAATATTCAGGTCAGCCCAACCAGGTGCGACATCTAATGCGGAAATACTGGCAGCTGCTTAAGGCAGATGACACTGTTTCTAAATATATTGGTGCTAAGCCTCAAATAACTTTCATACGGTCGTCATCCTTGAAGGATCATCTAGTCAGGAGTCATTATCAAACTAAAACTATTGGTTCTAAATGACACTAAACCCTGTGGCAGATGCAATTTTTGTCAGCTGCTCATGAATACCCAGGAGGTTAGATTGCCCAATGGACAAATGTATAGTCCACATTTTTCTGCTAATTGTCAGACAATAAGAGTGGTTTACCTTCTGCTATGTGACTGTCAGGTATTCTATATTGGAAAAAACTAAAAGGCAGTTTTTTCATAGAATACGAGACCATGTGTCTTTAATTTCCAAGAAAAAGATGGAAATTAGCAGACATATTGGGCTTTACGAAAATTTCAATTTGTCAAAAATAAAGTTTTTTGCACTGGATCATGTTCCAAAACATGAAAGGGGTGGGGACATTGATCAGCTATTGTTGCAGCATGAATCTAGGTGGATCTACACTTTATCAGCCACTAAATTTCCTGGGATAAATGAATCCATGAGCTTTAAGCTTTTTTAAAGCAATAAATGGTTGCCATTTAATAATCAAAAGTTGATTGTTTTGATATAATTTTCACTGTATGTGTGTAAAATTAACCACTTGCCTACTTTGCACTTAAACCCCCTTCCCATCCAGACCAATTTTTAGCTTTCAGTGCTCTCACACTTTGAATGACAATAGCGCGGTCATTTGCGGGCACTGATGGGCACACTGGTGGGCACTGGTGGGCACTGGTGGGCACTGGTGGGCACTGAGCACTGGGCACACTGATGATCACTTGGCACACTGGTGGGCACTTTTTTTCACTTACGATCTCTCCTCTCCTCACACTGCAGTCTGTGTGTGAGGAGGGAGAGCTGGCAATGAGTGATGATCTCATATGTTTACATTTGAGATCATCTCTCATTGGATGCCTCGATCGTGACGAATGGCCGCTGTGATTTGCCATTCGTTACGATCTGTGATTGGCTGTGTCCAAGGGACACAGCCAACACAGATTATCCCCGGTGCACGCTCACGGGAGCGCGCGGGGAGTCTGTTGCTACCGAGGCAATGACAGATGATCTCATATGTTTACATATGAGATAATCTCTCATTGGATGCCTCGATCGTGACGAATGGCCGCTGTGATTGGCCATTGGTCACGATCTGTGATTGGCTGTGTCCAAGGGACACGGCCAACACAGCTTTTGCCCGATGTGCGCTCGCGGGAGCGCGCGGAGGGCGTGTTAATGGGAGGCCGTTTAAAAACGGCCTCCCGAAAATTCAAGTCCGCGCTGCAGCCGTATATAGGCTGTAGCGCGGATGGGACCTGGTTAAATATATACAGAGTTTTTTTTTGCGATGCATAAGGGTAATTAGGAATTGAAATGTTTTTGTAACTGGCTATTATTTGATTTGTGTGGTTATACATACTGTATATATCATTTTTGTAATTGGACAGAAAATATACTGCTTACTCAGATTGCTGACTTCCAACAATTAAAATGTCATTTATGATGCTATATCAGATATAGTCACTAGATGGCATTAAGCTGTAAAATATTACTTTAAATGTTTAATGTCCCCATGCCTGAGATTAGATGGGTGACCGTACGGGTGCCTGGGGGACCCTGTGCTTCCCAATCCTGATAGCTCAGGTGCCGAGCCCCTGATTCAGGGAATTTAGCTGCTGTCTTTCCATTTCTCCTCCGAACACCGTGGTTGGACAATGCCACTACAGGCGTCCGGGAGTGTCCAAGATGGCACGGTTTGTGTCACATCGCAGAACATGATGTCATCTGTCCCGTCCACACTGCCAATGGCATCCTGATGGACGCCGGCGGTGAGAGGCCTTCATAAAGGCCCTGATAGCTGACCTGTGCCTCTAAATAGGACACCTTAGGTAAGTCTTCTTATTTTGTCCAGAGACTATGGGCCTGATTCATAGTACGGCGAATTGGCGTTTCGGCGTGATTTTGCGAAGCGGCGATTATTTAAGTCTGAAATTGGCATTCAAAGAACGGCGGGCGGAAAATAGCGCCTAGTGTGAGATTCATTAAGATGCAATATGGTCAGAGCGCGACTTAAAACCACGCCAGCTAAAAGCTCGACTAAAGTTTAGCCAAATTTTCCCCTGTACCCCCAAAAATCCCAAATCACTGTGGAAGGTGTGGAAGTCAATTTGGAGATGACTTGCGTTTAAAAAATCTCAAAAACTGACTTAGAAAGAGAGATATCTGCGAAAGTGTGGAAAGGTTAAACAGCTCCTCCAGCCGCGAGCTGCGAACTCGCGAATGTGCGCATGCGCAACGCCAAATTGGCTCAAAAAATTTCGCCAGCGCGATTTTGGGTCAATTTTTTTTTGAATACCGCTTGCAAATCCGCTGTCTCGCCCATAGAAAATGGCAAAAACCGGCGGAATTGGAAAAACATGCACACTTCCAACAAGGGATCCTTTAGTAAACACCATCACATTCCATACACCTTTCCTGCTAACTCCGAAATCATAGCAGTCAAATCTACAGTGTTTATATAGAACCTCCACATTCTCTGAAAAAACCCACAAAATATTACATTGGGGAATTGGTCGTCAGATAGAAAAAAAATAGATGTAAAACATATTTCAAAGAAAGATTATTAGCATTTCACACATATCAAGGAAATGTCACAATTTTGACAATATTTTATGTGTTTCCAAAGAATGTTTTTAGAAATATATTGCAAATACTACCTTTTCTTCCATATGGGTATGGCCAAGTGTTACCATTTTACTACACATTTAACTGAAGGTATATATATATATATCCCTTATACTTGGCTAATTAGCAAAGTATGCCCAACAAACAAATAGAGCTTTAGCTCACAATATTGCTACATATTGACTTTATGTGGCATCTTTTGTATTTTGGTCATGTCTTTAGATTAAAAGTTTGCTGATACACATGCCTTTTTCAAACATGAACAAAATTAATGATGTCAACATTTGGAGGATTGGAGATATCCAAGTGTTGCCCATACAGAGGGCACCTTCCGGATTCGAACTTACAAACCTACAGCAGGAAGGCAGACTCCCTAATCATTGTGCTATTTCTCAGTGAGCGTTGGGTGTTTTCCTCATGCCGTCAAAATGCTCACATGGGAACAGGGGCCATTGAACTGAATAGGATTGGAATTTTTGCCTGTTTTGGGAGCTGATCCTTGAGCTGGACAAATCCCCCTCAAACGCCCCCAAACGGGCTACGTTCACATGTACGTGTTTGTGGTCTGTTTTTGGGGCTTTTGTAGGTGATTTCATATAACAATGCCTGCCCAAAAAATGCATGTCAAAACGCCTGTGAAAACGCCAGCCAAAATGCACATAAGAACGCCTGATATAATTGCCACGCCAAATTTAGGGATGTTCATGAGTGATGAGTCAGATTGTTGGCTTACATATCTGTTCAATCGTCACAATCTCACTTCTCAAATCCCAAAAGGTGTGTTTCAATTGTTTCCCTAAATATATATTTCTCTCTCTCTCACGTAATTGTATATATATGTATGTATTCCTGTATCTAAACATTCTAAATAATGACTAGCAAACTTCAAGAGAGAATTTTTTCAATTCACATATACTATACACACCTACATACATTTCTATTCCTCATTTCTATTTCCCTTGTTTTGGCAACTGAGCATGCTCCAAAACA